>NC_041391.1:659417183-659434554 GCF_002162155.2 Triticum dicoccoides | reverse complement strand
GGGGGGGACATTTTTTCGTGAAATAAGGTGGCCCGTCCTGTGGGTCCCACTAGTCAAGGGGAAACTTTTTTTCGTGAAATACTGGTGGCCCGACTGGTGGGTCCCTGCTGTCAGGTGGATGAATAATTATTTTCCGCGTAATAAGGAGGCACTTCCTTGCGGCTGCCATGGACCCAACTGTCAGCCTCTCCACGTACAGTACTCTTCCGATGGAAGTCGGTCATTGACCACATTGACCACGCCGCACCGAGAGCACCACGGGGGTGGACGACGGCGAGGCCTAGGAAGGGGACAACGCGGAGCCGGGGAAGACGCGGCAGTGGAAGCCCGCGCGGAGAGGAGTACGAGGGTTCACCGGTTCGGCTGCGGTGTGAGGCTGCCGTCACCGCAGAATAACAGGGGGTGTGGGTGAGGCTGCGGTGGGAGTAGTAGGGGGCGCTGAGGCCTGCGCGGCAGCACAGTCAGCCACGGGAGGCGGGAGCAGGCGGTCCCACCGGCGCTGCTTTGGCGGCTGGAGCAAGAAGATCAGAGATTGAAGAAACATGACGGCCGTTGGATTGACATCCAACGGTTACGTCTGCTAGAATCGTTTGTTGACGTATATAATAACTAAAAAAATCTTGCATACGCGTCAACTAAACAGTTCCACAAGTCAGACCACTCCCTCTTTTTTTAATAATTTATATATAGCTCATGGCAACTTCTTATGCAATTTATTGTAGTTGTTTTTTTGGTTGGCTAGGGCCAATTTCGCATATTTCTGTGGGTTCCAAACTATGTTTAATACCGAAATTTCGAGCCAGATTTAAAGTACTTTGAAGACATATTTAAATTTGGTTAATGCCCAGTGAAATAGGAATCTGAAAATGTGAAAAAAAATCAGAAATTATAAAGTAATTTCCAATTTGTCATCTGTTTTTATATTTACAACCCATTTCATATTACCTTCAAGATTTGCAGGCGTCTTGAAAGAGTTGCAGCCCATTAGGGCGTAGAAAAATAAGTAGGCCTGGTTTGGGTATTCTTCAGAAAAAATAATCTGGGCTCATTTTCACAAAGAAAAAATAGCTGGGTTGGTCACATGGTGATCATAAAATATAAGCCTGGGCTAGATGGGCCACAACCTAGTTCAAACCCTGCTCCGTCTCAACAATACCAAACAAAAAAAATACTGCTCGAGTTGCTACGTCCCAGGTGTGAGCCGATCTTGTGTTGTTCTCTTGTCTATTGACTATATACGCTCACAATGTCGTGGGTCCTAGATGTCAGGAAAATACTAGGAGGAAGCATTTTATTTTCCCATGCGTTGACGTGGTGGGCCCCTACTGTCATCCTCTCCACGTACTTCTGCCGATTCCTGTTGTTTGTTGACCATGTTGACAACGCGAGAGGGCGGCGCCGCGGCAAGCACACCAAAGCGTGCGGAGGACGTCGGCGTTAACGAGTTAGGAGACGGTGGGGTGGCGATGCGTGCGCTAAGGCGCAGCCAGCCGTGGGAGGCGGAAGCAGGCGGCCCCACTGGCGCTGGTTTGGTTTTGGCGGCTGGAGGAAGACAGGACTGAAGAAACACGAAAAACTGTAAAAGTAGCAGGAGTACTTAACAACCTTAACTGAAACCAGCAGGGGCACTTAACAACCAAAGCTGAAAGCAGTATGAGTACTTATACATGTTCAACCGTACAAAGCAAGCCTCGAACAGTGCTACTTTGCCTACAGTTAACCAAGGGTGAGGCCGCCAAGCTCCAGGACAAGGCCCAGGCGCCACCCCGCGCATCCACAACCTTCTGAAAGCGGCTTCATCTTGCAACATGGTCAATAAATAGGATATTCGCTTTAGAGCCATGGAAAAGCATGAACATAATCTTCTGTCCTATTCTCCAAGATGGACGTGCCTTCATTATTCGAGACCATCCATGAATAAGTATCTTTTCACCTCCAAGGGGAATTGACTAGGTCGACATAAACATCATGTTGTGACCAAGCGCAAGTCTGACCCGACCATGGTCAGGCATCTGTATAGGAACAATAGAACTCGACAGTTCCTGTTTCAACAAGATCACAACTGTAAAACTGTGTATAAGCAATAGTTTATGAACAACATATATAACAGAAAATAGCTCGTACCATAAGTTTCTGGACACAGTTGAACTTGTTCAACGAGTGCAGCAGTGGCACACATATCCCACGTGGCCTTCCACCATTGAAACGCCCCACAAGGACCTCAAGACGATCAATAAAGTGTAGGAACTTGTGGATGTCGATCCAGTCAACTTCAGTGCCATTAGTAACAACCGAGTTATTACAGAGTAACAAACAAGCAAACTGCTTAACTCTGAAAAAACCTACACGTGCCACCAATTATAAGAAAATATATTAGTTAGAAGTAGCATCTTCGTGAGAGATTCGTTGCTACTTCTAAAGTTAAATTGTGATTAGTTAGACAGAATAGGTGGATTAAGAAGTAATCGAGGCAACAAGCAAGAACCAGATACAAAACTAACATGGATGAACAATTGGAATGACGTCGGGGTGGAAGATCGCAGTGAAGATGAGACCAGGTTCTGCTATTTCCATCAACATTTGTGCGCCAACTTTCAGTCTGTAACACTTGAGAAAGTTTATCCAAGTTTGGCCATAAAAAAAGCAGCGATCTTCTTGGTTCATGAACCCAACTCGGAAGTAATATCCATCGCTTGTCTTCACTGTGACCATTAAACTAGTGTATTCAGTTATGGCAAGGCCGAGCATCTTGAGTACATGTGTTCTGGCAGAGCAAATAATACACTGTAGGAAAAATAATATGAGAACACAACATGTTCAAAAAAAAACCACCCTCCCGGATAGAAAAGAGGATTCTAGGAACATACTGTGCGCATTTCAAAATGCTCTGTTAGGATGAGAAGGAACAAGTGTGGCGTCTCGCCGAAGTCGCAGAAATCTGTAGGGTACTCGCACTTTTGGCACTGGAACTAAAACACACTAGATTCAGTACGAAGAAAAATGCATCAACGGCGGCAGCTGCC
Organism: Triticum dicoccoides; assembly: GCF_002162155.2. Taxonomy (NCBI): domain Eukaryota; kingdom Viridiplantae; phylum Streptophyta; class Magnoliopsida; order Poales; family Poaceae; genus Triticum; species Triticum dicoccoides. Next base: position 659,431,531 of record NC_041391.1, on the reverse strand, counting down.
ATCCTAGGATTACCTGCGACCAAGGGACTTGGATTTATCGGGGATGGATGAAGAATTTGTACCTGGTTCTCCATCAGAAAACCCTATGCAATCGCTGAGCGGGGGTTTTCTCTGAACAAGCAGACGAGGGAGAAGGGGATTCAGGCCCGGTGAAATATTGCCGCCTCGTCCGTACAGCTTACTGCTAAAGCTGGAAAGGGGGGGGGGTTGTGATTTGACGGCTCATTGGGCATTACTGCGGCGCTACGACCAAGGTGTGTCTACCATGAAGTTGTGCACTCTAATTTGTGCATATGGCACGTGGACCCCGTTGCCGATTGCCCCACATATCAGCGAAAGGAAGTAGAAAGACAGGAGTAACTAGTTACACATAAATATATTTTTTGACAGAGAGATACTCCCTCTGTAAAGAAATATACAAATCTTTTATATCATAGGCTCACCTTGCCGAGAAATATACTCCCTCTGCAGCGCACATGCATTATGGGGGTTCAGCTTTTTTTATGGGGGTTCAGCTGAGAATATAATGCTCAGATAAGCTCACGGTTCTGGACTTTGGGCCGCAGGCCGACCCTGCATGTTTGGGGGGCCAGGTGTTCTACCTCAGCGCTTTTCATATTGCAAGCGGTCGGTACGGCGCTGGTTTTAGATGCTGTCGCAAGGCGAATACACAAAATTGAATAAAGCACGGCAACTGTTGGAATGAAATCGAACGACAGTTCCTAACCAGCAATCAGAGTTGCAATTCTATCAATGATATACCATGTGATAAATAATATTGTCATACTACTTATACACACAGGACACTTGTTTCACCATGCCAGATTATTACATCAAAATCCCTCGGAGGATAGATCAGTTTGGCAGTTGCGTGCTGCTAATGAAGAATTTCAAAGTTGATTTGGACCAGCTCTCCTTGCCGAGAAAGTTTGATTTTGACATCATCCCCTACCGCAAGATATGATTTAGATTTGAACCTTGGCCATCCTTTAGCATCAATCATCATGCGACCATCCTTTGTACTTACGGTATATTGAGTAGGTTCATTCACACCAAGGCTGCGCATGGTAAGAGAAACTTGGCCGCGGTCGCCCGGATTGTTGAACGACTCCCTCGTTGCTCTGGGAATTCTCTGTTTGCAAACAAGAAGACATACCCAAACAGTTAGATCAACACAGTGAATCATGTGAAACAACATGGAAAGAAAAAAGAACGAAGCACTTGGGCGGACAATGCTTACCAAGAAGGTGGACATGTCGGTTTTTGTATGGACTTTGGTATATGAAGTGCGAACTGCAGCCTAGTTTGTTGCCGGTGCAACTACACGGGCCGGAGCAGATGCAAGTGCAAGTGTTGGTGCAGGTGTCGAAGCCGCTGCTGCTGCCGGAGATGGTGCTCCTTGTAGAGCTGGTGCCGGGGTCGGAGCAGGTGCTGGTGTCGATGCCCGATCCTCCGGTAGATCAGACTGATCCGCTGACACGGTCGGTGCCCAATCCTCAGCTGGATCAGACTGAGATGTTGCCGCTGTCAGTGCTAGAGCAACTGCCGGTGCTCGATCTGTGCGAGACAGCGGCGATCGTGTCTGGTCTGCTATGATTAGCTTTCTAACTTGACTAGGATCCGTGACCGTGATCTAGTTTTTTTCTTCATTTCTTTTAAACGCGAGAAGGACTAATTGTGGCATTTTTGTTAAACCAAACTGCAGTTCATCATAGGGATTCAGCTTGTACTCAGACTATAGACTGATCCAATTTTTTCCAGTAATATAAGTGATGGACAGTGCCTTTGTTACTGACACGACATAAGAAGTGAAACCTGCAAAAATAGCCATCGTAGAGCAAACCAAACGGTTTATTCTGTGATGAATATCACATGGCAAAACCTGCATCGTAAAATTGCAGGAAAAGAAAGAAAACATGACATTAAATCAATAAGATTTAGACAGTAAATCAATAAGATTTACTTGATGTGACATGAGTGAATCCTTACCAGGAAATCACTATGTTGAAGTACTAAACAGAAGATTAATCGTCCAACTACGCGTGGCATGCAGGGGCCCCGCCTACTCCCACAAGCAGGGCAGTCCAAAGGTCGTGACAAATCGTATGGACCGAACATCCATGGGACTAGAAATCCTGGTGGGTGCGATAAACCCTGCAATGCATACAGATATTGGAGTGTAACCATAATTGATAAACTGTCCTCACAAAAAAATATGATCTAGATACTTCAAAATGTACAGACTGAATTGAGTGGACAGACATTAACATAGACCATTCTCAGGACTGACCACACACCAAAAGCGGCAGTACTAATAAACAATACTGGGTTCACAAACACAAATCAAGTACTGAACAATAGTACTTACTATAGACAAGCAAAGTTGCACTAACTAAACTCTGCAGACTATTTCTTGCCACCGACCTACGGGATGAACCCCGCATAACTGACTAGGCCATGGACTTTGTGTGAGATGTCTACATGCACCATCACCATCTTGTCAACCTTGGAGAACCTAACAGAGTGGTCTTTCCACTCATAAACATGATGATGAAGACAGGCCGCATCAGATTTGTTGGGAAGCTTTACAAGAACCACACCCTTCGTAATTGAAGGCACATCCAAGAAATTGTTGTGGTCAAGTACAGCCTCGAGAATACGCCTGACAACAATGCTACAGGAAAACACTAGTTCAGGACACGTGGCAACAAGGACACGGCGGCTGGATAGTTCAGCAGTAGAACTCATCATCAGGTCTTCCAGTTCACAAGGCATGACTTTGAGAACTTCACCTCCACCGCGGACCTGGTTCTAATTCAAACAGAAACCATATTTTTTTACTACCTGCGTTCAGAAATATAAGATGATTTTCGATATTATACTCCATATATAACTACATATACACACAGAAATGAGTGAACAAAGACACTAGAACATGTCTTCAAAGGCATGAGAGCAGAGGGATTACATGCAATATCCATAACACAAGTTACTGAGGCAAATATACCCCCTTAAAAGGTAGCATTGATGTTCATAAAGTACTCCCTCCGTCCCAAAATTCTTGTCTTGGATTTGTCTAGATACGGATGTATCAAGTCACATTTTAGTATCAGATACATCCGTATCTAGACAAATCTAAGATAAGAAATTTGGGACAGAGGGAGTAGTTGAAAGTAATCTATAAGAAATCAGTGTCAACCTGTCGCATGTTTTGGTCAAAAGAGGAATTTAGAACCGTCATTTGGCACACTAAAATCACATGCAAGATCACCCAGAAAGTTGTACTACCAGTACTAGTACTGCGTGTTAGATGAAAAAACACGATCAAGATCGAGAAAAAGATCATCAACAAGAGACATTACCTGGACTTGCTTAATGAGGGATCCCAGAGAGGGGGGCTTGGACAGGGCGATGGCTTTGAGCTTGTCGGCGGTAGTCTCGGCGGGGTGCTTGCGCTTCTTCATACCATGAGCCTCGACGGTTTTGGCCAGAGCCATAGACATCACGTCGGCCAGTGCTCCCGCATCCATTCAAGAGAGGAAGCTGAGAGAGAAGAGTGAAAGGAGGAACGAGATGAGGGAGAAGCGAAGTGAGTGGGGGTTTTCTTCAAGAGAGGAAGCTGAGAGAGAAGAGTGAAATGATGGTTGCTTCGTCCGTCCAACTTACTACTGGAAAGGAGGGGGTTTTGTGATTTGACGGCTCATTGGGCATTAATGTGGCGGTTCGATCGGGGTAGTCTACCGTCACTCTACTATGGAGGAATTTAGTGCATGGCTGGTGGACCCAGGTGCTGGCTGTCCCACACGTCGGCAAAAGTGAGTAATTTAGTGCATGGCTGGAGGAGGATTCACACGATAGAGCGTGTCTACTGTTTTTCATTCTGAAGAAAAAAAATGATTACAACAAGTGTTTCCACTCTTATGACGGAGGAGTGCAAAACACGGTAGCCACTTGAACATACACAATGCTCCTACTACTAGGCATGTGCAGTGGTTCATACGTCAGTACTACACAATCTTGTTGCTAGTGTAGTAAGATATGACGATAACAAATGATGTTGTGCGCATGTCAACTACTCCTATATGTACCATAGTACCTCTTTTTCGACTGTCTAGTCGAGAATGAACGGTGAGATCAATGCTAAAACAACTAGGTCCACAGCGCAGGGAGAGTACGGTGCTATAGTACTCCATGAAACATGAACCGTATGAAGCACGAATAGTGTTAGACAGGGTGTATGAAGGGTGCACGGGATGGGAGCAAAAGTTCCTTTCTCGACCCACTTTTCGGTGTTTGGCAGAGTGCATGAAGGGTGCATGAGTCCACACTAGTAGGTTGACAAAAATACACGAAGAGGAAACAACTATATTGAGATGAGAATGCAACCAAACACACCCACACGCTTTGTGCTACAGTGACTGATCTGCACCGTCTGAGTTTGATCCAACGGTCATGTTGCGCCGAGACATGGACATGCCCATGAAGAGGGCGCCTAAACACCACCGAAGTCCCTCTACTTCTCGAGGCGCACGACGTTGGTGATGCAGGGTGCAACCGCCCGCAGAGCCCGCTCCCGGTCGACGGGAGCCAGCTGGTCAAAGACGGTGTCCAATGGCACGAATGGATTCCGGTGACGGAGCCCTGAAAGGATTCGCCCGACAACGGCGACGGCAGCCTGCAACCCCTCCTTGTCCAGCTCAGCCCCCACCATAGCATGGTGACGGCTCAGCTCCTCGGAGATATAGGTGAAGAAGGAGACCAGGTCAGAAAGCCGCAGCTCATTGAAGTCGTCTGGGTGGTCGAACGGGTTTAGCCCGACGACCGGCATCATCTCGCTGGCACGACGGTAGGCATCGCGCAGCCGCAACATGTGCGTGGCAACTTGGTTCACCAAGTGGCTGAGGCGATCCTGGACCTTGTCACGATCAGCCCACTCGCGCTCCAGCCAGCTCCCCTGAAGGCCTATCGTATCTCCCGCTTTCTGCAACAACGCCGCCGACGCCTCGAGCATCTTTGTGGTGGACGCCTACCGCTTTTGAAGCTCCATGAACTCCCGCACATAACGGAGGAGCATGGCACTCCTCTCCTTCTTGAGCTCACGGAGCTCCACGTCCATGGCCCTGAGCTCCGCCTCCTTGGCATGGAGCTCCTGTGTCAGGCGCCTCACCTCGGACTCCATGATCTGCTGTGCCGCCATGGCACCAGGTAGAAGAATTGGGGAGAGGAAGCAAAGGGGGCGAAATGGCTGAAAGCCAATGCAATCTATGGGAAGGCGGAGGGAGCGAGCCGAGGAGCGGGGAATCTTTTGGTTTTCACCACGGTAAAACACCAGTCGACGACTTCTCACATCAGGGAGCAGTGGGCTTTTACAGGCGGAGTCATCGTGACTAATTGCTGCCGCGCCTGCTCCCGTCAATCAAAAAATTAAAAATCCTGCCGCGCCTGCTCCCGTCAATCAAAACATTAAAAATCCTGCCGCACCCAAACACCAGAGCAACATTGCGGTGGATATTTAAATTTACCTGCAGGCAAGTAGATAAAAAAAGGGGTGAAAAAACAAATGTGGCGGCGGCCTAGCTAATCGGTCGAACTAGCCCAAATAGCAAGCCACCGTGCTTCACTGATGTACTCGCCAGGAAAAGTGGTCTTTCGTGATTTGACGACTCATCTACTTGCTTCAGCGCTACGACCGAGGAGGACCCCGAAAACGCGCGGTAGGGCATCCCACTTAGGAAGAATATATGCGTGCACCACCCGGGAGGACCCCGAAACCACGCGGTAGGGTGTGCCACGTCTCGGCACGGAGGAAAAATGTGCGTGTAAAAATATACTGTATCAGATGTAGTACCTATGGTTCGACCTCGGGACCCAGCCAGTCGGTCTAAAACACCCCACTAGCCACACAGCTTCATCATGCAAACGTGGCACGGAGGATAGATGTGGTTAGCTCCGTCTCGACCAGGCACAACGTCTCTTGTTCTAGGAGATTCTTCTATTTTCCAAGCTTTTTTTAGTTGTAATAACACCACAGCAAGCTAGCGCCGCTCTTCGCGTGTGCCCGTGCAAAGGTTACACGATGGAGAGAAGAGAGATTGAGATCGCAGACCTGGGACCCACCAGTAAGTGAGACAATGGTCATGCACGTGTTGACGAGGCACTCCCTCTACTCTACTCAATGCAAGTACTTCATAAAATTAAGTTATGGGACAAAGCCAACAACCGTTCGTTTTTTCAGGCTATCGACTTACGCTTTGTAGTCCAGGTTGCCAGTTCGAATCTCGTCTTTCAGATTTGTTAGTTTTAGGTCCAAATTTGATTAATGACAAGTGGGACCCCCGTGTGTTGTTCCAATATTTTAGTGTAGGATGGTTTTTTTGAACAAACACTTTGCGCGTTTAGACAAGTAACGACACGAGTTACATGTATTTTGCAAGTTTACGAACAAAAATGATAGCGGCATAGAATATCACATCCACCCTGCAGCTTAGATACTATGGTGATACGAGTTTTTACACTATTGGAAGTGAGATCCAATGGCTTGGGAGTAGTCTTTGTAATTATGCACAATTTCCAAACTCTCCAAAGGTTTTTTTGCAAATAAAACATTCAGGCCTTGTGTGCCGCTGCATCTTCGATCCAACGGCTCCCCGGTGCCCATATTAGGTGCTCCCCGTAGCTTAATTACCCTCTATGGTGATATGAGCATCTAGGTCGTATGATCAGTGATCAGATGGCACATGCGTAGTACTTGTACTTTCTGCACATTTCCCAAACTCTATCAGCTGTATATTGCAAAAACATTCAAACCTCCTACTGTGGGCCGTTAGATCCCAGTGAACTCGTATCACCATAGAATCTATGGTGCGGGAGCACCTCATACTCTTCCGTGCGAGAAAACATAAGGTGCTATCGTAGCTTGGATGCTACGGTGATACGAGCTTGGAGGTCGTTTGATCTGAGATCCAATGGCATCTGAGCAGTCTTTGTGCTTGTAAGTAGTGGTCGAACTCTTTTTGGGGATTTTTTGCAAAAAACCATTCGAACCACCAAGGAGGTGTTCGGTCACAAATCCAACGCCTCCGAAGAGCTTGTATCACCAAAGCATCTAAGGTGTGGTAGCACATGATATTCTTACATACAGGAGAAATGATGTCCTCCTTAATCTTAGATGCTATGGTGATACGAGCTTCGAGGTCGTTGGATATGGGATCAAAGGGCATCTAAGTAGTTTTTGTACAAATTGTGTGCAATTCTCAAACCCATCAAGGTTTCCTACAAAAAAATTAAGACACATCATGTGAGCTGCTATATCTCAGAACTACAAGCTCCAAGCAACTCGTATCGGCATATAGCATCTAAGGTATGGGGGCACATGATATTCTCCCAGGGAGGAGGGGTGGGGATGCACAACCAATCGGTGGTTGGGAGGGTGGGGACAAATATAATCTAAACAACCCTAAACAGAGCTCCACAATTTTATCTAAGATCGAGGGGTTGACCCTCGACAATCATAGCTCCGCCTAAACACAACATTTGCATGTACTATAGTACTAGACTTAATATTCATGTTTTAGTTTCATGTTCATTTTAAATATTGAACTGAGGACCATGGATGTCTTACATTTTACTCCCTTCGTTCCTAAATATTAGTCTTTTTAGAGGCTTCAAATGGACTGGCACATATGGATGTATATAGAAAAAATTTAGAGTCTAGATTCACTCATTTTTCTCCATATGTAGTCACTTGTTGAACTCTCTAAAAGACTAATATTTAGGAATAGAAGGAGTATTTTTGAATTCGTGTCATACATGCATGGTTTGGAAAAATAGATGCACTATAATTATTGGATTATTGTTGTGTTCGTGCGTGTGTGTCTCTGTGTGTGTGCGTGTGGTCATATGCTTGATACATACAAAGTTTTCTCACCTCCATATTGTTCATCTTTTAAATTTGAATTTGCATTGGAATACTTACTAGGGATACCATGACGTTGAGATCACTATATCACAAACTCACTCTAATTCAACAACTCGTCATGAATCAATTACCACGTTGAGATTAGTATTTGCAAGCAAAATACGGGTATGTAATACACATAGATTTGTTCGGCAATTTAAAAGGTTCCTTTCATATTCTCGAATGGTAGGACCCAACGGCGTACCAGCCAGACCTTGGCTCGTGTTGATCCTAAAGAAAACCGGGCTCGTGTCCTTCGGTGGCGTGCGTGGTACGCACATTAGGCAACCCCAACCAGTCGAGCCTCAGCGTTTCAAGTCGAAATATCTGGCGGCCAGAATTCCATCCCTAGGAAATTCCCCTCATGTCCCCGGTCCATAATTACTACCGATGAACAATGGAGAGATGATTTAGTAACTAGACAATGTTACCTACCGTGCCGAGCACGGTTCAATTCCCTCGGTCACCGCTCGTCAAGGTCACCCGTCAATTGCATTGCCTAGTACTACTACTACTACACCAGGATGAGCACATAATTGAGCCCGTTTGTTCGTGCCTAGTACTTGAGTTAATATATCAGGCAATTCACTGGTACGGAGGGATTATCCTTTTACTCTACATATATAACTTGTCTGAAGTCTAACTAAGCAAAATGTTTGACCAAATCCTTTCTTAAGAAATACAACAGGACAAATGTACGGCTTGAAAATTTATTGCATGTTGCAGGTTATGATATTGTTTCGAATCCTGGATCTTAAATTTCAGAAAATCCAAAAGTGAGCATAAATTCTTGAAACTGAGCATGGTCACGTGATATGTCAAAAATATTACTTCGTAAGTTTTTTATTCAATTCGAGACAAGCTACTTATGACAAGTTGCACAAATGAAGATCCAAGGTATTTTGGAACAAAGACCTATCACGTTAAGGCGAACACTTCCACTATTGAAACCGTGGGCGTTTACGTGCCGCCACGAGTCCCCGCTTCTCATCGGCAGGTGCCGTCTCAGCAAGCGTGTGAGTCGATGGGAGGCGTTAGAGCAGACCGTTGCGCCGGCTGTCAGGGAGGCGTGCGAGGAGACCGCTATGCAGACTCACTGGGAGGCGAGCCCTTTGACCAGGCTCCGCCGCCCACCGTCGTCCCAACTGCTCCCACTTTTAATGTCGCCGGCGCCGCAGTTTAAAATCAACCCCGCACTACCCGGTATCGCTACAATCCTCTCTCTTCCTCTCTGATTCTCCTGTTGTCTACCTCCAACTAGCCTGACCTAAATGTACGCCATGCCGCATCACGATGGTCTGCCCTTAGTGTTCAAGTTTCATGAGGAAGACACCCAGCCGGAGTCTCAAGAACATAAGGCACTTTGGGACGAGCTTGAACTGGCCTTGCGGGAAGACGCCGCGCCTGTCCCCGCTCCCATTCCGTCTCCCTTCGCCCCGACTGCGCCAGCGCCCATCCCCGTGGCATTGATGGGCTGGGAGCCACACATTGTCGCCGAGCTTGATGCCATGGGGTTCCACGAGGTCCCCGCCGAATTTCATGCGCCCGTGCACCTGCCAGCACATGCGCCTGCACGTGCACTAATGCGCACGCCCGTGCCGGTGCCCGTGCACCTGCCAGTGCATGCGCCTGCGCATGCACTGACGTGCACGCCCGTGCCGATACCCGTGCACATGAATGTCTCTGCTGCGCCATTGACAGTGCCAGTCCTCGCGCGGGTGCCAGTGCCCCCCTCAGCGGCATGGATGGCCGCCGTCGACCGCTTCATTGCACCAACACCAGTCGGCTCCTCCCGCCAGTTGACTCGCTCCGAAGTCTAGAACATTTTGGCCTTCCTTGAAGCTAGGCCAACGTCCAGGAGTATGCCAACAACGGCGCAAGACGCCGCCGTCGCCGTCGGTCAGTGGCCCGACGACACACAGAGCACGGCTGAGGAGCCGCTTCCCACCGCGAGACGCCCCCGCCGCTGCCGCATAATCTAAATTTTCCATGAAAAACGTTCGGATTGCCATGCTTAAAATCTGAACGTTTATCATTTCCGTTTATTTTATATAGATCATCGTATAATTTAAAGTCGGAGTCGGACTGAACGAAATGTATGGTTTGATCGATTGAATGTTCTACTAGAGCCGTATCAAATTAAATATAAAATGTCATCAAGTCACATGTATTCCTTGTCATCGAACAACCTAGACTGCTTCAATCTCGAGCGCTCAACATGTTTAGTGTGCAGTTAATTTCATGCCAAAAATAGTGCTAATCACATGACAACACGCAAAAAATATCCTAGTAGTTAATATCCGCATGCACTTAATATACTTCCAAATTAACGTGCATTGCATGTACACATTGACTAGTGCTGCTAGTACGTGAAACTGGTGCCGTGACTTGTGAACGCGTCCAGATATGGTCAATGGCAACATCGCCCGCGAGTTCTTCCAGTTTGCCCGTGCGTCTAAATGCAGAAGGGGAGGAGAGAGAGAGAGAGAGAGCACACATGGAACCCACCAGTAAGTGAAGGCGAATGGTACTAAAAATAATATTACATGTTATCTATTAATTAGGCTGTGGTAATATAAAAACATTATGTGAACAAAGGGGGTACAACAAACATTGCTATTCTACGTATGTTGCCTATTGACATGCGGTTTGAAGGCCCGATCGCATGTTCCATCCTCGTCCTTTATTTTTTAATTTGTATATGGGTCCAAATTTGTTTCATGACATGTGGGCCCCTCGGTGTGTAGTTTGTAGCACTTTAATTTGTGGGTCGAAATTTGTTCCATTCCAAGTGGACTATCAGTGTGTAGTTTTGTAGCTTATTTATAATAATTAAAGAGAACAACATAGTTTTTTCAATAATACCATGGTGCGACGTTGAAGGCGAGAAAGAATGTGCGAGAGAGCGATGACCGAGCCAGAGGGAAATCAACTAGGGGAGTTGCGTGGATTGCAACGGTGTTTGGAGTAGTTGTGGGCCGAATGCTACGAAAATATAATCTAAACTGACTGGAATAAATGCCTACACAAATAAATCCAAGGTTGGAGTGCCCCTTGTAATGTAAATAGCTCCGGCTTTGCGAGGGATGGAGAGGTAGTAGCCTCAACGTGTGGAAGATGCGGTGTGAGAAAGCGAGGTCAATCGAGAGACATATAGATAGAGATACAAAGTGAGTGTGGTCTGACATTCATTGAACAAATATATATGCTCCGGAGAGATATTGTCTGATTGAGCTTTTGGCAAGGGTGAGGGCTGTAAGATAAAGCTTGAGAGATGATCCAGTCATAGACGTCTAGATATATTTTGTGCGTGGGAGGAAGCAAGGTCAACCGATCACATAGGGTCGCCGTGCGATCGAAAGAGTGAGACGGGTTGGAGAGAGTGACCTAGATAGATGATGTGCATGAGAGAGTATACAATGTGAATAGGTCGAATTGGGCTCAAACATGGTGATATATCGTTTTTGTCCGAGAAAGAGCGAGGTCAATTGAGACATACAGAGAGAGAGATAGATAGATAGATAGAGAGAGAGAGAGATTGAGTGAGCGTGGTGTTGGGATCTACGGTAGGGTGCGTCGACTACAAATTTAAATTCCTACGCGTAGAACATCCAGGAACATGCTATGGGAAATGGATCACAGGTCGTTACCACTAGACGTGCAGTGCCGTGCAGCGGAAGAAGAGTTGAGGTAGCGCGTTCCCGGAGTCGTCTCCTCCTTGCCGGTCTCCCACATAGCCGATCGGATCCCGCGAATAGGTTCGCCGGAGCGGCGCAAGTGCACCGCCTCTAACGGTATCCGCGCATGCAGGAGGGACATCGTGCGGCGGACTGCTAGGTCCGATCACACAACCGGTGGCACGTGGAGGTGGCTAGTTGCAACACATGCAAAGCTCTAACGACGGCGCCGAAGCGATCAACCAAATAAGTGCGCCGCACCTCCACCTTATATAGGCGTCCATCGCGGGCTCAACACTTGGGCCTCGCACGGACCCTAAAGCCCACAAGTCTACTAGGCCACAATTCGAATACAACTCGGATCACATCCGACCAGTGTCTTTGGATCCGACCTTGTAGGTTCCTTCCCTTAAGCGCGCAACCCCTTAGGTTCAAGTCATCTTGGTCACAGTTCGGATCACCTCCGACCTGCATGGTTGGTAGCGGCCTCTAGCAAGGCGTGCCAACCACCAAGCAGACTATGAAGCTGGTTTGGCGAACCTGTACAATGTGTCACACTTCTGTTCCCTTTGCCTCACGATATATGTTGTCGGGCTCAAGGCGAGACTGTCATCCTTGTGCTAGCCCGACCTCTTTCTCGTTCCAGTGATACCGATGACAAACTGGATTATCTCATAATCCCTATCACATGGCCATGCTTATCCTGGTCGGATCACATGAGGGGCCCAGAGTATATCTCTCCTTATCGGAGGGGCAAATCCCATCTTGCTCGACCATATCTCGCAGCATGGGACTGGACAAACCCGAAACCTACCTTTGTAACTACCCAGTCACGGAGTAGCGTTTGGTCGGCCCAAAGCAAGTCTGTCACCATCTCGAGTAGATGCGTCAGCTCAGGTCTTAGGACATAGAATGTATGTTGTACTAGAGACTCACAGATGACATATCGCTGCGTCTCATAGTTGGGTCTGTCCGACTCGGACCTTATCTCGACTCGGATCTGACTATGTCGAATCCGACCAGACCTTTCCAAGTACATATTATCCGGTTAGCATCCAATGCTCCATGGCTAGTGATACCAAGCCATCGACCGTGTCATATGCTAGTCTAGTCGGCTGCGCGTCCACACAACCCTTTCGACTAGGGACCTTTTAGGACAGTCATCATACAATGCATAGTCCCACAAACAAGTCACGTACTTGCTGATGCACATCATTGATAATGTCCAAGGACTATCTTTATTCATAAACACATAGGAAATATCATCATACATGGTTGCTTCTAGGGCATATCTCCAACACGTGGCCCACCATGAGGTCGAAAGAGTGGCGGCGGCTTGGATGGACTGACCTAGATAGACAATCTGCATGAGAGAGTATAGAGTGTGTCGATCGAGGCCCGAACAGGGAGATATATCATTTGTGTGTGAAAGAAAACGAGGTTAAATCAGACTCAGATAAAGATAGCGAGATTGAGCAAGTGTGGCCCGCCGTGCGAAAGAAAGAGTGAGGCAGTCTCGAGGGAGTGACATATGTATACAACGTGCGTGCGTGCGCACGAGAGGTTGGGGGGCTAGATAGGCAATGCATGTATTTAGCGCGAGAGGGTGAGAGGGAGAGGGGGAGAGAGAGAGAGCTCGGCATGTGGTGTAACACCCACGATGCGGCTATATCTCCCACGTGTCGAAGCACGACTTAGAGGTATAACCGCATAGTAGTTTTGTCGCAAGAAGGGTCATCTTCACACAATCCCATGTAATGAACAAGAATGGGATAAAGAGAGTTGGCTTACAATCGCCACTTCACACAATACATAAATTAAGATCATACATCATTCAAATCCACTCATAGACCGGCTACGGTCAAGTTCAAATGAAAAGAAGACAACCCCAAATGCTAGATCCCCGATCGTCCCGACTGGGCACCTCTACTGATCATCTGGAAACGATACATAGTAACGACCAAGAGCCTCATCAAATTCCCACTTCAACTCAGTTGCGCCATCTGCGCTGGTATCATCGGCACCTGCATCTGTTTTGGTAGGATCTGTGAGCCACGGGGACTCAGCAATCTCACACCCGCGAGATCAAGACTATTTAAGCTCATAGGAAGGAAAAGGAGTAATATGGTGGAGCTGCGGCAAGCACTAAGCATATATGGTGGCTAACGTACACAAGTGAGAGCGAGAAGAGAAGCAACACGTCGGTCGAGAAGCTAGAAGCGATCAAGAAGTGATCCTGGAACTACCTACGTCAAGCATAACACAAACCGTGTTCACTTCCCGGACTCCGCCGAGAAGAGACCATCACGGCTACACACACAGTTGATGTGTTTTAAAGAGGTCAAGTGTCAAGTTATCTACAACCGGACATTAACAAATTCCCATCTGCCTCATAACCGCAGGCACGGCTTTCGAAAGATTGTATACCCTGCAGGGGTGTCCCAACTCAGCCCATCACAACCTCTCACGGTCAACGAAGGAATAGACCTTCTCCCGGGAAGACCCGATCAGTCTCGGAATCCCGGTTCGCAAAACATTTTGACAATGGTAAAACAAGACCAGCAAAGCTGCCCGATGCACCGACAAATCCCGATAGGAGCTGCACATACCTCGTTCTCAGGGCAACACCGGATGAGACTAGCCACGAATAAAACCAGCCCTCAAGTTTCCCCGAGGTGGCCCCGCAGGCAGCTCATTTTGGACTAACACTCGAA
>NC_041391.1:659414912-659416969 GCF_002162155.2 Triticum dicoccoides | reverse complement strand
AATAAAGATGACCCTCGGGCTCGCGAAAACCCAAGGGAAAAGGGCTTAGGTGGCAAATGGTAAAACCAAGGTTGGGCCTTGCTGGAGGAGTTTTATTCAAAGCGAACTGTTAAGGGGGTCCCATAAATCATCCAACCATGTAAGGAACGCAAACTCAAGGAACATAACACCGGTATCACGGAAACTAGGGCGGCAAGAGTGGAACAAGTCACCAGGCATAAGGCCGAGCCTTCCACCCTTTACCAAGTATATAAGGTGCATTAAAATAAACAGGAGATATTGTGATATCCCAAAGTAACCACGTTCCGACCTGGAACAAACTTCAGCTTCACCTGCAGCTAACAATGCTATAAGAGGGGCTGAGCAAAAGCGGTGACATAGCCAATCAATGGTTGCTAGGACAGGATGGTTAGAGGTTTATCATGGCAATAGGTAGGCATGGTAAACAAAGGCAGGTAGGGCTAACATAGCGAAAGAGCGAGTACTAGCAAGCAAAGATAGTAATGATTTCGAAGGTATGATCATCTTGCCTGCAAGGTTCTCAGAGTTCTCGAAGGCTGGATCCTTGTTAGCGTACTCAACAGGTTCCTCGTGCACGTACTCGTCTCCTGGCTCTACCCAAAGCAAGAACTCAAGCAAGGAACCACAATAAATCACGGAGCAATGCACAAGCAACATGATGCAATACATGTCATGATATGCGGGATGTGGTAAGCAATGCATATGCGTGCTTCGGAAGGAAAAATGATGAACAAGGCATCAACTTGGCAAAACAAGTATGCCGCTGGAAAGATGAGATGATTTCGGTTGAAATCGATATAAAGATCACCGGATTCGGATGCACGGTTTGCAAATGGCAAGCAAGACAAGTATGGCACAAAGCTGCGATTAACAGCACGATGCTACTTAGCATGCAACAAGAAACTATGCTACAGCACCCCAACATGAAAACAAAGCATATGGAGATCATCTACAGGAGATGCTTTACAAAAGAGGAACACTGAGCTACGGCCAATTCACATCATAACAGGTTCAAACAAGCATGGAGAAAGTGCATAAAAATATCAGGTTGGTCATGGCAATAAACAATATCACGAAGCAATGTTCAGAGCAGGTTATCAACATGCTACAGGAACTTATAATAGCAAAGCAAGACATGGCATGAATTTACTCAAATCATAGACCAAAAATCCCTTACTGACCATAAGCCAAAAAGGATCAGAAAATATGATGGCACCCACGTAAACATAGCAAGTTTCGTTAACAGATTTCAGCAAACAAAGCATGGCATTGAAATAATTACAAAGGCACCTTCGTGAGCTCGATGCACTCACTACAGAGCACCTCATGATAAAATAAGCATACATCCATCAATAAGACATGTCATAGAAGCTATACATGACAAGAAACAACATCATAGCATATCCGGACCAACTACAACAACCTCGGCCAAATTGAATAAAATGTAAACAATCTGCAGGAAACAATTTGAAGCAAAAGTAGAGCACGGAAATGACATGCTAGACTACTCCATAATTGCAACCAGGACCATGGATGGATAGAGCATAAGCATGTTTTCAAAACACCCTTAATGAAGTATCTCAAATTATGCATGGATCTCTCTGTAGCAACATGTTTACATGGCATGAAAATTACAGCAGAACAGGGACTAAAATCAGCATTATCACGAAGCCTAGTTTGCATGCTTGTGCTAGTCACCACATTGGTCACAAAAATACATGGTAAGAACCTCTGTAAATAAGACATAGCCTAGTTCAAAACACATTTAGGGACCAAGCTCATAGGATGCACACATCAATCATGGCAAAAATGACAAAAGAGCTCGTTCTGATAAGATTCTGAAACTAACATTATGAAGCCCTCTTCCAACAGCATTTAGGGCATCAAGATGGCCTCAAATGCAAATGATGCAATGGAATGAAATGATGTACTCTTTGAGACGAACAATTTGACATATTACACGCACGAAATGGAGTTACGGGTGCGAAGATGCGATGTGATGAAGATGCAATGATTTTTAACAGCAGAAAAAGACA
>NC_041391.1:659404848-659414048 GCF_002162155.2 Triticum dicoccoides | reverse complement strand
GCGGCGTGCCATGTGGCGGCGGCGGGGCGACCGGACGTGTCCGGCTGCGGCCGGACGTGTCCGGTGGCGGCGGAAGGGGAATTCGCTAGGGTTTCGTTCGGAATTCGGGGGAGGGGTCTATATATAGAGGTAGAGGGAGCTAGGAGTGTCCAAATGAGGTGCAGTTTTCGCCCACACGATCATGATCGAACGACCGAGAGCATGGAGGGGAGTTAGATGGGTTATTGGGCTGTTTTGAAGGGGTGTTGGGCTACAACTTAAAAGAGGCCTTTACGGGAGTGCGGTTAACCGTTGGAGTATCAAACGAGCTCCAAATGACCCGAAACTTGACAGGTGGTCTACCGGTGCTATACCAGGGCCACTTAGCAAGGCTTGGTCCATTCCGAGAGCGTTCAACACCCGCACACGAAAAGAGACAAGGGGGGTGCGCCGATGCATGTGGGAGTGTCGGATTTCGAAACGGACAACGGGGAAAATGCTCGGATGCATGAGATGAACACGTATGCAAATGAGATGCACATGATGACATGATATGATATGCATGACATGAATAAAATGCAATAAGAAAAGACAAAAACCCAACCATGGAAAGTTACAAAGATGGAAAGTTACATCCGGGGTGTTACAACACTCCACCACTACAAGAGGATCTCGTCCCGAGATCTAGGACCGAAAGAACTCCGGATATTCGGAACGGAGGTGATCCTCGCGCTCCCAGGTGGCTTCTCGGTCGGAATGGTGTGACCACTTCACTTTCAGGAATTTGATTGACTTGTTGCGAGTCTTGCGCTCGGTTTCTTCAAGAGTAGCAACGTGGTGCTCATGATAAGAGAGATCTTCTTGGAGGTCGATTTCTTCGAAGTTGATAGTGCGCTCAAGAGTCTTGAAGCACTTGCGAAGCTGTGACACGTGAAACACGTCGTGCATGTTTGCAAAGTTGGATGGAAGCTCAAGTTGATAGGCGAGATCGCCTCTTTTGCCAATGATCTTGAAAGGACCCACGTATCTAGGAGCAAGCTTCCCTTTGATACCGAAGTGACGAGTGCCTTTCATTGGAGAGACGCGGAGGTAGACATGGTCTCCGATTCAAAAGCCAAATCACAGTGCTTGCTATCATAGTAACTCTTCTGTCGCGATTGCGTGGCTTTGAGATTCTCACGAATGACTTTGCACATTTCTTCGGCTTCTGTGATCAAGTCGTTGCCAAGAAGTTGGCGTTCACCTGTCTCAGACCAGTTGAGAGGAGTACGACACTTTCTGCCATAGAGAATTTCGAATGGGGCCTTGCCCGAACTTGCTTGCAAGCTGTTGTTGTAGGAGAACTCGGCATATGGAAGACAATCTTCCCACTTCATACCGAAAGAGATGACACAAGCCCTGAGCATATCTTCAAGAATTTGATTGACTCGCTCAACTTGGCCACTTGTTTGAGTTTGGAAAGCTGTGCTGAAACGAATGTTGGAACCCATGGCCGTTTGAAAAGAGTCCCAGAAATTAGAAGTGAAGATGCTTCCACGATCTAAAGATATCAATTGTGGAATGCCGTGCAAGGAGACAATTCTGGAGGTGTATAGCTCTGCCAGCTGAGCTGCTGTGATAGATTCTTTGATAGGAAGAAAATGAGCCACTTTGGTAAGCTTGTCAATGACAACGAAGATAGCATCATTTCCATGCTTGGACTTAGGAAAACCAGTCACGAAGTCCATCTCGATATGGTCAAACTTCCACTCCGGAATAGCAAGAGGTTGGAGGAGACCAGCTGGTCGTTGGTGTTCTGCTTTCACTCTTCTGCAGACATCACATTCATTCACGAATTGAGCAATCTCTCGCTTCATTCGAGTCCACCAATATGACTGCTTGAGGTCATGGTACATCTTTGTAC
Source organism: Triticum dicoccoides (assembly GCF_002162155.2). Lineage (NCBI taxonomy): Eukaryota > Viridiplantae > Streptophyta > Magnoliopsida > Poales > Poaceae > Triticum > Triticum dicoccoides. The sequence goes on along the minus strand of NC_041391.1, from coordinate 659,412,166 downwards.
TTCCAGGATGAATGGATAGGAGGGAATTGTGTGCCTCATTCCTAATGACCTTTCTCAGATCACCTTTTGGAACCACAATTCGATCCTCGAAGAAAAGAGTATCTTTGTCATCCAAGCGATAGCACTTGTATTTAGGAATGCCCTTGTCAATACCACGTTTCACCTTCTTCACCATGGTATCCAGGAGTTGTGCCTCACGAATTTGATCTTCCAAAGTAGGAGAGACTATGAGGTTGGCAAGAAAGCCTTGAGGAACAACTTGAAGATTCAGCTTGCGGAAGGCTTCACAGAGATCCGGTTGAAACGGCTTGAGAATTAGACTATTGCAATAAGCCTTTCTGCTCAAAGCATCTGCAATCACATTCGCCTTGCCAGGAGTATATTCGATACTCGGATTGTACTCCTGAATCATTTCGACCCATTGAGTTTGCCTGAGATTAAGGTTGGGTTGAGTGAAGATATACTTGAGACTCTTGTGATCTGTGAAAATGTCCACTTGCCTTCCCAATAAGAGATGTCTCCATGTTATCAATGCATGGACAACTGCCGCCAACTCAAGATCATGAGTGGGGTAGTTCTTTTCATTGGGCTTCAACTGACGAGAGGTATAGGCTACAACTTTCTTCTCTTGCATCAACACAGCACCGAGGCCTTGAAGGGAAGCATCACAGAAAACTTCGAATGGCTTGGATTCGTCAGGAGGAGTCAAAACAGGAGCTGTGACTAGCTTCTCTTTGAGGGTGTTGAAAGCGACATCACACTCAGGCGTCCAGACATACTTGACATGCTTCTGGAGGAGGTTGGAAAGAGGCTTTGCAATCTTAGAGAAGTTCTCAACGAATCTTCGGCAATAGCTTGCAAGACCGAGAAAACTGCGGAGCTGCTTGACATTCTGAGGAGGTTCCCAATTCACAACTGCAGAAACCTTCGCCGGATTAACAGCAATTCCCTTGGCGGAGATGATGTGACCAAGATAAAGAACTTCATCAAGCCAGAACTCACATTTGGAAAACTTCGCATAGAATTGATGCTCTCTGAGCTTGTCGAGCACCAATCGCAAATGTTTGGCATGATCCTTCTTATTCTTGGAGAAGACCAAAATATCATCGAGATACACCAGAACAAATTCATTGGTGTAGGGGTTGAAGATAAAGTTCATCATGCGAGAGAACGTTGGAGGAGCATTGACAAGGCCGAAAGACATGACAGTATATTCATAAGAACCATAGCTTGTTCTGAATGCTGTCTTGGGAATGTCTTGTTCACGAATGCGAATCTGATGATAACCCATACGAAGATCAAGCTTGGAGAAGACTTTAGCACCTTTGAGTTGCTCGAAAAGCTCATTGATGTTGGGAAGTGGGTACTTGTTCTTGATTGTCTTCTTGTTCAATGGACGGTAATCGACGCAAAGTCGGTCCGTTCCATCCTTCTTCTGGACAAAAAGAACTCCACAACCCCATGGGGAAGAACTCGGTCTGATCAAACCCAGACGCTCTTGTTCATCGAGCTGCTTCTTCAATTCCTTCAGCTCCTTGGGTCCAAGCTTGTATGGACGCTTGCAAACGGGTTCAGTTCCAGGCTCAAGATCAATAACGAACTCGACTGGCCGATGAGGAGGCATACCCGGAAGCTCTTCTGGAAAGACATCTTGGTACTCACAAACGACTGGAATTTGAGAAATAGCATCCAATTCGCCCTTCTCATTGAGAGAAAACAACCGAATGGTTTCATCACGAGCGGCATAGATGATAACATCCTCAGAAGGGTGAGTCAATTGAATTTTCCTGGCAGCACAATCAAGCTGAGCCTTGTGCTTAGAAAGCCAGTCCATCCCGAGAATTAGATCAATATCAGAATCGCCAAGAACAATTGGAGAAGATATAAATCTATAGTCGCCCATCTTGATACCGACATTTGGAACCATCATACTAGAGCTCAAATGCTTAGCTGGAGAAATAACTTGCATAACTCTAGGTAATTCCTCTATGTCAAAATTGTGCTTCGATGCAAAAGGATATGACATGAAAGAATGCGATGCACCAGTATCAAATAAGACTTTTGCAGGAATATCATTAACAGGAAGATTACCGATGATCACATCTGAAGAATCCTCTGCCTGAGCTGCATTCAACATGTTCACCTTTGCAGACTTTGGATTATGCTTGACCACTGCATTGCTTGAAGATCTCACAGGAGGAGGAGGAGGAGGAAGGCGCCTTTGATTCAAGCATTTGTTCGTGTAGTGGCCTTTCTGCTGGCACTTGTTGCAAGTCACTTCTGAGAGCGGACGGTGATAAGGAGCACTTGACCTTGGAGCTTGAGACTGAGACTTGTTCTGATAACTTGGGTTGGGTGGGTGGGAAGATCCACGAGAACCTGAGTTCTTCTGTTGGTAAGGCTGACGAAACGGAGGAGGAGGAAGATAAAACTTCTGCTGCTTAGCTGCCACTTGTGAGGAAGAAGAAGATTGCACTGCATCTCTGATTCTCTTCTTAGAAGCCTCACACTTGAGCTGAGCACCTTCTTGCTTGAGTGCCATATTGTAGAATTGATCAAACTGAGTAGGATCAATAAGAACGAGAGCTAACTGCAGATCCTCTCGAATGCCACCTCTGAACTGATAGATCATACTCTTCTCATCTGGAACATCTTGCTTAGCAAAGCGAGCAAGTTTCTGAAACTGCTTGTTGTATTCATACACTGACATGTTGCCTTGCTTGAGATTGCGGAATTCCTCACGCTTGCTCTCAACAACACTGGTAGGAATATAGTGAGCTTTAAAGTCCCGACAGAAATCAGTCCAAGTAATCACTCGACCACCTCTGGAATCCTTGTATTGCTGGAACCAATCAGCTGCGTGATCCTTGAGCTGAAAAGAAGCGAACTTGACATAGTCCTCAGGCCTGACATTGCTGCATTCAAAATGCTTGTTGATATCCATGAGCCAATCATCGGCGTCTGTGGCCTCGACACAATAGCTGAAAGACTTCGGCTGATTTGCAAGGAATTGGTTGAGGGTTGGAAACTGAGGCTGATGATTGAACTGCCCTTGACCTTGATTACCTTGGTTGCCTTGGCCTTGGTTGCGCTCTTGCATGAGCTGGATCATCATCTGAGCATGGGCGTTAGAGGCTGCCATCAAAGCTTGCCAAGCCTCCGGAGGCGGAGGTGGAGGTGGAGGGTTCGCCTGAATCCCATCATTGCGATCCGGATTCTGACGCGTTGGCGGAGCCATCCTGAAGAGGTTGACATCCATTAGCATCTTGATAGACAGATAGACAAGTTGAATCAACGGATAGAAATTGCAACATATAGTCTTCACAATAAACATTCGAACAAGGATGAACGAATGAATTCCAAAGTAAACATCACACGTCCATAAAGGTGAGAAGCCACTTGAATAGAGATTGATGAATGAAATAAACAAGGTACAACTGGAACAAATAAGTGGTAAGGATTACCCAATCACAAACCAAATATCTGCGGGAAGAAATGCTAGAGCTACTTGAATCCCACCTATAAACTCCCGAAACTTTCTGGTTATGCAATCTGGTGTTGGGGATATAGGGGAAGCACAATATCTCATCCAAACTAACAATCCCTACATCCAGCTGTATCCATCCGTCAACACATAACCAAGAAACCTTCGGAAATCGTGTACCTCAACCTTCGAAAAGCATCCGTTATACGAGTTATGGCAATACTCCCGAGCTCGCCCCAGTACTGGGTTATCGGGGTTATCTCACCAACAACTACATAAAAGAGATTTTCGATGTCGGCAAAACTCAGGTATTCCAGAACTGCAACGATAAAATTGTGACGACAACACCTCAGAGCTCAACTCCCCGGGACACTGCCACAACCCCTAAATGTCAGGAGGCACCAAGAACAATGTTCTCGTCACAAAACCATCGAAACGGTTCCAAGATACCCGCGTGAACCTAAATTTTTTTTAGTGAAAATTTGAGAAGAGGACAGTCAAAACATCTACGTCAGGAGACCTCACCAGAGCGACGAAGGGACTGAGGAGTAAAAAGAATCCCACTCTCCGATATATATAATCCTAAGACTCAAAACATTTTTGTTCTAGACTCAACATCGCCAGCAAACAATCAAGCAGGGGGCTCCTAAGTCGGGGATGGCTCTGATTACCAACTTGAAACACCCACGATGCGGCTATATCTCCCACGTGTCGAAGCACGACTTAGAGGCATAACCGCATAGTAGTTTTGTCGCAAGAAGGGTCATCTTCACACAATCCCATGTAATGAACAAGAATGGGATAAAGAGAGTTGGCTTACAATCGCCACTTCACACAATACATAAATTAAGATCATACATCATTCAAATCCACTCATAGACCGGCTACGGTCAAGTTCAAATGATAAGAAGACAACCCCAAATGCTAGATCCCCGATCGTCCCGACTGGGCACCTCTACTGATCATCTGGAAAGATACATAGTAACGACCAAGAGCCTCATCAAATTCCCACTTCAACTCAGTTGCGCCATCTGCACTGGTATCATCGGCACCTGCATCTGTTTTGGTAGGATCTGTGAGCCACGGGGACTCAGCAAGCTCACACCTGCGAGATCAAGACTATTTAAGCTCATAGGAAGGAAAAGGAGTAATATGGTGGAGCTGCGGCAAGCACTAAGCATATATGGTGGCTAACGTACGCAAGTGAGAGCGAGAAGAGACGCAACGCGTCGGTCGAGAAGCTAGAAGCGATCAAGAAGTGATCCTGAAACTACCTACGTCAAGCATAACACAAACCGTGTTCACTTCCCGGACTCCGCCGAGAAGAGACCATCACGGCTACACACACAGTTGATGTGTTTTAAAGAGGTCAAGTGTCAAGTTATCTACAACCGGACATTAACAAATTCCCATCTGCCTCATAACCGCGGGCATGGCTTTCGAAAGATTGTATACCCTGCAGGGGTGTCCCAACTCAGCCCATCACAAGCTCTCACGGTCAACAAAGGAATAGACCTTCTCCCGGGAAGACCCGATCAGTCTCGGAATCCTGGTTCGCAAAACATTTCGACAATGGTAAAACAAGACCAGCAAAGCGGCCCGATGCGCCGACAAATCCCGATAGGAGCTGCACATATCTCGTTCTCAGGGCAACACCGGATGAGACTAGCCACGAGTAAAACCATCCCTCAAGTTTCCCCGAGGTGGCCCCGCAGGCAGCTCATTTCGGACTAACACTCGAAGGAGCACTGGCCCGGGGGGGGGGGGTTAAAATAAAGATGACCCTCGGGCTCGCAAAAACCCAAGGGAAAAGGGCTTAGGTGGCAAATGGTAAAACCAAGGTTGGGCCTTGCTGGAGGAGTTTTATTCAAAGCGAACTGTTAAGGGGGTCCCATAAATCACCCAACCATGTAAGGAACGCAAACTCAAGGAACATAACACCGGTATCACGGAAACTAGGGCGGCAAGAGTGGAACAAGTCACCAGGCATAAGGCCGAGCCTTCCACCCTTTACCAAGTATATAAGGTGCATTAAAATAAACAGGAGATATTGTGATATCCCAAAGTAACCACGTTCCGACCTGGAACAAACTTCAGCTTCACCTGCAGCTAACAATGCTATAAGAGGGGCTGAGCAAAAGCGGTGACATAGCCAATCAATGGTTGCTAGGACAGGATGGTTAGAGGTTTATCATGGCAATAGGTAGGCATGGTAATAAAGGCAGGTAGGGCTAACATAGCGAAAGAGCGAGTACTAGCAAGCAAAGATAGTAATGATTTCGAAGGTATGATCATCTTGCCTGCAAGGTTCTCAGAGTTGTCGAAGGCTGGATCCTCGTTAGCGTACTCAACAGGTTCCTCGTGCACGTACTCGTCTCCTGGCTCTACCCAAAGCAAGAACACAAGCAAGAAACCACAATAAATCACGTAGCAATGCACAAGCAACATGATGCAATACATGTCATGATATGCGGGATGTGGTATGCAATGCATATGCATGCTTCAGAAGGAAAAATGATAAACAAGGCATCAAATTGGCAAACCAAGTATGCCGCTGGAAAGATGAGATGATTTCGGTTGAAATCGATATAAAGATCACCGGATTCGGATGCACGGTTTGCAAATGGCAAGCAAGACAAGTATGGCACAAAGCTGCGATTAACAGCACGATGCTACTTAGCATGCAACAAGAAACTATGCTACAGCACCCCAACATGAAAACAAAGCATATGGAGATCATCTACAGGAGATGCTTTACAAAATAGGAACACTGAGCTACGGCCAATTCACATCATAACAGGTTCAAACAAGCATGGAGAAAGTGCATAAAAATATCAGGTTGGTCTTGGCAATAAACAACATCACGAAGCAATGTTCAGAGCAGGTTATCAATATGCTAAAGGAACTTATAATAGAAAAGCAAGGAATGGCATGAATCTACTCAAAGCATAGACCAAAAGTCCCTTACTGACCATAAGCCAAAAAGGACCAGAAAATATGATGGCACCCACGTAAACATAGCAAGTTTCGTTAACAGATTTCAGCAAACAAAGCATGGCATTGAAATAATTACGAAGGCACCTTCATGAGCTCGATGCACTCACGACAGAGCACCTCATGATAAACTAAGCATACATCCATCAAGAAGACATGTCATAGAAGCTATACATGACAAGAAACAACATCATAGCATATCCGGACCAACTACCACAACCTCGGCCAAATTGAATAACATGTAAACAATCTGCCAGAAAACAATTTGAAGCAAAAGTAGAGCACGAAAATGACATGCTAGACTACTCCATAATTGCAACCATGACCATGGATGGATAGAGCATAACCATGTTTCCAAAACACCCTTAATGAAGTACCTCAAATTATGCATGGATCTCTCTGTAGCAACATGTTTACATGGCATGAAAATTACAGCAGAACAGGGACTAAAATCAGCATTATCATGAAGCCTAGTTTGCATGCTTGTGCTAGTCACCACATTGCTCAAAAAAATACATGGTAAGCACCTATGTAAAGAAGACATAGCCTAGTTCAAAACACATTTAGGGACCAAGCTCATAGGATGCACACATCAATCATGGCAAAAATGACAAAAGAGCTCGTTCTGATAAGATTCTCAAACTAACATTATGAAGCCCTCTTCCAACAGCATTTCGGGCATCAAGATAACATCAAATGCAAATGATGCAATGGAATGAAACGATGTACTCTTCGAGACGGACAATTTGACATATTACATGCACGAAACGGAGCTACGGGTGCGAAGATGCGATGCGATGAAGATGCGATGATTTTTAACAGTAGAAAAAGACTTAGTCG
>NC_041391.1:659345382-659404376 GCF_002162155.2 Triticum dicoccoides | reverse complement strand
CGGGCCTGGTGGGCCGCGGGCAACGGAGGGCGCGGGCGAGTGGCGACGTGCCACGTGGCGGCGGCGGGGCGACCCGGACGTGTCCGGCTGCGGCCGGACGTGTCCGGTGGCGGCGGAAGGGGAATTCGCTAGGGTTTCGTCCGGAATTCGAGGGAGGGGTCTATATATAGAGGTAGAGGGAGCTAGGAGTGTCCAAATGAGGTGCGGTTTTCGCCCACACGATCGTGATCGAACGAGCGAGAGCATGGAGGGGAGTTAGATGGGTTATTGGGCTGTTTTGAAGGGGTGTTGGGCTGCAACTTAAAAGAGGCCTTTACGGGAGTGCGGTTAACCGTTGGAGTATCAAACGAGCTCCAAATGACCCGAAATTTGACAGGTGGTCTACCGGTGCTATACCAGGGCCACTTGGCAAGGCTCGGTTCATTCCGAGAACGTTCAACACCCGCACACGAAAAGATACAAGAGGGGTGCGCCGTTGCATGTGGGAGTGTCGGATTGCGAAACGGACAACGGGGAAAATGATCGGATGCATGAGATGAACACGTATGCAAATGAGATGCACATAATGACATGATATGATATGCATGACATGAATAAAATGCAAGAACAAAAGACAAAAACCCAACCATGGAGGGAATATCATATCACATAGCCGAAAATGGCAAGAGTTGGAGTTACAAAGATGGAAAGTTACATCTGGGGTGTTACATGTGGCGCAATGGCGGGTGTGTGAGGTAACAGAGTGGAAAAAGGGGTTGTGTAGTTGAGAGACTTAGAGATCGAAACATGGAGAGAAAGAATGAACGTGTGTTGGAAACCGATAGCTTCCTAAGGTGGTTAGGAGAGGAAGATTGACCGATACATGAAGTATGTACCGTCTGTGCGGGAGGGGGGGGGGGCTAAAACAAAATTTGAATGTACATAGTACGAGACTTAATATCGATGTTTCAATTCGGTGTACATTGTAAGATTTGAACCGAGGACCAGGCATACGGGTAATTATTTTGAATTCGTGCCATACTAAGTTTTGAAAAGTTGACATTGACTCAATTTGTTATGCTATTTTGTAGGTCATATGTTTGAATCCATCCAAAATTTTTCTCACTACCATGGTGTTCATCATATACATATGAATTTGTATTAAAAAAGTAGCATGGATACAGTGAAATGCGAAATCCACGTTAGAATTGGAGATCGCTACGTGACACACACTCTAATTCAAATAACTAACTACGTGACACACACTCTAATTCAAATAACTAATTATGTGACACACTCTAATCAATGTTAGCGTGGGTACCGATTTTTTTTCAAATAACTCCTCATTAATTAATTTATAGTACTCCCTCTGTTCACTTTTATAAGACCTTGAAGACATTTCAGACAATGTGCAAAACAGTTCATTTTAAGTTGTCTGAAACGACTTACAAAAGTGAACGGATGGAGTATCTCGTTTCGAATGACTAATTATTGCAAGGAAAACACAGGCATGGTAATACATACAGATTCGTTTGCAAATGAAAGAAGATTCGTTTGCATTCTCAAATGTAGGCGCACCAGGCAGACCAGGGTTGTGTCGGGGTGGACGCTGCTTTGGTGCCTTAAAGGCAACTGCCCTTGGGTGACTAACATGTGGGCCAGCCACCTGTTGGGCCCACGTGTCATGGACACAAAGGCAGGTGCCTTAAGGCACCGAAGCATAGTCCTGTCGGGGTGGTCGCGTGTGTCGGACGGACGCGTAGCACCCAGCCACCCACCCCCCTCCCCACAAAAAAAGGATGACGACAATATAAGTTCGCGCTTCCACGATTCAGACTGACATATCTGGCGGCCCCAATTCCAGCCCTGCAAAATCTTTCTTCTCCACCGTCCCCTTTTGCGCCCAGATTGCTCAAATCCCTAATTCGCCGCCATCCCTCGAATCGCCCCTCGTCTCGTCTCTTTCCCCATCGTTCCCCACCTCTGTGCCGGACGACGACGATGAAGACGACGGTCGCGCTTCACCACCGCACCGGAGCTACCTCATCTACGCCCTTGTCCACCGCACCGGGTGGTCCACCGACAACGTCGGCCGCCGCAACCAACGTGCCTCACAGACACCGAGTTCCACCGCATCAAGTGCGCTTCACCGACGCCGTCTCCTAGCTCACCGGGGCTACTTCACCGAGCACATCGTTGCACCTCCGCTCCCCGAGGCCGTTGGGGCTTCACCAACGGTCTCGTCCACCGCATCGTAGCGCTCCGCTGCCACTCAAGATCTGCATCCGTGCGTGGCCAGCCAACGCCAGCGCATCACCCTCAACGGCTCTGAAGTGACCCGCACTCTAGCTAGGAGAGCATGCCCAAACACTGGCCCGAACTAGGTATCCACTCATAACTCCCTTCTGCACTGTTCTGATGATGTTTGGTTATCCTTTCACTTCTCTCTTAGCTTACACGCCTATGCAACTCTGACTTTAACTCTTATTTCTTCTGGAGATATCATCTGAAACAAGCAAATCCATTTTTTAGCGAAGCATGACGGCGCTACGGGATCTGGTACACATCCTGCACACTCGTATAACCTTGTAAGTATCTGTCCTCCGGTACAACATCAAGGTCGATTCCTCTTATTTGATCAACCATTCGCCGTGTCAAAAATGCAGAGGGGGATGCAAGGAGCACAAGGCCTACACATCCAAGCAAGTGGTAACATGGACTTGTAGATGAAACATCCCAAGCGCAAGCAGAGCTGCAGTGAGCCTGTACAATGAGCTAGCGTAAGTCCCTGCATTTCATTTCATTCGTACTGGCATTCGTGTATGATTTGTGTGCAGTGGCTCATCCACGAATTCAAGTTACCAGGGGCGAACATTTAACTTAAAAAATACGAAGGCACTTGCACTCCGGAAATCAACATAACTTGAGAAATGTGAAGCTACATGCACTTTGAAAACCAGCTAATGATCCAAATTAGTTCAGATTATAAACACTAAATGATGCAAGCACCAAAAAACACAAAATGCAACATGGTGTACAAGGACTACAAACATGGTCTGTACCTGCTTGAATTATTCGTTCTCTGGCTGAAAATATCAAAGTGTAATTGCACGTATAACCAGTGCGCAAGCTGCATATCAATATATCTATCATGCACAAGTATGCCAATAGTTTCAAACAACAGATTAGAAAAGTATTTATGCTATGTTGTCATGATACAGGGACTTTCTGGTAGATGGCCTCGACGTTTCCTGAAGCTACGAAAATGCACTATAATTTGCTTGTCATCAATGCCTGCAAATCTGTGTCTCTCTCAACATAGTAGATCATCATTAGACACTGAATCCTTCAATGAGCTTGCAAAATGCTTGCATTAGATCCCTCATTAGACACTATATGTTCATCACCAGGAGCATGTAAATTTTTTGCATCAAATCCTTCATTAGCAGTCTGTTCATTAGACACTTTAGGCTCAAGAACAACATGAGCTTGTATGTTTGCACCGGAAACTTGATTAGATACATCAGATTTAGTCAGTTCAGTATTGATTGGGGGAGTTATAAAATAACTAGAAATTGGTTTCATTTTCTCATAGATTCCCTACATACATGCAGTTTTACAACACCGTCAGGTTTAACTATTGGCCAGAAATTGAAGAGTTGAATTAGATATAATCAGGGCTGTGATGTACCTGCTCATTGCGCATACTACTCTTGCAAGCTGCGACTGTCCATTTGTGCAAGCTCGATGCCATGCCCGTGTTGCCACCGCTGCCTCCCACGCAGGCTACACCCAGGGTTGGATCTTCATCTTCTTGTCCTTCCGTTCGCTTGAAGCCCGGCGACCACCCTCCAACAAGGGCGCGAGGAAGTGCTGTGTTGGTCTGTCCAGCGGCGGCTAGGTTAGGAGCGAACCCGACTAGAGGCTGGAGCAAATGAATTGGGATTTTTCCTGCTTTCGATCGATATGGGAGGCGCTCGTTTGGGCCGCGGGCCTGCTATAGGGCCTGCCTTGCACTTATGTTATTGGCCCATCCAAATTGAAACATTTTTCATCATTTTTTACATTGCCTACTCGTGCGTTGGGACAAACAAAACTAGCATGGGCCAACCTGGACGACTCAAACTAGGTGCACACTTTCCAGCCACCTGAGGCGGCCACCCATACCAGCCCCTATGGTGGCGTAGCCCCTTTTTGCGTGTATGATTGGATAGTGAAAAATATTCCAGTGGCGCTTTTGATTTACCCACAGAATGGTTGAATTGCTTGTTTCTATGAACTGAGTTTGCCTATAATGTGAAGGATGCCAGTCTTTTCATCCTATTGTTGATTGCTTAAATCTCGATATGCCAAAAGTAATCGCATGAAATATACAGTAAAAGCCAGTGTGATGTGTTTGGCTACAACTAGTCTGACTACACATCCTCATATAACATATCAAGGACGCACCATCTTACCAGATTAACCATTCGACTTACCAATGCAGTGTGGGAAGAAAGAAGTATTGGGACTGCGTATCCAAGCAATTGATGCCATGGACTCCTTCGTACAACCTTGTAAGCGAAAAAGAAGTTGCAGTGTGCATGTACAAAGAACTAGCATAAGTTCAGTTACCTGGTTCTCGGAATTTTAGTTAGCCACTTATTGCAAAATTGTTCAATTATGTTGCTTGGCTTAATTTAGTTTGCTCTGATTACATAATGGCACAGCCTGTTAATCATATTGTAGACTGCGCCTATCTATGTGTTTGATACTTACTATTAAGAATTACCTGTTTGCCTTAACTTAAATATCTACTTGTTTGTTTAACTGCTTTGCTGCTGCAACAGCGGGTTGCAATGATGTTAATAACTACTTTTCAGCATCCAATTGAAACTCTTTAATTCCTTGTTTGTTTAACTGGTTTGCTGTTATAACCCCCAGTTGAGATGTTTTGCTAACTTCAACTTTTCTGAATCCAATCAGAACTTTAATGGCAAAACAGGTTATCCCAAGATCGAAGAGCAAGGTCCCCATGGACGTTGCATCATCCCACAACAGTGGCACCGGCCCAATCGTGCATTATGAATTGCCAAGTGCTGATGCTCTAGAGGCTAAACTAATGGTAGAAAGAGAATCTGCTTCTGCACTTAGAGATGAAGTTGACATGTTGAGGAAGCAAACAGCACAATCACACGCAGTACTCAAGACAACCATTAAATATTTGGTGGATTTCAAAACGAAGCAAGCTAAGACTGACCAGATTGTTAAGGTCCTGAAGGAAAAAAGGAAATTAAATTCCTACTTGGTAAATCATAGGTGAAATGTTCTTTCCATAGTTGAATAACCTTTGTGTTGTCTGTTCATGTAATCAATCAAACCATTTGTTTTAGAGATCATGTAATAATTGTTTTTTTTGGTTTGTAATTTTATTTGAGCACAAGTCTATATTAATTGATAAGACTCAGAGACATTTCATTTGGATTGCTGTGCCAGACCTACAAATATGCCAATTGGCTGAATGTGCATTCAGCAATAGTAGTAGTATAGATGGACCATAAGTGGCACGCATCGGAAAGGGCCAAGATGCTGGCTAAAAAAGGATGTTGTTGTAGCCAAAAAAAAGTACAGCGGCCTAGCTTATGTATGCTAGTTGATATTATTGATCCATATACTCTATAAGTGTTTATATGTCTGTTAGTTCTGTATATTCTTGGTTGATTGACTCGGTATTTGAATCTTGATACATCGCTTATGTACATATCTAAATGGGAGTACACATTATGTTGCGTGTGACATTTGAGTTGGACATGACGTGTTCCAAATATTTGAATTCACCTTAAACTGGATTCTAGTTTCTGAATTTGAGTTTCGGCATTTGTAAACCATATTCATATATGATAGTGGAATACATCTTTGTCGTCCTTTTGAAGATCTATAAAAACACATAGAATGATTTATAAAGATTCATATAGGAATACAAAATGGATTCGAATTTAGTTGCCAGGGTAAACATGGATGCTTATTGTCCCAAAATTCGAAAGAAGCAGCAAAATGTCCACTCCCACGTTGGCTGCCCGAAGCCAAGTGTTTGGGAGATGGAAATTACTGTCTACCCATTACACGGACAATCCATCGGCCCGATTTCCACTGCTCTAAATAGGGGTAGGTTAGTAACTTCAATTAGACGTGACATGACCGCCTCTGAGCCCATTCCGACATGGTGGGCGTAAAACATGGGCGGAAAAACACATTTGATTCAAGCTCATCCGAAAGACCTCTGTTTCTCCCTCCATTCCCAATTCATACACGGTGGGCGGCAAAACAAACTCAACTCGGCCGAAATCGATGTAGGCAAATATTTTTAATAGGGGCAGGTTTGTAACTTCACTCAGACATGACACAACCGCCCTAGCTATCAGCCCCATTCATACACCGTGGGCGCCAACCATGGGCGCCAACCACCCTCTCCTCACCCGAAATTGCTCTGGGCAAATATTGGCGAGATGCGAGATTACCGTCCTATCCCCAACCGACGAGACGTCAAAATTTTAAAAGGGGCTAAGTTCGTAACTTTCCCATATTTTAGACAGGCGCGTCCCAAAAACATGGTTCCCCGTACCTCTCCCTCCATTTTCCCATTCATACACTGTCCGTGCTAGAACACCCCATCCCCACACTAGCCTCCGTCCACCACCCCATCCATTGCCACCGTCCTCCAGCACATCCATCACCACCGTCCTCCACCATGCCGGAGCGCCTACCAAGACCGCGTCGTCCACTGCTAGAGATGGATGTTTATCATCCACGACGACGGATCAATAGCCTTGCATTGCGTCCTCTCGCTTCATAGGCGCCGTCGTCCTCTTTGCCGGGGCCGCTCACACGACCTTATCTTCCACCGCAACGGGACTTATCCCCCGATGCACCTGTCTACCGTCGCAGATCTGCTTCAGCGCCACCAACAGCCATCACACCCCCGATGCCTACACGGCGCCGCAAGAGAGGGGGTACTTCATATCTCCTCAACTTTTTGATCTCAACCAGAAAATTGATCTTAACTTGGTTACTCTACTTTTTTTTCAGCTCTTAGAATTTAGTTCTTAGTTCGAAGCAAACAATGGATGCTAAATATCATTTCTCCGGTTTGCAGCTTTAAATCTGCCATGGCACAACCATAATACGATTTAATTGATCATGCTTAGGGTTTAATTGATCATGTTGGTTCCGTGGTAGTTTCTTTAATAGAAATCGGAGGGGAAACCCTCTTTTGCTAAAAAAATATGCTTAGAGTTTCCCCCTTTTATGATCACTATACGATCAGAATACGTGCTTCATGTCATAATAACACTGCTCCACCCATCAAGCTAAACAAGCTTAGATGTTCAAATACGAATCTGATATTGTTAAAACAGAGTTGTTTAATTGGTCAGCTAAATGTTCCTAAATTAGTTTCGAAAATGCACGTTCGCCGCTCGGGTGTGTATCTCTACAGGGTGCCCACAGTGGGCCGGCCCACCCTGGGATTTTGGGTCGTCCCATGCCCCGATTCCCCTCTGTTCTGCTGTGCGCTTCCGATCTCTACTCGCCCCCAGCCGCCTGCCTCGCCGACGACTTGCCGTCCTCGGACGACATGACTCTAGGAGGAGACGTCGGACTAACAGGAGGCCAGGAGCCGCTCGCCCAACAGCGTCACCGCTGTCCGGGCGTGCCGCCATCCTACCTTCCCAGTCTGTTCAGGGCTCAGGTGTGCAGCACCCAGAAAGCCAACCCGATTTATCCTGAGATACGTCCTCAACACTCAGCAGCCACTCTTCATCACCCATTTTCTAATTGATTCATTACTCATTATGCAGGACTGTCATTAGGGTTTGTTGTGTGCTCAGTGCTACCTACACATAATGGTTCAGATGTATTTTGGTAATCTTTAGTACCTCTAAAGTTCACAGGGTTTTCAAAATTCCGGCCCTCGGAACAGAAACTAGTCATTTTGGATTGTTGGTCGTAGTGACATTGAACCAGATTACTACTGCAAACCAGGTTTGTTGACAATTTTACTTGTCTTTCTTACTCATTTGATATAATACCAATTATTCACGTTGATTAGTTGCAAAAAATAAGTGCTAGACAAACTTCTTCATTCAGATTTTGGACGGTCTCTTACTGCAGTTACAATTCTGCATACTTGTCCTAATAAGCTCACAAGTAAATGATTGGTTCACTACATCTATGCTTGCCTTGTCATATTTGTTGTCAATATTCTTTTAGGGTGGACCACCCTGTTTCTAAATACTGGAATCGTAGACATGAGTGAATAGTATTTCTCTATGTGATCTCTTCCATCATGTGTGGGTAACGAACACTGCATTGTATAGAAATAAAGTCTCATTTCCAGCTTTTACATAGGTTTCGATCTTTTACATGGAATACAATCTGCGTTCTTGCTTTGTGTCGCACTACCAACACTCCACCCTTGAAGGTAAACATTACGCCACTCATAATTGCTTAGTTTATTTGTTCAAATACGAATTTCATATGATTCTAATGTTCCTACTTCAGTTTTGAAATGTGTGCCTACCTGTTATAGAGACATAAGGGGTTTGTATTTCTGTGTGTAGTCTGGTCAGCACGGTTGGGGAGGTGAACTTTGCATATGTAGGGGTTTATAGGGAGACACTCTCTGAGTTGAATCCGCAATGCATTCCATACATAATTTGACTACTTTTTATGTTTTCATGAATCTCAAATTGTGAACAACATCATAATGATTATGAGCTTGCGCGCATGAAAAGAATAAAGCAGAACAATGCCATGGCTGTCAAACTTGGCATTAAGGGATTGAAATCAAGTCTGGATGCAATGCAATGCAAACGCTCTCCACCTACAGATTCATGCTCAGAATATGATCCTAACAGTGATTCTGAGCTAGAGGGAGACCTAAGTCAATGTAGCTCCCTAGTGGAGGAGTCAGAGGAAGATGTGCTATCTTATTCACCCATCAAGGTACTTGCTCTAACTTTCCAAGGTTACATTGCTCGCACATATCTTGCAACTGATGCTTTGCATTGCTTCGACTTTGTTGAACTGCCATTAGCTTAGTTTACACATCGTGTATGTGAATACGCCCTACCTATCCATTTTCAGTACATATTCCATCTGTCATCATACCATATTTATCCATTCAAATGTTGTTCTTGTGTATTAGACGTTCAAAAGGAAGAAGGTGATTGCTGATCATGGAGGAGCACAAGCAAAGTATTTGCAAAAGGTAGTGGCACCTGATAAATTAAATAGCCCATTAGGTGTAGTTGCAATATCACTCGACCCACAAAATACCCCAACTCTAGCAGACTCTAGCCTTACTACACTAGTCATTTCTGATGCCCCAACTCAGCAGACCCCAACTGCAGCAAACAGTATGATTATGCCAGTTGACATAGCACCAGTTGTACGACGCAAAACCCCCATTCCAGCAAAGAGTACACCAAATCCAGTTGCCAAATCCCTTTTCAAACCAGAGAGAGCCCCAATTGCAGTAAATAGGACCCCTGTTCCATTTCTTCCCAGTTTAGAAGATGAAGCTTATGTTGTTGTCAGGAACTTTGTGCGCATCTTTCCTTCATGGAAAGATTATACCATAGACACAGAACAATTTCCAGTCTTCCTCCGCAACTTACGCGTAAGTAATGTACTAATGTTATTCATGGTCATTACTGCATATGTTTCTGCTGACAGAAGACACAAGATTTCATTCTTTTAAATAGGCGAGGAGCAAACTGGATTGTGATGATGAGCAAGGGTTGGTTGCGCTTTTCAAGCACTCGTTGATGAAGTATCGTTCCTACCTGAGGCAAGTGCACTTCGATGGCAAGCCTCTGAACGAAATTTCTATAAAGTCTCCGGTGCTACATTTATCCGACGGTGACTGGAATAATCTTGTTACACATTGGTCTCGGCTGCAGCGTAAGGTACTGTCTTTGATATCACATCACAATTTGAACTACATTTCTGCATTTGCCTTAATGTCTCACTTGTACAAAAACTGTTAGCAGAAGAGCATTCGTTCTCAAGGGACCACAGAATCTCACAACTATACTGCACACTGCATTGCTCTTGTGAGTACCTCTTGCCTTGTATGACCATACTTACTTTCATAGTTGTTTGATTATGTAGCATCACTACACATGTTAGCCTCGTAATCGTCAATTTGGTGGACATTATAAGATCCGTATGGACTCTTACACAAATTTAGAATCAACCCAATGATTTTGAAGAGGTTTAGCTCTGCAGTCCTCTTGTAAGGACTGAACGTGGTCTATCATTGTACTTACATTAACAGCTACTCCCTCCATCCCATAATATAAGAACGTTTTGTACAGTACACCAGTGTTCAAAACACTCTTGTATTATGGGAAGAGGGATTGGTTCATTTTGTAGCATTCTGCATCTTATCTCCCTCGCCCACCATTTACTAAAAAAGATCAGATCTATATTTAATCTTACCAACAAGTAGAATACACAGACAATGCCAATGCAGAAGTGTAGCCCATTGCTCTTGTCAGTACATTTTGTCCTGTAATGCTTGTACTTCCAGTGATTGGTAGTTGATTATGTAGCATCAATCTGCATCTTATCTTCATTATCCTTTCTCCCTTCTAGTATTATCATATCTATAATTACTCTCTACAAAATGTAGAGTACAGGCAATGCTTATGAAGAAGATTCTGTGCTGAAATTCTTGAGTTATCCTTCCCTTGACATGGAGAAGGGCATTATAAAGCCGATGTTAACTGTTAATGTAAGTCAGTCCTTCTAAAGCCTTTATCCTCAACTGCTGTTTAATTTGCTCATACTCCCTATCGTTTACTGCCGTTTAGTTTGTTGTTTCTACCAAAATGCATGTTCGTAAGAACCATAAGTTCTAAGTTTTACTTGTAAAACTAAATTCCTTATTCATACCATGCACATTACTTAATACTCCCTATATGTATGCTTGGTTTTGTGGATCTATAATCCAGTGTGTGGTGAAGCAGCCCACGTCTGCACCTTGTCATCTCCTTTTTTATCTTACTGATGTGGCTGATGATATGAACAACATGTCATGCACATTATCCAAAATAGATACAATGATTTTCTTTGCCCTTCATCTATGCTTGTTATGTTGACATGGTAATCCAGTAGTGTGGTGAAGCTTCCCGCATTATGAACAATGCCAAATTATGCTATTGATATTTTGAACTTACTCTTTATTTTCTAATTTGAAATTGGATAGAATTGACAGAATAGTTATCATCTTTGTTTATACACGTGCAAAACCTGTCATCTCTCTGCTTTGTTTCAGGGTGATATGCCTAATGGCATGCACAAGTCTGCTGAAGGCTGTGAGACAAACCCAACATATATTGCAGTAAAGAAGGCAAAACATCTTGAAGATAGCGAGACAACCCCAAAGTCTTGTCTTGATGCAGTGTTCAAGTTACTTGAGACTAACAGTCATACAAGCGCACATAATTCATTTTCTGAATCAGTTCAACTTCTTCAGTCCCAAGTTCTAGCAGAAAGGCATTCTGCAACTCAACTTCGACTTGAAGTCTTATCTCTAAGATAGATTGCGGAGAACACCAATGAGAACCTCATCGCTAAACAGCTACACCTGGAAGCTATGACCGACATGCTAGGCCGGTCTCATAGCCTTGCTCAGCAGCTTGCGCAGTAGTTCCCCCGCAAGGCTAACCTTTCTTGAACTATCTTGGAAGTGGTCTCGGTTTAGTATTATTTTGTTACGTTGCAATGGTGCCCAGTTTTTGTAATCTGCTTCTTCATTGCGCTTTATGATCACTAGTGGCGAACTTTGATGCCCAGTAGATGTAATATACCTTAAATCCTTTATTGTATAGTGTAGGTTTATTCTTAGTTACTATGCCATAATTTCTTTATTGTATAGAGTAGGTTTGTTCTTAATTCCTACTAGTTACTGCCATCATTCGCTATCTAAAAAAAATCAGATGTAGTCGATCGGGCCGAAACATTCGAATCTAACGGGCCAGGTTTTTAGCACGCCACAATTGGGCTGGCCGGCGTCTTTCTTGGGCCCGAATGATTGGGGCCTTCACACATTGCGCCAGGCCCAAACTTACACCGGCCTATATTTAGTTGGGCCTTTTGTCGACCCAGCGCTTAGTTTGGCCCAGGTAGCGTTGGGCCATTAACAGGTTGAATATTGTACTAGCCTGTTACGGTCGAGATGAAACCACGGGCCTTTAGCAGGCCAAAATGCATGTTGGGCCTCAATTTTCTCTAGTAGTCGACGGGCCTTCAGCAGGCCGAAATGTAGACTGGGTCGTTTTGGGCCCAGTTAGCTCACGGGCCGTTACCAGGCCGAAACATATCTCAGGCCTTAGTTGGCCCACTGATATCATGGGCCTTTAAGAGGCCGAAAGCTTACTACAGGCATCAACAGGCCGAATTACGCGATAGGCCTTTAACAGGCCCAAAGTCATGTTGGGCTTAACTATTGCCGCCTTTAGCACGGGCCGTTAGTGGGGCCGATGTCCCGTCGGACCATATATGGCCCATGGGCAGCACAGGCCATTCCCAAGCCGAAAGTCACACCGGGCTGAAATGGGCCCATGTCTACATCAGGCCTCTAACAGGCCGAAAGTCACTGGGCAGTAGTTGGGCCCAAATATTCGGCGAACAATTAACGGGCCAGATCTGGCTTCAGGCCGCGAATGGGCCCAAATATTGGGCGAACAATAACGGGCCAGATCTGGCTTCGGGCCGTTAATGGGCCCAAATATTGGGCAAACAGTTAACGGGCCAGATCTGGCTTCGGGTCGTAAATGTGCCTTTATTAAGCAGGCCATTATTGGGCTGGCCCACTAGTACCTGATTAAGTTCTACGGGCCTTTGATTGGCCCGGCCTTTTTAACCTATATGGGCCTCTGTTGGGCCCAGCCACGTGTTGACGTATCATAGGCATGTCTCCTCCAATGGACGGGCGACATCTGGCCCACTGACGAGCTGACAGGTGTTTCCTTCGGCCAATCAGAATTTTACACGTGGAAATTTCCCATTGGTCGGGGCTGTTAACGGGTTATCGGATCCAAAATCCGACCCGATAGCTTAACAGCGTTCCATTACGGTGGATGCCACGTGTCGGTCACCCTTGACGAAAGAACTTCTATGACGCGTGATTTATCGTCATGGAAGTGGACACTTCCATGATGATAATTTTGGTAATGTCATGGAACACCTCTACGGCAGCACATGTATGACTATCTTGATTTTGTCATAAATTTGTCATGGATGTACATGCGTGACAAAAAAACACGACCTACTGTCACAAACGCGTATCATGACGGAAGTGTATTTTTTTGTAGTGGGGGTGTGCGGCGCCTCAGTGCCGAGCCACTTCGCGACGCAGTTCAGACGTAGCTGGTCTGCTGTATTCGGCCCTGGTGGATTTACATGTAGTGTATCTGATGTGACGGTCATCGTCGCGTGTTGAGGTGCGCCCCTGTGATCCGTAGATCGATCTTGGTTATCCTGCTTTATCTTCCAGTCCGTCTCGCAGGTCATGCGTGTAGCCCCGGGCCTTGGTGTTTTTAGTTGTTCGGCGACGTGGTGCGGGCTGGTGTTCGGGCTAATGCGTCACTTTATCTCGGCCATGGAGTGGCCGGTCGGCTGCGTCCTGTGCTAGTGCCTCATCCTCGAATTGAGGTAACAACTTCCACCTCGTGTAGCTTTTGTTTGGGCGTTCGAGTCCGTATTCCTCGCCTGCCAGGATTTCAGTCCATCTTTCAGTGAGCAGATCTTGATCAGCTTGAAGCTGATGCTGCTTTTTTCTTCAGGCTCTTCGCAGTGGCTATAAGCCGGCGCTTGAAGCGCTCCTCCTCGACGGATCCTCAGGAATGATAAATTCTTCGTCACCGAGGCTCACCTCGTCTTTGGAGAGGGGCATGTAGTTGTCATCCTCCGAATTTTCGTCCATTGCTTGTTCGTCGGGGCTAGCTTGCCCGTTCTCCTGTCCGGCCTACTCAAGGCTTGGCTCGATGGGATTGTTTTCGTCTTCGGCATCATCCGGAGTGTTGTTGTCTTTGGTGCCGGTATCGCTGTTTTTGCTATGGCGGGGTTTAGAATGGTGCCGCTGACGTCGGTGCTTAGGTTGCTTTTCGGGAGGTTTGTCCTCACCTGTATCTTTTTTGCCCTCGCCATTATCTTCTTTGGGGGTATCCACCATGTAATTGTCATATGACGAGGTGGCTGTCCAGCGCCCTGTGGGCGGTGGTTCCTCTTCGTCTCCCGCATCGTCGTCCATACCGTCGATGTCTTCGGAGTCGAAGTCTAGCATGTCAGTCAAGTCGTCGACAGTGGGTATCAAGTGGGTGGTGGGTGGGCAGCGAAATTCTTCGTCGTCCGCTTCCCACTCAAGCCGGACATAGTTCGGCAGAGAGTCCTCTGACAGGGAGAGGTACTTCACTGAATTTAGTATATCGCCTAAGGGCGAATACTGAAAGATATCCACGGAGCTAAACTCTATGATCGGCGCCCAGTTAAGTACGATGGGCGCGGATGTACATGGTTCGGAACCTGTGGCCAGAGACGAGTCCGAGGGTCCGATGACATAGATCTCCTTGTAAGTAAGATTGGTGTTTGGCTCTATCGCTGCTGAGTGTGTGGTCTCTGTGGCGGGGTCCATCCACCTGTCCTCGGATGGCATGATCTGCTCCAGATTTAGAGTCGGGGCAGCCGCAGTTGTGATTTCCTGATCGCCGTCTGATGGTATATCTAAGTCATGCTCATCGTGGTTGTAGGGTGCACCTGTCATGGGCTCAAATCCGTCGAAGATCAACTCTCCGCGAATGTCGGCAGTGTAGTTCAAGCTTCCAAACCTGACCTGATGACTAGGGGCATAGCTATAGATCTGCTCCAGATGGCCAAGCGAGTTGGCCCACAGTGCGAAGCCGCCGAATACGAAGATTTGTCCGGGGAGGAAAACCTCACCCTGGATCGCATCGCTGTAGACGATTGAAGGAGCCATCAAGCCTTATGGTGACGACACAGTGGAACTCTCAAGGAAATCACCAATGTCGGTGTCAAAACAGGCGGATCTCGGGTAGGGGGTCCCGAACTGTGCGTCTAAGGCTAATGGTAACAGGAGGCAGGGGACACCATGTTTACCCAGGTTCGGGCCCTCTCTATGGAGGTAATCCCCTACTTCCTGCTTGATTGATCTTGATGATATGAGTATTACAAGAGTTGATCTACCACGAGATCGATGCGGCTAACCCTAGAAGCTAGCCTATGGTTATTATTGTTGTTCTTGTCCTACGGAATAAACCCTCCGGTTTATATAGACACCGAAGGGGGCTAGGGTTACACAGAGTCAGTTACAGAGAAGGAAATCTACATATCCGAATTGCCAAGATTGCCTTCCACGCAAAGGAGAGTCCCATCCGGACACGGGACGAAGTCTTATATCTTGTATCTTCATAGTCCAACAGTCCGGCCAAAGTATATAGTCCGGCTGTCCGAGGACCCTGTAATCCAGGACTCCCTCACCATCCACTTGCCTTGCGCTCCAGATCTAGACATGGTGGGAGTGCTTTTCGGGCAGAGGGGATGGGAGCTTGGGCGTTGGAGCTCGAGAATGGATGAGCAGAGGAAGGAGAAGGCGCGGGTGAAAAATGGGAATCGTTATCCCTTTATAAAGGCAGAAGAAATCATGCGCCTCCCCACATGCCCTAAAACTCGCTTATTCCCCAAGCGTCGTGCTAATGGCACGGTTGGGTTACCCACGCCGGTATTGATGAGAATCCCGTAATAAGGGGACACGATCTCTGCTTCGACAAGATGTGCCAATAAAACAGCCTCGCGAAACGTGTAGTAGCAGGACGGGAAAACGGTTCGAATAATGACCGGGCCGCGGCGTGATGTTATGCTATGAAGAAGTTGTGAGCAGATTATACTCGTGGAATATTATACTCTCTACAGTGGTATGTGGAATTTGTTTTGCAGAGCCGGACACGATTCTTGTGTTCAAGATCTACTTTGGAGTATTCAGAGAAGGAACCAGCCTTGCAATGCCGAAGACAATCTGCGCGCCGGACTCAATCGTCATTGAAGCCTGGTTCAGGGATTACTGAGGGAGTCCTGGATTAAGGGGTCCTCGGACAGCCGGACTATATGCGTATGCCGGACAGTTGGGCTATGAAGATACAAGATAGAAGACTTCATCCCGTGTCCGGGTGGGACTCTTCTTTGCGTGGAAGGCAAGCTTGGCGATTCGAATGTGTAGATTCCCTTCTCTGTAACTGAATCTGTGTAACACTAGCCCCCTCCGGTGTCTATATAAACCGGAGGGTTTAGTCCGTAGGACAACAACAATCATAATCATAGGCTAGCTTCTAGGGTTAGCCTCTACGATCTCGTGGTAGATCAACTCTTGTAATACTCATATCATCAAGATCAATCAAGCAGGAAGTAGGGTATTACCTCCATAGAGAGGGCTCGAACCTAGGTAAACATCGTGTCCCCGACTCCTGTTACCATTAGCCTTAGACGCACAGTTCGGGACCCCCTACCCGAGATCCCCGCCGGTTTTGACACCGACAGTCACCAAAACACATAACTCATATAATACCAATCATCATCGAACGTTAAGCGTGCGGAACCTACGTTCGAGAACTATGTAGACATGACCGAGATACCTCTCCGGCTAATAACCAATAGAGAAATCTCGATGCTCATATTGGTTCCCACATATTCTAAGAAGATCTTTATCGGTCGAACCGCAATGTCAATATAGTTATTCCCTTTGTCATCGGTATGTTACTTGCCCGAGATTCGATCGTCGGTATCTTTGACTAGTTCAATATTGTTACTGACAGGTCTCTTTACTCGTTTTGTAGTGCATCATCCCGCAACTAACTCATTAGTCACATTGCTTGCAAGGCTTCTTATGATGTGCATTACTGAGAGGGCCAAGAGATACCTCTCTGATACTCGGAGGGACAAATACTAATCTTGATCTATGCCAACCCAACAAACACCTTCTGAGATACCTGTAGAGCATCTTTATAATCACCCAGTTACGTTGTGACGTTTGATAGCAAACAAGGCATTCCTCAGGTGTTCAGGAGTTGCATAATCTCATAGTCGGAGGAATATAGTATTTGACACGAAGAAAGCAGTAGCAATAAAACTGAACGATCATTACGCTAAGCTAACAGATGGGTCTTTTCCATCACATCATTCTACTAATGATGTGATACCGTTATCAAATGACAACTCATGTCCATGGCTAGGAAACTTAACTATCTTTTGATCAACGAGCTAGTCTTGTAGAGGCATACTAGGGACACGTTGTTTTGTCTATGTATCCACAAATGTATCAAGTTTACGGTTAATACAATTCTAGCATGAATAATAAACATTTATCATGAATAAGGAAATATAAAATAGCAACTTTATTATTTTCTCTAGGGCATATTTCCTTCAGTCTCCCACTTGCACTAGAGTCAGTAATCTAGATTACATTGTAATGAATCTAACACCCATGGAGTCTTGGTGTTGATCATGTTTTGCTCGTGGAAGAGGGTTAGTCAACGGGTCTGCAACATTCAGATCCTTATGTATTTTGCAAATCTCTATGTCTCCCTCCTTGACCAAATCTCGGATGGAGTTGAAGCGTCTCTTGATGTGTTTGGTCTTTTTGTGAAATCTGGATTCCTTTGCTAAGGCAACTGTTCCAGAATTGTCACAAAAGATTTTCATTGGACCCGATGCACTAGGTATTACACCTAGATCAGATATGAACTCTTCATCCAGACTCCTTCATTTGTTGCTTCCAAAGAAGCTTTGTACTCCGCTTCACACATAGATCCCGCCACGACGCTCTGCTTGGAACTGCACCAACTGACAGCTCCACCATTCAATAAGAATACGTATCCGGATTGTGACTTAGAGTCATCCGGATCAGTGTCATAACTAGCGTCGACGTAACCATTTACGACAAGCTATTTGTCTCCTCCATAAACGAGAAACATATCCTTTAGTCCTTTTCAGGTACTTCAAGATGTTCTTGACCGCTATCCAGTGATCCACTCTTGGATTACTTTGGTACCTCCCTGCTAAACTTATAGCAAGGCACACATCAGGTCTGGTACACAGCATAGCATACATGATAGAACCTATGGCTGAAGAATAGGGAATGAATTTCATTTTCTCTCTATCTTCTGTAGTGATCGGGCATTGTGTCTGACTCAACTTTACACCTTGTAACATAGGCGAGAACCCTTTTTTTGACTGATCCATTTTGAACTTCTTCAAAACTTTATCAAGGTATGTGCTTTGTGAAAGTCCTATCAAGCATCTTGATCTATCTCTATAGATCTTGATGCCCAATATGTAAGCAGCTTCACCGAGATCTTTCATTGAAAAACTCTTATTCAAGTATCCTTTTATGCTATTCAGAATATCTACATCATTTCCAATCAACAATATGTCATCCACATATAATATTAGAAAGTTTATAGAGCTCCCACTCACTTTCTTGTAAATACAGGCTTCTCCAAAAGTCTGTATAAAACCGTATGCTTTGATCACCTCATCAAATCATGTGTTCCAACTCCGAGATGCTTGTACCAGTCCATAAATGGATCGCTGGAGCTTGCACACTTTGTTAGCACCTTTAGGATTGACAAAACCTTCTAGTTGCATCATATACAACTCTTCTTTAAGAAATTCATTAAGGAATGGAGTTTTGACATCCATTTCCCAGATTCCATAATCATAAAATGCGGCAATTGCTAACATGATTCAGACAGACTTAAGCATCGCTACGAGTGAGAACGTCTCATCATAGTCAACTCCTTGAACTTGTTGAAAACCTTTGCAACAAGTCGAGCTTTATAGACAATAACATTACCATCAACATCAGTCTTCTTCTTGAAGATCCATTTATTCTCTATGGGTCGCCAATCATCGGGCAGATCCACCAAAGTACACACTTTGTTCTCATACATGGATCCTATCTCAAATTTCATGGCCTCAAGCCATTTATCGGAATCTCGGCTCATCATAGCTTCTTCATAGTTCATAGGTTCGTCATGGTCAAGTAACATGACTTCCAGAACAGGATTGTCGCACCACTCTGGTGTGGATCGTGCTCTATCAGACCTACAAGGTTCTGTAGTAACTTGATCTGAAGTTTCATGATATCTAACATTAGCTTCCTCTCTAATTGGTGTAGGTATCACGGGAACAAATTTCTCGGATGAACTACCTTCCAAATTGAGAGCAGGTACAATTACCTCATCAAGTTCTACATTCCTCCCACTCACTTCTTTGGAGAGAAACTCCTTCTCTAGAAAGGTTGCATTCTTAGCAACAAAAATCTTGCGTTCGGACTGTGGTAGAAGGTGTACCCAATTGTTTCCTTAGGGTATCCTATGAAGACACATTCCTCCGATTTGGGTTCGAGCTTCCGGCTAAAGCCTTTTGACATAAGCATCGCATCCCCAAACTTTAAGAAACGATAGCTTAGGTTTGTTGACAAACCACAGTTCATATGATGTCGTCTCAGCGGACTTTGATGGTGCCCTGTTTAAAGTGAAAGCAGCTGTCTCTAATGCATAATCACAAAATGATAGTGGCAAATCAATAAGAGACATCATAGATCGCACAATATCCAATAAAGTGCAGTTACGATGTTTGGACACACCATTACATTGTGGTGTTCCATGTGGCGTGAGTTGTGAAACTATTCCACATTGTTTTAAATGAAGGCCAAGCTCATAACTCAAATATTCTCCTCCAAGATCAGATCGTAGAAACTTTATTTTCTTATTACGATGATTTTCCACTTCACTCTGAAATTCTTTGAACTTTTAAAATGTTTTACACTTGTGTTTCATTAAGTGGATATACCCATATCTGCTCTAATCATCTGTGAAGGTCAGAAAATAATGATACCCGCCACGAGCATCAACACTCATTGGACCGCATACATTGGTATGTATTATTTCCAATAAGTCAGTAGCTCGTTCCATTGTTCCGGAGAACGGAGTTTTAGTAATCTTGCCCATAAGGCACAGTTCACAAATATCAAATGATTCATAATCAAGTGATTCCAAAAGTCCATCTTTATGGATTTTCTTCATGCGCTTTACACTCATATGACCCAAACGACAGTGCCACAAATAAGTTGCACTATCATTACCAACTTTGCATCTTTTGGCATCAATATTATGAATATGTGTATCATCACGATCAAGATTCAACAGAAATAGACCACTCTTTAAGGGTGCATGACCATAAAAGTATTACTCATATAAATAGAACAGCCATTATTCTCTGTTTTAAATGAATAACCGTCTCGCACTAAACAAGATCTAGATATAATGTTCATGCTCAACGCTGGCACCAAATAACAATTATTCAGGTCTAAAACTAATCCTGGAGGTAGATGTAGAGGTAGCGTGCCGACGGCGATCACATCAATCTTGGAACCAATTCCAGCGCGCATCGTCACCTCGTCCTTAGACAATCTTCGCTTAATTCGTAGTCCCTACTTCGAGTTACAAATATGAGATACCGAACCAGTATCAAATACCCAGGCACTACTACGAGAATTAGTAAGCTACACATCAATAACATGTATATCAAATATACCGTTGTTCACCTTGCCATCCTTCTTATCCGCCAAATACTTGGGGGAGTTCTGCTTCTAGTGAATAGTCCCTTTGCTATAGAAGCACTCAGTTTCAGGCTTGGGTCCAAACTTGGGTTTCTTCCCAGGAGTGAAAACTTGCTTGTCAGTCTTTTTGAAGTTCCCCTGCTTTTTACACTTGCCCTTTTTCTTGAAACTAGTGGTCTTGTTAACCATCAACACTTGATGCTCCTTCTTGATTTCTACCTCTGCAGCCTTTAGCATATCGAAGAGCTTGGGAATAGTCTTTTCCATCGCTTGCATATTGTAGTTCATCATGAAGCCTTTGTAGCTTGGTGGCAGTGATTGAAGAACTCTGTCAATGACACAATCATCTGGAAGATTAACTCCCAGCTGAGTCAAGTGATTATGGTACCCAGACATTCTGAGTATGTGCTCACTAATAGAACTGTTCTCCTACATCTTGCATCTATAGAACTTTTTGGAGACTTCATAGCTCTCAACTCAGGCATTTTCTTGAAATATTAACTTCAATTCCTGGAACATCTCATATGGTCCATGACATTCAGAACGTCTTTGAAGTCTCGATTCTAAGCCGTAAAGCATGGCACACTGAACTAACGAGTAATCATCAACACACGACTATCAGGCATTCACAATGTCTGCGGTTGCTAGGGCAGGTGGTACATCGAGTGGTGCATCAAGGACATAATTCTTCTATGCAGCAATGATGATAATCCTCAAGTTACAGACCCAATTTGTGTAGTTGCTGCCATCGTCTTTCAACTTAGCTTTCTCTAGGAATGCATTAAAATTCAAAGGAACGGTAGCACGAGCCATTGATCTACAACATAGATATGCAAAAAAACTATCAGGACTAAGTTCATGATAAATTAAGTTCAATTAATCATATTACTTAAGAACTCCCACTTAGATAAACATCCCTCTAGTCATCTAAATGATACATGATCAAAATCAAATAAACCATGTCCGATCATCATGTGAGATGGAGTAGTCTTCAATGGTGAACATTACTATGTTGATCATATCTACTATATGATTCACGTTCGACCTTTTGGTCTCCAGTGTTCCGAGGCCATATCTGTAACAACCACGATCCCAGTGTACCGAAGTCTCTGTGCTTAAGTGTCATCCCTAGATCGGTATGATGGCACACACAATACCCGAGGAATTATAACAGATTCCAATCACACACTTATTACATCGAGGTCCTCATAAAGAGTATTTATTACAAAAATAATATGGCCGAAGGCCATCTAAGTAAAGTAACTGCGGAAGCTTCAAAGATAAATGAGTCCATCAAACTCCAACTGCATAGCTGAGTGCATGATAATGACCTAGCACACCTTTTTCTTTGTCGGTAAAGTCTACAACATGAGACGTTGCAGCCGTGTAGGTCAACACATGGAATATGCTGGCAGAGTTACACTGTAGAGAAAATGAATGAAAGGAACTATATCTACATGCATATTTGGCTGGTGGAGGCTCTAATTTTAATTTTTGCATAAAGCTAATTTTTCCCTATAACAAAGGAATAAATTTTATTTACTACAAGGTTTATACCAAATGATTGAGAAGGTTCCTCCAACTCAATTCCCAAAATTAAACAAGTATCATCATTAAACCCAATACATTAATTAAAGAGAGTGATGAGATCAACATAAATATCCACTTCTAGATACTCAAATCGTCCATAACCGGGGACACGACTAACCATGATTAGTTTGTACACTCTACATAGGTTGCGCACTTTTCCCCACAAGACTCGACCACATCCATGATCGAAAGATTGAGACATAGTCTTTCTGAAGCATTAACTCTCTACTCTGGGTAGATCGGTACACCTACTTTCCCCTACATCTGCTAGTCCACCTCTTCAAGAGCTCACACAACTTACTCAACTATGTCAGAGCCCATAATGGCTTGTGGCTGCACACAGAAGTTTCTAGGCACGAAATATCATATGATCCCTTTGAACCTGGGTGGCGAACCGAGGGAAAATCACACGGGTACTCCGGGATTCCCATGGGAAGCACTGGTTTCTCCAGGTGCCCCAACCAATCCACTCAGATGTGTATTAAAGTTCCCACCTTAATGTTGTCCAAAATTTATTATCTCTCACAACTTTCATGATTATCACGAACCAATCCCCGTCTACGAGCATGGCTAAGCAATATATGAGCATAACGTATATTCCCGGGGTGATCAAAGGTAATAGGTTCCTACCTCATAAACTATAACCAAACCACATGTTCCCAATCCTAATCATGCAAATCTTTGAGGGGCAAAACTAACGCATAGTAAAAATTGGGTATTCAAAAGTATGATCAAAGTGTAACTTGCCTTGCTAATGATCAGAAAACTCTAGAAATTCGTATTAACAAGATTTGCACTCCGGAAAATCTAGCGTAGACAAACAATAGCATACATAAGCACTCAAGCAAACGATGCAAAGAGAAAACGAAGAAAAGATCCAGAAAAACTCAAAAACAAGCAAATAACTAATCTAAACAGAAAATAAATTTTAACAGCCTTATATTTATGTGTATTAGATCTTAACAGAAGGTACATGTGATTATCTACGATTTGCAAAAAGAATCAACTCAAACGGAGCTACGAAACTCAAGATACGAACAAAACAAGATCAAATTCAAATCTAAAGTAAATTCAAATTTTAAATTGTCAAGATCATGTTCAAGTTGGTTTACTGGATATATGATATTGCTCTGAAGATTTTGCCGTTGGTTTCGTCAAATTTGGACAAACAAGCAAAAAGTTACGAGGGTTTAAAGATCAGGGGCTAATCTGTGAAGAAAATATTCGCGGATAGGTCCCTAGCCGAAAAATAAAATAAAAAGAAAAATCTACCGAATGAACGCTCGCTACATAACCTAACAGAATGAATACGTTCACTACAGAAGCTTAAATGACGAATATTCGCTAAATAAACGAAACCAAAAAAATAGAGGCGTGATCTTGGCTGTCGGATCGAGATCTGGCGGTTGAGATTAAATCGGGGGGTGGCTACCGGCGGTGATTGACGGCGATGATGGTGAACTCGGCGGCGGCGGCTTCGGGCGATGGCGGCAGACAACAGCGGTGGTCGGCGGAGAGGTGTGGCGCGGCGGCGGCGGCTTGCGGGCGACGGCGGCGCGGGGCTAAGGCGACGGCGGTGGCACGGCGTGTGGCTGCGGAGGCGGAGGCTCGAGGTGGTGGTGGGGGTAGGGTCAAGCGGTATTTAAGGAGGGGCCGGGGGGTCGGCTTGTGGGAGGGGGCAGCGGAGGCGGAGACGGCGGTGGCATCGGTGTCCGACCTAGACACGATGGGCGGCGGCGCGGCGGCACTCGGGACTCCGTCCCTAGGCAGTTTCGGGCGGCGGTGTCGGCTGGGCCTTGGCTTGGCACTAGCTGGGCCGGCCCAGTTCGGCCGCGAACAGTTAAAAAACAATTTTTCGAGAGACAAAACTCGCTAAAATAACTATAAATAAAATCCTAAAAATACCAGAAAATTCATGTAGTAATATGGCCTTATTAGTGACCTAGTGAACATTTTTCTGGGCCTAAATGCCTAAACTAAAAACGAACATTATAGTACTAATTACTCCGCTAACAAATAATTAAACTAGCGAATAAA
Source organism: Triticum dicoccoides (assembly GCF_002162155.2). NCBI lineage: Eukaryota > Viridiplantae > Streptophyta > Magnoliopsida > Poales > Poaceae > Triticum > Triticum dicoccoides. The sequence goes on along the minus strand of NC_041391.1, from coordinate 659,380,090 downwards.
ATCAAATAAATTCTCCAAAAATTCAAAATTCAATTTCCAATATTTCTTTGCTTATTTTGAATAAGTCATGTTATCTTCTCTCTTTATTTTAAAATAATTGGAAAATAATTTTGAGAAACAACTTGATCCAATTTTCAATTTTTGTTAAATCAAAATTGGATTTTTGTGAAACCTCCAACTCTCTCAAATTGGTCCTTGAGTTGCTTAAGGCCTCTTGGATCAAAATGCAACTAAAACAAAGCAACAAGAATGCATAAATCATGGATGCATATGAATGATCTATGAATAACACCCAAATTGAAAATTGGGATGTTACAATATATGTATATGCTAGGCTCATCAAGTTTAACTCGAGTATTCCGCGCGTGCAAATCTTGCTTGCACCCGTTGCATTTGAACATAGAGCTTATCACACTCGATCATCACGTGGTATCTCAGCACGAAGAACTTTCGCAACGGTGCATACTTGATGAGAACACTTATATCTTGAAATTTAGTGAGGGATCATCTTATAATGCTACCGATGTACTAAGAAAAATAAGATGCATAAAAGATAAACATCACATGCAATCAAAATATGTGACATGATATGGCCATCATCGTCTTGTGCTCATGATTTCCATCACCAAGGCAACGTCATGATCTCCATCGTCACCGGCTTGACACCTTGATCTCCATCGTAGCGTTGTGGTCGTCTCGCCAACCATTGCTTCTACGACTATTGCTACTGCTTAGTGATAAAGTAAAGCAATTACATAGTGCTTGTATTTCATACAATAAAGCAACAACCATATGGCTCCTGCCAGTTGCCGATAACTTTTACAAAACATGATCTTCTCATACAACAATCTTTATATCACATCATGTCTTGACCGTATCACATCACAATAGGCCCTGCAAAAGCAAGTTGGACGTCCTCTACTTTCTTTGCTGCAAGTTTTACGTGGCTGCTACGGGCTGCCAGTATGAACCTTACAAACCAACGACACAAAAACCACAACGGTGATTTATCAAGTTTGCAGTTTTAACCTTCTCAACGACTGGCCGCACTCAAATTAGATTCAACTAAAGTTGGAGAAACAAACACCCGCCAACCAACTTTATGCAAAACTAGTTGCATGTCTGTCGGTGGAACCGGTCTCACGAAAGCGGTCATCTAAGGTTGGTTTGGGCCGCTTCATCCAACAATACCGCCGACTCAAAATAAGACATTGGTGATAAGCAATATTATGATCACCGCCCACAACTCTTTGTGTATATATGCCATTGTTGGGAAACGTAGCATGCAATTTCAAAAAAAAATCCTACGCTCACACAAGATCTATCTAGGAGATGCATAGCAACGAGAGGGGGAGAGTGTGTCCATGTACCGTCGTAGACTGAAAGCAGAAGCATTAACTTAACGCGGTTGATGTAGTCGAACGTCTTCTCGAGTCAACCGATCAAGTACTGAACGTGCGGCACCTCCGAGTTCTGCACACGTTCAGCTCGATGACATCCCTCGATCTCTTGATCCAGCAGAGTATCGATGGAGTCGATGAGTTACATTAGCATGACGGTATTGGTGATGTGATCCGCGCAGGGCTACGCCTAAGCACTATGATAATATGATCGGATGAGTAAATGGAGGAGGGGGGCACCGCACATGGCTAAGACAATGTTGTGCCTTTCGGGTGCCCCCCTGCCCCGTATATAAAGGAGGGGAGGAGGAGGCCGGCCACGAAGGGGTGCGCCATGGGGGAGTCCTACTAAGACTCCACTCCTAGTAGTATTCGCCCCCCCCCCTTTCCTTCTTTACGGAGTAGCAAAGGGGGAAAGGGAGAGGGAGTAGGAGAGGGAAAGGGGGGGCGCCGCCCCCACCCCTTTTCCAATTCGGATTGGCAAGGGGGGCGCGCACCACCTCCTATGGCCGGCCCTCTCTTCTCCACTAAGGACCATGTGGCCCATTAACTTTCCTGGGGGGTCCGGTAACCTCCCGGTAGTCCGAAACTTCCTAAAACCATTCCGGTGTCCGAATGTAACCTTCCAATATATCAATCTTTACCTCTCGACCATTTAGAGACTCCTCATCATGTCCGTTATCTCATCCGGGCCTCTGAACAACCTTCGGTAACCAAAACACATAACTCATATAATACCAATCGTCATCGAACGTTAAGCGTGCGGACCCTACGGGTTCGAGAACTATGTAGACATGACCGAGACACCTCTCCGGTCAATAACCAATAGCGGAACCAGGATGCTCATTTTGGTTCCCACATATTCTACGAAGATCTTTATCGGTCGAACCGCAATGTCAATATAGTTATTCCCTTTGTCATCCTTACGTTACTTGCCCGAGATTTTGTTGTCGATATCTTCATGCCTAGTTCAATCTCGTTACCAGCAAGTCTCTCTACTTGTTCCGTAGTGCATCATCCTGCAACTAACTCAATAGTCACATTGCTTGCAAGGCTTCATATGATGTGCATTACCGAGAGGGCCCAGAGATACCTCTCCAATACTCGGAGTGACAAATCCTAATCTTGATCTATGCCAACCCAACAAACACCTTCGAAGATACCTGTAGAGCATCTATATAATCACCCAGTTACGTTATGATGTTTAATAGCACACAAGGCATTCCCTCGGTACCCGGGAGTTACATAATCTCATAGTCGAAGGAATATATATTTGACACGAAGAAAGCAGTAGCAATAAAACTAAACGATCATTATGCTAAGCTAATGGATGGGTCTTGTCCATCACATCATTCTACTAATGATGTGATCCTGTTATCAAATGACAACTCATGTCCATGGCTAGGAAACTTAACTATCTTTTGATCAACGAGCTAGTCTAGTAGAGGCATACTAGGGACACATTGTTTTGTTTATGTATCCAAACATGTATCAAGTTTCCGGTTAATACAATTCTAGCATGAATAATAAACATTTATCATGAATAAGGAAATATAAAATAACAACTTTAATATTTCCTCTAGGGCATATTTCCCTCAAACAATACAATACGTGCCTTGCTGCCCCTACTGTCACTAGGAAAGGACACCGCAAGATTGAACCCAAAGATAAGCACTTCTCCCATTGCAAGAAAACCCAATCTAGTTGGCCAAACCAAACCGATAGTTTGAAGGGAATTACAAAGGTATCAAATCATGCATATAAGAATTCAGAGAAGATTCAAATAATATTCATAGATAAGCTAATCATGAATCCACAAACCATCGGATGTCGACAAACACACCACAAAAAAGTATTACATCAAATAGATCTCCAAGAACATCAAGGAGAACATGGTATTGAGAATCAAAGATAGAGAAGAAGCCATCTAGCTACTAGCTATGGACCCGTACGTCTGTGGTAAACTACTCACGCTTCATCGGAAGGGAAATAGAGTTGATGTACAAGCCCTCTGTGATCGATCCCCCTCCGGCAGGGTGCCGAAAATGGTCTCTAGATGGGATATCACGGGTACACAAGGTTGCGATGGCGGAGAAGTGTTTTCGAGGATGCTTCTGGTGGTTTGGGGATATATGGTAATGTATAGGCGAAATAATTTGATCAGGAGGGTCACGGGGGGCTCGCAAGGGTGGGGGCGCACCCTCCGTCATTGTGGATACCGCGTGGCTCCTCTGACTTCATCTCCAAGTCTCCTGGTTGTCTTTTGGTCCAAGAAAAATCATCACAAAGGTTTCATTCCGTTTGGACTCCGTTTGGTATTCCTTTTCTGCGAAACTCAAAAACAAGGAAAAACAGGAACTGGCACTTGGCTCTAGATTAATAGATTAGTCCCAAAAAAAATATAAAATAGCATATTAATGCGTATAAAACATCCAAAATAGATAATATAATAGCATGGAACAATAAAAAATTATAGATACGTTGGAGACGTATCAAGCATCCCCAAACTTAATTCCTGCTCATCCTCGAGTATGTAAATGATAAAAACGGGATTTTTGATGTGGAATGCTACCTAACATATTTATCCATGTAATTTTCTTTATTGTGGAATGAATGTTCAGATCCATAAGATTCAAAACAAAAGTTTAATATTGACATAAAAACAATAATACTTCAAGCATACTACAAGGCGACAATTATGTATTCTCAAAATAACATGGACAAAGAAAGCTTATCCCTACAAAATCATAGAGTCTGGCTATGCTCCATCTTCATCACACAAAATATTCGAATCATGCACAACCCCGGTTTCAGCCAAGCAATTGTTTCATACTTTAGTATTCTCAATTTTTTTAATCTTTCATGCAATACATGAGCGTGAGCCATGGACATAACACTATATGTAGAATAGAATATGGTGGTTGTGGAGAAGACGAAAGGAGGGAGATAGTCTCACATCAACTAGGCGTATCAACAGGCTATAGAGATGCCCATCAATAGATATCAATGTGAGTGAGTAGGGATTGTCATGCAACGGATCCACTAGAGCTATAAGTTTATGAAAGATCAAAAAGAAAAACTAAGTGGGTGTGCATACAACTTGCTTGCTCATGAAGACCTAGGGCAATTTGAGGAAGTCCATCATTGGAATATACAAGCCAAGTTCTATAATGAAAAATTCCCACTAGTATATGAAAGTGACAAAATAGGAGACTCTCTATCATGAAGACCATGGTGCTACTTTGAAGGAGAAGTGTGGAAGAAGGATAGTAACATTGTCCCTTCTCTCTTTTTCTCTCATTTTTTCATTTTTTTTGGGACTCCCTTTTTTATTTTCGCATTTTTCTCTTTTTTTATTTCCTCACATGGGACAATGCTCTAATAATGAAGATCATCGCACTTTTATTTACTTACAACTCAAAAGTTACAACTCGATACTTAGAACAAAAATATGACTCTATATGAATGCCTCCAGCGGTGTATCGGGATGTGCGATGAATCAAGAGTGACATGTATGAAAGAATTATGAAAGGTGGCTTTGCCACAAATACGATGTCAACTACATGATCATGCAAAGCAATATGGCAATGATGAAGCGTGTCATAATAAATGGAACGATGGAAAGTTGCATGGCATTATATCTCGGAATGGCTATGGAAATGCCATAATAGATATGTATGGTGGCTTTTTTGAGGAAGGTATATGGTGGGTGTATGGTACCGACGAAAGTTCGCGGCACAAGAGAGGCTAGCAATGGAAGGCTGAGAGTGTGTATAATTCGTGGACTCAACATTAGTCATAAAGAACTCACATACTTATTGCAAAAATCTACTAGTCATTGAAACCAAGCACTACGTGCATGCTCCTAGGGGAAGGGTTGGTAGGAGTTATGTTGGGAAATGTAGCATGCAATTTCAAAAAAAATCCAACGCTCATGCAAGATCTATCTAGCAGATGCATAGCAACGAGAGGGGAGAGTGTGTCCACGTACCCTCATAGACCGAAAGCAAAAGCGTTAACTTAATGCGGTTGATGTAGTCGAATGTCTTCTAGAATCAACCGAGTTCTGTACACATTCATCTCGATGACGTCCCTCGAACTCTTGATCCAGCAGAGTGTCGATGGAGTCGATGAGTTTCGTCAGCACGACGGCATGATGACAGTGTTGGTGATGTGATCCGTGCAGGGCTTTGCCTAAGCACTACGATGATACTATCGGAGGAGTAAACAGTGGAGGGGGGAACCGCACATGGCTAAGACAATTGTTGTGCCCCCTGCCCTCGTATATAAAGGAGGAGGGGATGAGGCGGCCGGCCTAGAGGGGCACACCATGGAGGGAGTCCTACTAGGACTCCCAGTCCTAGTAGGATTCCCCTTTCCTTTTCCGGAGTGGCAAAGGGGGGAAGGGAGAGGGAGTAGGAGAGGGAAAGGGGGGCGCCGCCCCCTCCCCTAGTCCAATTCGGACTCCCATAGGGGGCGGCGCGGCCACCCCTTGTGGGTTGTCCCCTCTCTCTCCTGTGGCCCATGAGGCCCATGACTTCCCTCGAGGGGTTTCGGTAACCTCCCGGTACTCCAAAAATACCCGAAACGATCCGGAACCATTCTGGTGTCCGAATACTATCGTCCAATATATCAATCTTTACCTATCGACCATTTTGAGACTCCTCTCATGTCCGTGATCTCATCCCGGACTCCGAACAATCTTCAGTCCCCAAAACACATAACTCATATAATACCAATCGTCATCGAACGTTAAGCGTGCGGACCCTATGGGTTCGAGAACTTTGTAGAGATGACTGAGACACTTCTCCGGTCAATAACCAATAACGGAACCAGGATGCTCATATTGGTTCCCACATATTGTACGAAGATCTTTATCGGTCAAACCACAATGTCAATATACTTATTCCCTTTTTCATCCAGATGTTACTTGCTCGAGATTCGATCGTCGATATCTTCATACCCAGTTCAATCTCGTTACTGGCAAGTCTCTTTACTCGTTACGTAGTGCATCATCCCACAACTAACTCATTAGTCTCATTGCTTGCAAGGCTTCATATGATGTGCATTACCGAGAGGGCCCAGAGATACCTCTCCGATACTCGGAGTGACAAATCCTAATCTTGATCTATGCCAACCATACAAACACCTTCAGAGATACCTTTAGAGCATCTTTATAATCACCCAGTTACGTTGTGATGTTTGATAGCACACAAGGCATTCCCCCAGTGTCCGGGAGTTCCATAATCTCATAGTCGGAGGAATATATATTTGACACGAAGAAAGCAGTAGCAATAAAACTGAACGATCATTATGCTAAGCTAATAGACGGGTCTTGTCCATCACATCATTCCACTAATAATGTGATCCCGTTATAAAATGACATCTCATGTCCATGGTTAGGAAACTTAACCATCTTTGATCAACGAGCTAGTCTAGTAGAGGCATACTAGGGACACGTTGTTTTGTCTATGTATTCACACATGTATCAAGTTTCCCGTTAATACAATTATGGCATGAATAAGAAACATTTATCATGAATAAGGAAATATAAAAATAACAACTTTATCATTTATTCTAGGGCATATTTCCTTCAAGTTAACCATCGCGCGATCCCGACCTCCACACAAAGGATGGCAATCAATAAGTACCTCATGCTCCAACTTTTTTACATAATACGTGCATGCTACGGGAATCACAAACCTCAAAAAAAGTATTTCTCAAATTCACAATTACTCCACTAGCATGACTCTAATATCATCATCTTCATATCTCAAAACAATCATAAGGAATCAAACTTCTCATAGTATTCAATGTACTTTATAGGAAATTTTTATTATATCACTCTTGGATGCTTATCATATTAGGAGTAAATTTATAACCAAAGAAAATTACCATGCTGTTTAAAGAATCTCAAAATAATATAAGTGAAGCATGAGAGTTCAACAATATCTATAAAATAAAACCACCGACGTGCTCTAAAAAGATATAAATGAAGCACTACAGCAAAATTGCCTAGCTCAAAAGATATAAGTGAAGCACATAGAGTATTCTAATAAATCACGATTCATGCGTGTCCTCTCAAAAGGTGTGTACAGCAAGGATGATTGTGGCAAACTAAAAAGCAAAGACTCAAATCATACAATACGCTCCAAGCAAAACACATATCATGTGGTGAATAAAAATATAGCCTCAAGTAAAGTTATCGATAGACGAAGACGAAAGAGGGGATGCCTTCCGGGGCATCCCCAAGCTTAGACTCTTGGTTGTCCTTGAATATTACCTTGGGGTGCCTTGGGCATCCCCAAGCTTAGGCTCTTGCCACTCCTTATTCCATAGTCCATCAAATCCTTACCCAAAACTTGAAAACTTCACAACACAAAACTCAACAGAAAATCCCATAAGCTCAGTTAGTATAAGAAAATAAATCACCACTTTATGGTACTATTGTGAACTAATTTTTTATTTATATTGGTGTAATATATATACTGTATTCCAACTTTTCCATGGTTCATACCCCCCGATACTACCCAAAGATTCATCAAAATAAGAAAACAACACATAGAAAACAGAATATGTCAAAAACAGAACAGTCTGTAGCAATCTGTAACTCACGAATACTTCTGTAACTCCAAAAATTCTGAAAAAATAGGAAAACCTGAGAAATTTGTGTACCAATTTATTGCAAAACGAATCAGATCAAAATCATGCTTCTGTGAATTATGAAAATTATTTTCCTGGGCGCAAAAGTTTCATTTTCTCAGCAAGATTAAGACAACTATCACTGTAAGCCATCCCAAAGGTCTTACTTGGAACAAACACTAACTAAAACACAAAACCACATCTAACCAGAGGCCAGATGAATTATATATTGCAAAACATAAACAAAAAGCAAAGAACAAAAATAAAATTGGGTTGCCTCCCAACAAGCGCTATTGTTTAACGCCCTTAGCTAGGCATAAAAACACGAATAGATCTAGGTATTGTCATCTTTGGTATGCAATACATAAGTAGCTCTCATAATAGATTCATATGGCAACTTATATGATGGAAAATAGACCCGGGGGCCATAGGTTTCACTAGAGGCTTCTCTCAAGATAGCAAATAATACGGTGGGTGAAAAAATTACTGCCGAGCAATTGACAGAAAAGCGCAAAGTTATGATGATATCTAAGGCAATGATAATGAATATAGGCATCACGTCTATGTCAAGTAGACCAAAACGATTTTGCATCTACTACTATTACTCTACACATTGACCGCTATCTAGCATGCATCTAGAGTATTAAGTTCATAAAGAACGGAGTAACGCATTAAGTAAGATGACATGATTTAGAGGAATTAACTCAAGCAATATGATGGAAACCCCATCTTTTTATCCTTAATGGCGACAATACAATACATGCCTTGTTGCCCCTACTGTCACTGGGAAAGGACACCGCAAGATTGTGCTGGGGAAGGTAGCATGCAATTTCAAAAAAAATCCTACGATCACACAAGATCTATCTAGGAGATGCATAGCAACGAGAGGGGGAGATTGTGTCCACGTACCCTAGTAGACCGAAAGCGGAAGCGCTAGGTTAACGCGGTTTATGAAGTCGAACGTCTTCATGATCCAACTGATCTAGCACCGAACGTACGGCACCTCCAAGTCCAGCACACGTTCAGCTCGATGACGTCCCTCGAACTCTTGATCCAGTAGAGTGTCGAGGGAGAGTTACATCAGCACGACGGCGTGATGACGTTGTTGGTGATGTGATCTGCGTAGGGCTTTGCCTAAGCACTACAATGATACTATCGTAGGAGTAAATGATGGAGGGGGCACCGCACACGGCTAAGACAATGTTGTGCCTTTGGGGTTCCCCCTACCACCGTATATAAAGGAGGGGGGAGGAGGCGGCCACCAGGGGCATGCCATGGAGGGGGAAGTCCTACTAGGACTCCAACCCTAGTAGGATCCCCCCCCACTTTTCCTTTTTCCCGGAGTAGCAAAGTTGGGAAGCAGAGGGAGTAGGAGAAGGAAAGGAGGGGCACCGCGCCCACCCCTTTTCCAATTCGGATTTGCAAGGGGGGGGGTGCGCGCCACCTCCTATGGCCAGCCCTCTCTCCTCCACTAAGGCCCATGTGGTTCCGGTAACCTCCCGGTACTCTGAAACTTACCCGAAACTTCCCGAAACCATTTCGGTGTCCGAATGTAACCTTCCAATATATCAATATTTACCTCTAGACAATTTCGAGACTCCTCGTCATGTATGTGATCTCATCCAGGACTCCGAACAAACTTCGGTTACCAAAGCACATAACTCATAATACAAATCGTCATCGAACGTTAAGCATGCAGACCCTATGGGTTTGAGAACTATGTAGACATGATTGAGACACATCTCCGATCAATAACCAATAGCGGAACCTAGATGCTCATATTGGCTCCTACATATTCTACGAAGATCTTTATCGGTCAAACCGCACAACAATATATGTTGTTCCCTTTGTCATCGGTATGTTAGTTGCCCAAGATTCGATCGTCGGTATCATCATACCTAGTTCAATATCGTTACCGGCAAGTCTGTTTACTTTTTATGTAGTGCATCATCTCGTAACTAACTCATTAGTCACATTTCTTGCAAGGCTTCTTATGATGTGCATTACTGAGAGGGCCCAGAGATACCTCTCCGATACACGGAGTGACAAATCCTAATCTCGATATATGCCAACCCAACAAACACCTTCTGAGACACATGTAGAGCACCTTTATAATCACCCAGTTACGTTGTGACGTTTGATAGCACACAAGGTGTTCGTCCGGTATTCGGGAGTTGCATAATCTCATAGTTAGAGGAACATGTATAAGTCATAAAGAAAGCAATAGCAATAAAACTTAACAGTCATCATGCTAACCTAAAGGATGTGCTTGTCCATCACGTCATTCTCTAATGATGTGATCCCATTCATCAAATGACAACACATGTCTATGGTCAGGAAACATAAACATCTTTGGTTAACGAGCTAGTAGAGGCATACTAGGGACACTTTGTTTTGTCTATGTATTCACACATGTACTAAGTTTCCGATTAATACAATTCTAGCATGAATAATAAACATTTATAATGATATAAGGAAATATAAACAACAACTTTATTATTGCCTATAGGGCATATTTCCTTCAGTCTCCCGCTTGCACTAGAGTCAATAATCTAGATTACATAGTAATGATTCTAACACCCATGGAGTCTTGGTGTTGATCATGTTTTGCTTGTGGAAGCGGCTTAGTCAATGGGTCTGCAACATTCAGATCCGTATGTATCTTGCAAATCTCTATGTCTCCCTCCTTGACTTCATCGCGGATGGAATTGAAGCGTCTCTTGATGTGTTTGGTTCTCTTGTGAAATCTGCATTCCTTTGCCAAGGCAATTGCTCTAGTATTGTCACAAAAGATTTTCATTGGACCCGATGCACTAGGTATTACACCTAGATCGGATCTGAACTACTTCATTCAGACTCCTTCATTTGCTACTTCCGAAGCATCTATGTACTCCGCTTCACACGTAGATCCCGCCACGACGCTCTGCTTGGAACTTTACCAACTGAAAGCTCCACCATTCAATATAAATACGTATCCGGTTCGTGACTTAGAGTTATCCGGATCAGTGTCAAAGCTTGCATCGACGTAACCATTTACGGCAAGCTCTTTGTCACCTCCATAAATGAGAAACATATCCTTATTCCTTTTCAGGTATTTCAAGATGTTTTTGACCGCTGTCCAGTGATCCACTCCTGGATTACTTTGGTACCTTCCTGCTATACTTATAGCAAGGCAGACATCAGGTCTGGTACACAACATTGCATACATGATAGAACCTATGGCTAAAGCATAGGGAATGGCTTTCATTTTCTCTCTATCTTCTGCATTGGTTGGGCATTGAGTCTGACTCAACTTCACACCTTGTAACACAGGCAAGAACCCTTTCTTTGACTGGTCCATTTTGAACTTCTTCAAAACTTTATCAAGGTATGTGCTTTGCGAAAGTCCAATTAAGCGTCTTGATCTATCTCTATAGATTTTGATGCCCAATATATAAGCAGCTTCACCGAGGTCTTTCATTGAATTTTTTTATTCATGTATCCCTTTATGCTATCCAAAAATTCTGTATTATTTTCAATCAACAATATGTCATCCACATATAATATTAGAAATGCTACATAGCTCCCACTCACTGTCTTGTAAATACAAGCTTCTCCAAAAGTCTGTATAAAACCATATGCTTTGATCACATTAGCAAAGCGTATATTCCAACTCCGAGAGGCTTGCACCAGTCCATAAATGGATCGCTCGAGCTTGCACACTTTTCTAGCACCTTTTGGATCGACAAAACCTTCTGGTTGCATCATATATAACTCTTCTTTAAGAAATCCATTAAGGAATGCAATTTTGACATCCATTTGCCAAATTTCATAATCATAAAATGCGACAATTACTTACATGATTCAGATAGACTTAAGCATCGCTACGGGTGAGAAGGTCTCATTGTAGTCAACTCCTTGAACTTGTCGAAAACCTTTTGTCGGTGTCAAAACCGGCGGATCTCGGGTAGGGGGTCCCGAACTGTGTGTCTGAGGCTAATGGTAACAGGAGGCGGGGGACACGATGTTTACCCAGGTTCGGGCCCTATCGATGGAGGTAATACCCTACTTCCTGCTTGATTGATCTTGATGATATGAGTATTACAAGAGTTGATCTACCACGAGATCGTAGAGGCTAAACCCTAGAAGCTAGCCTATGATTATGATTGTTCTTGTCCTACAAACTAAACCCTCCGGTTTATATAGACATCGGAGGGGGCTAGGGTTACACAGAGTCGGTTATAGAGAAGGAGATCTACACATCCAAATCGTCAAGCTTGTCTTCCATGCAAAGGAGTGTCCCACCGGGACACAGGACAAAGTCTTCAATCTTGTATCTTCATAGTCCAACAGTCCGGCATAAGCATATAGTCCGGCTGTCCGAGGACCCCCTAATCTAGGACTCCCTCAGTAGCCCCTGAACCAGGCTTCAATGACGATGAGTCCGGCGCGCAGATTCTCTTCGGCATTGCAAGGCGGGTTCCATCTCTGAATACTCCAAGGCAGATTTTGAACACGTGAATCGTGTCTGGCTCTGCAAAATAACTTCCACTTACCACCGTAGAGAGCACAACATTCCACAAATCTAATCTGCTGACGTATTTCATAGCATGACATCACGCCGTGGCCCGGTTATTACGAACCGTTTTTCCCAGCCTGCCACTACACGCATCGCGAGGCGGTTTTATTGGCACGTCTCATCGAAGTAGAGATCGTGTTCCCCTTATCACGGGATTCTCATCAATACGGGTGTGGGTAACCCCACCGAACATGTTAGTATGATACCTCGATTTTAGGTGAGTTCCAAACGGTCACGCGGAGGATGCTTGATATTCTCTCCCTTTATAAAGGGATCGAGGCCTATCTTTTTCTTCCCACGCTCGACCCTTCCCCTTACCCCGAGTTCTTGTTGGGGAACGTAGCAGAAATTCAAAATTTTCCTACGAGTCACCAAGATCTATCTATGGAGAGACTAGCAACGAGGGGAAGGAGAGTGCATCTACATACCCTTGTAGATCGCTAAGCGGAAGCGTTCAAGTGAATGGGGTTGAAGGAGTCGTACTCGTCGTGATCCAAATCACCGGCGATCCTAGTGCCGAACGGACGGCACCTCCGCGTTCAACACACATACAGACCGGTGACGTCTCCCACGCCTTGATCCAGCAAGGAGAGAGGGAGAGGTTGGGGAAGACTCCATCCAGCAGCAGCACGATGGCATGGTGGTGATGGAGGAGCGTGGCAATCCTGCAGGGCTTCGCCAAGCACCACGGGAGAAGAGGAGAAAGAGAGGTAGGGCTGCGCCAGAACTTGGTTGAAGCTCCCATGCGCCTCCCCACTATATATAGGGGTGGAGGGGGATGGTTTCTTGCCCTCCAAGTCCATTGGGGCGTTGGCAAAGGTGGGAGGAAAGAAATCACATCATTTCCTTCCCCACCGATTGTTATCCCCCCCTTTTAGGGATCTTGATCTTATCCCTTTGGGATATGATCTTATTCCGTCTAAGGGGGGATCTTGGTGCGCCCTGACTAGGGGTGTGGGGCCTTGCCTCCACTACCCACGTTCATGTGGGTACCCCCATGCAGGTGGGCCCCACTCCGGAACCTTCTAGAACCTTCCCGGTACAATACCGAAAAATCCCAAACATTTTCCGGTGGCCAAAATAGGACTTCCCATATATAAATCTTTACCTCCGGACCATTCCGGAGCTCCTCGTGATGTCCGGGATCTCATCCGGGACTCCGAACAACATACGGTAACCACATACAAACTTCCTTTATAACCCTAGCGTCATCGAACCTTAAGTGTGTAGACCCTACGGGTTCGGGAACCATGCAGACATGACCGAGACGTTCTCCGGTCAATAACCAACAGCGGGATCTGGATACCCATGTTGGCTCCCACATGTTGCACGATGATCTCATCGGATGAACCACGATGTCAAGGACTCAATCGATCCCGTATATAATTCCCTTTGTCTATCGGTATGTTACTTGCCCGAGATTCGATCGTCAGTATGCCTATACCTTGTTCAATCTCGTTACCGGCAAGTCTCTTTACTCGTTCCGTAACACATCATCCCGTGATCAACCCTTTGATCACATTGTGCACATTATGATGATGTCCTACCGAGTGGGCCCAGAGATACCTCTCCGTCACACGGAGTGACAAATCCCAGTCCCAATTCGTGCCAACCCAACAGACACTTCCGGAGATACCTGTAGTGCACCTTTATAGCCACCCAGTTACGTTGTGACGTTTGGTACACCCAAAGCATTCCTACAGTATCCGGGAGTTGCACAATCTCATGGTCTCAGGAAAAGATACTTGACATTAGAAAAGCTTTAGCATACGAACTACGATCTTTGTGCTAGGCTTAGGATTGGTTAGTGTCCATCACATCATTCTCCTAATGATGTGATCCCGTTATCAATGACATCCAATGTCCATGGTCAGGAAACCGTAACCATCTATTGATCAACGAGCTAGTCAACTAGAGGCTTACTAGGGACCTGGTGTTGTCTATGTATCCACACATGTATCTGAGTTTCCTATCAATACAATTATAGAATGGATAATAAACGATTATCATGAACAAGGAAATATAATAATAACTAATTTATTATTGCCTCTAGGGCATATTTCCAACAGTCTCCCACTTGCACTAGAGTCAATAATCCAGTTCACATCGCCATGTGATTAACACTCACACGTCACATCGCCATGTGACCAACATCCAAAGAGTTTACTAGTGTCATTAAACTATTTCACATCATCATGTGATAAAGACTCAATGTGTTCTGGGGTTTGATCATGTTTTGCTTGTGAGAGAAGTTTTAGTCAATGGGTCTGCAACATTCAGATCCGTATGTACTTCGCAAATCTCTAGGTCATATTGTAAATGCTGCTTCCACGCTCCACTTGGAGCTATTCCAAATGGTTGCTCCACTATACGTATCCGGCTTCTCTACTCAGAGCTATCCGGATAGGTGTTAAGCTTGCATCGACGCAACTCTTTACGTCGAACTCTTTATCACCTCCATAACTGAGAAACATATCCTTATTCCTCTAAGGATAATTTTGACCGCTATCTGGTGATCCACTCCTTGATCACCTTTGTACCCTCTTGCCAGATATGTAGCAAGGCACACATCAGGTGCGGTACACAACATAGCATACTATAGAGCCTACGTCTAAAGCATAGGGGACGACCTTCGTCCTTTCTCTCTTTTCTGCCGTGGTCGAGCTTTAACTCTTAACTTCATACCTTACAGCTCAGGCAAGAACTCCTTCTTTGACTGATCCATCTTGAACACCTTCAAGATCATGTCAAGGTATGTGCTCATTTGAAAGTATTATTAAGCATTTTGACCTATTCTTATAGATCTTGATGCTCAACATTCAAGTAGCTTAATCTAGGTTTTCACTTGAAAAACACTTTTCAAATAACCCTATATGCTTTCTAGAAAATTCTACGTCATTTCTGATCAACAATATGTCAACAACATATACTCATCAGAAATTCTATAGTGCCCCACTCACTTCTTTGGAAATACAAGTTTCTCATAAACTTTGTATAAATCCAAAATCTTTGATCATCTCATCAAAGCGTACGTTCCAACTCCGAGATGCTTACTCCAGTCCTTAGAAGGATCGCTGGAGCTAGCATACCTTTTAGCATCCTTATGATCGACAAAACATTTCTGATTGTATCACATACAACCTTTCCTTACGAAAACTGGTAAGGAAACTCGTTTTGACATCCATCTGCCAGATTTCATAAATGCAGCTTGTGCTAACATGATTCCGACGGACTTTAAGCATCGCTACGGATGAGAAAATCTCATCGTAGTCAACTCCTTGAACTTGTGAAGAACTCTTTGCCACAAGTCGAGCTTCATAGATGGTGACATTACCATCCACGTCCGTCTTCTTCTTAAAGATCCATTTATCTCAATGGCTTGCCGATCATCGGGCAAGTCCACCAAAGTCCATGCTTTGTTCTGATACATGGATCCTATCTCGGATTTCATGGCTTCTAACCATTTGTCGGAATTTGGGCCCACCATCGCTTCTCCATAGCTCGTAGGTTTATTGTTGTCTAGCAACATAACCTTCAAGACAGGATTACGGTACCACTCTGAAGTAGTACGCATCCTTGCCACCCTACGAGGTACGGTAGTGACTTGATCCAAAAATTCATGATCACTATCATAAGCTTCTACTTCAATTGGTGTAGGTGCCACAGGAACAACTTCATGTGCCCTGCTACACACTAGTTGTAGTGACGGTTCAATAACCATATCAAGTCTCCACCATCCTCCCACTCAACTTTTCGAGACAAACTTCCTCGAGAAAGGACCCGATTCAAGAAACAATCCCTATTGCTTTCGGATCTGGATTAGAAGGTATACCCAACTGTTTTGGGTGTCCTATGAAGATGCATTTTATCCGCTTTGGGTTCGAGCTTATCAACCTGAAACTTTTTCACATAAGCGTCGCAGCCCCAAACCTTTAAGAAATGACAGCTTAGGTTTCTCAAAACCATAGTTCATATGGTGTCATCTCAACGGAATTATGTGGTGCCCTATTTTAAAGTGAATGTGGTTGTCTCTAATGCCTAACCCATGAACGATAGTGGTAATTCGACAAGAGACATCATGGTACGCACCATATCCAATAGGGTGCAACTATGATGTTCGGACACACCATCACGCTATGGTGTTCCAGGCGGTATTAATTGTGAAACCATTTCCACAATGTCTTAATCGCATGCCAAAACTTGTAACTCAGATACTCATCTCTATGATCATATCATAGATATTTTATCCTCTTGTCACAATGATCTTCAACTTCACTCTGGAATTACTTGAACTATTCAATAATTCAGACTTGTGTTTCATCAAGTAAATACACTCAACATCTACTCGAATCATCTGTGAAGTAAGAACATAACGATATTCACTGCATGCCTCAGCACTCATTGGACTGCACACATCAAAATGTGTTACTTCCTACAAGTTGCTTTCTTGTTCCATTTTACTGAATACGAGTCTTTCAGTCATCTTGCCCATGTGGTATGATTTGCATGTCTCAAGTGATTCAAAATCAAGTGAGTCCAAAGATCCATCAACATGGAGCTTCTTCATGCGTTTTATACCAATATGACTTACATGGCAGTGCCACAAGTAAGTGGTACTATCATTACTATCTAATATCTTTTGGCATGAAAATGTGTATCACTACGATCGAGATTCAATAAACCATTCCTCTAGGTGGAAGACCATTGAAGGTATTAATCAAATAAATAGAGTAACCATTATTCTCCTTAAATGAATAACCGTATTGCGATAGACATAATCCAATCATGTCTATGCTCAACGCAAACACCAAATGACAATTATTCTGGTTTAATACTAATCTTGATGGTAGAGGGAGCGTGCGATGTTTGATCACATCAAACTTGGAAACACTTCCAACACATATCGTCAGCTCACCTTTAGCTAGTCTCCGTTTATTCCGTAGCTCTTTCATTTCGAGTTACTAACACTTAGCAATCGAACCGGTATCTTAATACCCTGGTGCTACTAGGAGTACTAGTAAAGTAGACATTAACATAATGTATATCCAATATACTTCTATCGACTTTGCCAGCCTTCTCATCTACCAAGTATCTAGGGTAATTCTGCTCTAGTGGTTGTTCCCCTTATTACAGAAGCACTTAGTCTCGGGTTTGGGTTCAACCTTGGGTTTCTTCACTACAGCAGCAGCTGATTTGCCATTTAATGAAGTATCCCTTCTTGCCCTTGCCCTTCTTGAAACTAGTGGTTTCACCAACCATCAACAATTGATGCTTCTTCTTGATTTCTACTTTCGCGGTGTCAAACATCGTGAATACCTCAAGGATCATCATATCTATCCCTTATATGTTATAGTTCATCACGAAGCTCTAGCAGCTTGGTGGCAATGACTTGGGAGAAACATCACTATCTCATCTGGAAGATCAACTCCCACTCGATTCAAGTGATTGTTGCACTCAGACAATCGGAGCACAAGCTCAACGATTGAGCTTTTCTCCCTTAGTTTGCTGGCTAAGAAAATCGTCAGAGGTCTTATAACTCTTGACGTGGGCACGAGCCTGAAATCCCAATTTCAGCCCTCGAAACATCTCATATGTTCTGCGACGTTTCGAAAACGTCTTTGGTGCCTTAACTCTAAACCGTTTAAGTGAACTATCACGTAGTTATCAAAACATGTATGTCCAATGTTCACAACATCCACAAACGACGTTTGGGGTTCAGCACACTGAGCGGTGCATTAAGGACATAAGATTTCTACTGTCCGCATAATCGCTACTGTCAACTTTCAACTATATTTTCTCTAGGAACATATCTAAAACAGTAGAACTAAAGCGCGAGCTATGACATAATTTGCAAAGGGTTTTTGACTATGTTCAGGATAATTAAGTTCATCTTATGAACTCCCACTCAGATAGACATCCCTCTAGTCATCTAAGTGATTACATGATCCGAGTCAACTAGGCCATGTCCGATCATCACGTGAGACGGACTAGTCATCATCGGTGAACATCTTCATGTTGATCGTATCTACTATACGACTCATGCTCGACCTTTTGGTCTCTTGTGTTCCGAGGCCATGTCTGTACATGCTAGGCTCGTCAAGTCAACCTAAGTGTTTCGCGTGTGTAAATCTGTCTTACACCCATTGTATGTGAACGTAAGAATCTATCACACCCGATCATCACGTGGTGCTTCGAAACGACGAACTTTCGCAATGGTGCACGGTTAGGGGGAACACTTTCTTGAAATTTTAATGAGGGATCATCTTATTTACTACCGTTGTTCTATGCAAATAAGATGCATAAACATGATAAACATCACATGCAATTAAATAGTGACATGATATGGCCTATATCATTTTGCTCCTTTTGATCTCCATCTTCGAGGCTCCATGATCATCATCGTCACCGGCATGACACCATGATCTCCATCATCATGATCTCCATCATCATGTCTTCATGAAGTTGTCTCGCCAACTATTACTTCTACTACTATGGCTACCAGTTAGCAATAAAGTAAAGTAATTACATGGCGTTGTTTAATGACACGCAGGTCATACAATAAATTAAGACAACTCCTATGGCTCCTGCCGGTTGTCATACTCATCGACATGCAAGTCGTGATTCCTATTACAAGAACATGATCAATCTCATACATCACATATCATTCATCACATTCTTCTTGGCCATATCACATCACATAGCATACCCTGCAAAAACAAGTTGGACGTCCTCTAATTGTTGTTTGCATGTTTTACGTGGCTACTATGGGTTTCTAGCAAGAACGTATCTTACCTACGCAAAAACCACAACGTGATATGTCAATTGCTATTTACCCTTCATAAGGACCATTTTCATCGAATCCGATCCGACTAAAGTGGGAGAGACTGGCACCCGCTAGCCACCTTATGCAACACGTGCATGTCAGTCGGTGGAACCTGTCTCACGTAAGTGTACGTGTAAGGTCGGTCCGGGCCGCTTCATTCCACAATACCGTCGAAACAAGATTGGACTAGTAACGGTAAGCATATTGAACAAAATCAACGCCCACAACTACTTTGTGTTCTACTCGTGCAAAGAATCTACGCAATAGACCTAGCTCATGATGCCACTGTTGGGGAACGTAGCAGAAATTCAAAATTTTCCTACGAGTCACCAAGATCTATCTATGGATAGACTAGCAATGAGGGGAAGGAGAGTGCATCTACATACCCTTGTAGATCGCTAAGCGGAAGCGTTCAAGTGAACGGGGTTGAAGGAGTCGTACTCGTCGTGATCCAAATCACCGGAGATCCTAGTGCCGAACGGACGGCACCTCCGCGTTCAACACACATACAGCCCGGTGACGTCTCCCGCGCATTGATCCAGCAAGGAGAGATGAAGAGGTTGCGGAAGACTCCATCCAGTAGCAGCACGATGGCATGGTGGTGATGGAGGAGCGTGGCAAGCCTGCAGGGCTTCGCCAAGCACCGCAGGAGAAGAGGAGAAAGAGAGGTAGGGCTGCGCCAGAACTTGGTTGAAGCTCCCATGCGCCTCCCCACTATATATAGGGGTGGAGGGGGCTGGTTTCTTGCCCTCCAAGTCCATTGGGGCATTGTCAAAGGTGGGAGGAAAGAAATCACATCATTTCCTTCCCCACCGATTGTTATCCCGCCCTTTTAGGGATCTTGATCTTATCCCTTCGGGATATGATCTTATTACTTCTAAGGGGGGGTCTTGGTGTGCCTTGACCAGGGGTGTGGGGACTTGCCCCCACTACCGACGTTCATGTGGGTACCCCCATGCAGGTGTGCCCCACTCCGGAACCTTCTAGAACCTTCCCGGTACAATACCGAAAAATCCCAAACATTTTCCGATGGCCAAAATAGGACTTCCCATATATAAATCTTTACCTCCGGACCATTCCGGAACTCCTCGTGATGTCCGGGATCTCATCCGGGACTCCGAACAACATTCGGTAACCACATACAAACTTCCTTTATAACCCTAGCATCATCGAACCTTAAGTGTGTAGACCCTACGGGTTCGGGAACCATGCAGACATGATCGAGATGTTCTCCGGTCAATAACCAACAGCGGGATCTGGATACCCATGTTGGCTCCCACATGTTGCACGATGATATCATCGGATGAACCACGATGTCAAGGACTCAATCGATCCCGTATACAATTCCCTTTGTCTATCGGTATGTTACTTGCCCGAGATTCGATCGTCGGTATGCCGATACCTTGTTCAATCTCGTTACCGGCAAGTCTCTTTACTCGTTTCGTAACACATCATCCCGTGATCAACCCTTTGATCACATTGTGCATATTATGATGATGTCCTACCGAGTGGGCCCAGAGATACCTCTCCGTCACACGGAGTGACAAATCCCAGTCTCGATTCGTGCCAACCCAACAAACACTTCTAGAGATACCTGTAGTGCACCTTTATAGCCACCCAGTTACGTTGTGACGTTTGGTACACCCAAAGCATTCCTACGGTATTCGGGAGTTGCACAATCTCATGGTCTAAGGAAAAGATACTTGACATTAGAAAAGCTTTAGCATATGAACTACGATCTTTGTGCTAGGCTTAGGATTGGGTCTTGTCCATCACATCATTCTCCTAATGATGTGATCCCGTTATCAATGACATCCAATGTCCATGGTCAGGAAACCGTAACCATCTATTGATCAACGAGCTAGTCAACTAGAGGCTTACTAGGGACCTGGTGTTGTCTATGTATCCACACATGTATCTGAGTTTCCTATCAATACAATTATAGCATGGATAATAAATGATTATCATGAACAAGGAAATATAATAATAACTAATTTATTATTGCCTCTAGGGCATATTTCCAACAGTTCCAACACCCAAAGCTCAGGCTTAAGCGCTTCGGACCTTCAATCATGTCCGGATCCAACCTTCAAGGTCGGTGGATGGCCTCCTCTGTCACAGAGGAGGACATCAAGAAGCTCAGAGAGGCCAGGTATTTGACCGTCGAAATCCCGCACAGGCTGCCTGCTCAAGGGCAGGTCATCCCTACTCCCGAACCCAACGAGAGCGTCGTATTTGTTTCCCACTTTCTCCGAGGATTAGGCTTTAGTCTTGATCCCTTTGTTAGAGGGCTCATGTTCTATTACGGGCTAGATTTTCACGATCTAGCTCCAGATTCCATCCTTCATATCTCGTCGTTTATCGTCATGTGTGAAGCCTTCCTCCACATCACCCCACACTTCGGCCTATGGCTCAAGACCTTCAATATAAAGCCGAAGGTGATCGATGGGCGGCACACGGAGTGCGGAGGCGCTATAATTAGCAAAGGCGCCGATGCCCTATGGCCAAGGGGTTCCTTCCCGGAGGTGTCCGACTTATGGCAGCGGAGGTGGTTCTACATCACAGCTCCTCGAGGCACAAAGCGGGCGCCCGCCCTGCCTTCCGCTCGGGCCCTCCACATCAACTGGTGTCATGGGTCAACGAGGGACTAGATTGGGGGCCAGCAAATGACGTACCGACACTGCAAAGCCGCATTCAGGATCTTCTCGAGAGGGATGTCAGTCTTGTCAAGGTAATGCAAGTAATGTTAGTTCGTCGGGTCCTGCCGTGCCAACATCGACCTCTCCGTATGTGGGAGTTCAACCCGGAAGGACCGCGAACCATTCAACAATTCTTTGGCATGACGCTCGAAGGGATGTACAGGTTGTTCTTCAGATCACGAATAAAGTGTCCGGACACCACCGAGGATGCGGGTCTCAACTGCAAGTCTGGATACCCAAGTAAGTAATTTCGCGACCGAACATGCTGACTTTATATTTGACACAACATCAATCTGAAAAATTGCTCTCGGCCAGGACTGGATACGAAAGGCGGAGAGGATCATGTGTTCGGCCCCTCTTCCCGAAGGCTCGCCGGATCCTGTACTAACTAGGATGCTTGAGTGCAAACCCTATCAGGTGCCATCGGGAGAAGATGAAGGGAGGAATAGAGAAGCCGAGAGCGGGCTTCATACATTACACATCCAAACCGGGGGAGTTAATGTCTCCACGAAGGAGGATAATCGGGGAGGTGAATCTAAAATCCCCTCCCCCCATGGGAAGAGAAGGGCCGCCTCCGAAGACTTAGAAGCGGAGGTTTCCAAACGAGGGAAGAAACCCTCGCCCAGGGGCCCTGCCCCAGAGGGCGTCCTTACCGCACAGCACCCGCAAACGGGCCAGCCTCCACCGAGCTGTAAATGAATCAAAAGTACTTTGGTAAATATATCCCGCTTTATCTCTGAGAATACTAACCGAGACATGTCTCTTGTAGTCCGGATCGTAACCCTTCTCAACAGAGTTCGTCTTCGGGGGATCTTCTTCCAAAGATGATGGAGAGCGAAACGCCTCCTCCTGCCTCCCCACCCCATGGGGCGGACGACCCCGAGGTGTCGTCATGGAGGATTTCTCCTGATCCAACAAGGCCAGAAGTTAATGCTTCGGCCGCCCGAAGACCGGAGCATTCGGCTCCCAAGGAGAGCAACAGGAAGAGTCTGGGATTGTCCGGCCCACAGCCAGACATACTGACGGGTCTTCTGGAGCGAGCGGCTATCTCAGGGGCACATCGTACTCTAATGGGTACGGTGTTTGAGAGGATTTCATCCACCAAAAGCGGGTTGAATGAAGCTTTTATGAGCCTGCTCAAAGGCTTTGAGGTACGCAAAGTAATATGTGTATTTTCGGCTGTACCGCACACGCTAGGTGTGTTCCATATAGATAGTAGCCCCTGAGACTCTGGTTGCCGTCGTGAGGCGGCAAACAGAGGATCATACTCCCAGGTACTGATCACGATGCGTTATGTGTAGATGGCGGAGGGTCCGGCGGGTGACCGGGCTGCTGATTTTGCCGAACTGAGGCGGCAGCTTGACGTGGCGGATGCTGACATCGCAATTGTGAACAAGTGGCTTGACGAGGCGTAGGGTGTGTATTTTCAGATTGTCAGCGAATATTAAGAGGATCATGATGCTAGTATCTATAATATGATGTGGCTACAGATGGAGCTGCTGCTGTGGAGACCCTTCAAGTGGAACTTGCCCTAGCCAAGGAACAAGCCATGATAAGTGATGCGGTCGCCGTAAAGGCGGTCGAAGAGTTAAGAGCCGAGCAGGCTGCTCATCGTCAAAGAAAAGATAAAATAGCCAAGATGGCTATTGAGCTGAAAGATGCCGCCAGCCGATATGAGCTCCTTGAATAGGAAAGCCAAGAGAAAGCGGCTGACTTGAAGAAGGCCTTGGAAGTATCCAAGGAAACCCGCTCTGAAATTAGAGGGATAAGGGAGGAGCTTCGTGAAGCCGGAGATATCATGGCTGGGAGGCCCTTTTTGTTGCGGATGAAGTTCGGAGATCCGAAGTATGCTCCTGTGGATCAGTTATGGAGTGTTGCAGACGCATATGCAGACCTGGCAAAGAGTACTGCTGATGCGATTGAGTTTTTCAAAGATTAGAAAGACCATGAAGTGGAAAGGTTGTTCTGGTCACAGTTTAGTGCCCCGTCGCGTCCGCTGTCGTTGAATGAAAAGATGGCCGCATGGGCCGAGCTCCATAGGTTGTCCGGGTTTGCTATGAGGTCTGTCGTGGATCATCTTTGGCCGAAGGGACCAAGGCCGGACAGTTATTTCGGTTTAGTGCAACAATTCCTTGGTGATGTGTCATATATCGATGCTGTGAAGAGGTCAGCATGCATAGAGGGTGCGCGGATGGCTCTTGCCCGTGTTAAGACATACTTGGCAGGGATGGAGGCCACCGCTATTGCAACCAGGGGTCCGACCGGAGGCCAGGACTCGCCCGAGCACTATTTTGAAGAAGTCCTGGAAGGCGCCCGTTTAATAGAGGCTCAGTGCTTGAAGAGTACCATGTTCGAGTGACATGTATCTCAATTGTAAAAACAATTCTATTTTGATTATAAAGGCTGTGTTTATACTTTTGCCCGAAAGTATTAAAAATGCCTCATGTGCGGTCGTTTATGTATGTATATAACCTGAAAGTTTGCAGTCGTCGGCTTCAGCCCCCACGCATATAATGTGGGGGTGTTTGAAAAGGCGCGTAGTCACACTTGATCCAATGTCTTGGTCCATTAAGGAGGTGATAGCGCAACGAACTAGGAAATCGGACTATATAGCTTTAACACTTTCACTTAGCAATAGGAGTTTGACGGTGGGGCTACTATATAGCCCCTAGTACTTCCACATTCATCCGAATATGGTGCACGTACGTACGTGACCGGGAAACCGGTGCTTCGTCAATGCGGAGGAATCCCGAAGATTCCGCTGAGTCATGGAGTGGTTGACCAGTCTCTCGTCGTATCATGACAGCCAGTTTTCGGCTTTCTCTACTGAGGTGCTCATCCGGAATAACCAGGGCACAATCACAGTAGTTCTCCTTTGGCCGCCTTAGCCAATAAAATGGAACGTAAGGTAGCAAAACTCAGGAGCCGGGCAAACCCAACATTTGACCAAAGACATGATTCAGAGCTGATGCATATAAGGCCAAACTCGCGACGCCGAACACTCCCGAAGGTATTCGGACTTTATAACATATACTGGGCTGAATGCCGCCCTTGATAATGAGCCCCAAATTTCTAGGTACATGCATTAAACTGTCGTGGCGAAATGCCAATAACGCTAGTATCCCTCTCGGGTATGTTAAGTGCCCGGAGGGTGTCAAGCAACAAGAGACATTAAAGAAGGTTTACACAGGGGTTTAATCTAAAGAGAAACCTTTGAGAGGGGCCCTGCTGCACGTCTGCGCCTTTGTCTCTGTTGTGCCGTATCCTGGAAGGGTGTAGCATGATGGTCATCAGTAAAAGGAAAAAAAAATAGGTAAATGAGTTTGGTGTAATCGTGCGAAAAGTTGGTTATTCTCAATGAACCATGAAAATGTAATCTATTATTGTATTCATAGGGTCAAGCCTAACTGTGGTCTTATTTACATGCGGGCAGCCCCTAGCACCACCTATGGGTATATCCATAGACCCAAGCTTAGGTTTATCTGGGCTGTTACAACCGGCGGTGCGCTGGACTCGTCTAACCGTGTCCGTGGTCTTGACGACTGATCATATATTCTGGTTGGAGAGGCCGCTCAGTGTTCGGCTGCTAGAGCCGCCACATATTCTTCCGCACGTAAGGAACACTCTGTGTTTCCGTTAACTGTGATGACGCCACGTGGACCGGGCATCTTGAGTTTAAGGTAGGCGTAGTGTGGTACTGCGTTGAAACAAGCGAAGGCCGCTCTTCCGAGTAGTGCGTGATGGCCGCTTCGGAATGGAGCGATGTCGAAGATCAATTCTTCGCTTCTGAAGTTGTCGGGAGAACCAAATATAACCTCTAGTACTAGAGAGCCCGTGCAACGGGCCTCGACGCCTGGTATTACTCCTTTAAAGGTAGTATTACTTTGGCTGATTCTTGACGGGTCTATCCCCATCTTGCAGACGGTGTCCTGATATATCAGATTAAGACTACTGTCGCCGTCCATAAGGACTCGGGTGGGATGGTATCCGTCAATTATTGGGTCAAACACCAAGGCAGCCGATCCTCCATGCCGAATACTAGTCGGATGATCCCTGCGATCAAAAGTGATCAGACAGGCCAACCAAGGGTTGTATTTGGGGGCGACGGGCTCTACAGCGTATACGTCTCGGAGTGCGCGTTTGCGCCTTCTCTTTGGTATGTGAGTTGCGTAAATCATATTCACTATTTTGACTTCTGGTGGGAATTTTTTCTGTCCCCCAGTGTTTGGCTGGCGAGGCTCATCTTCGTCTTCACTTGGTGTCTCCCTTCCTTTGTGTTCGGCGTTTAGCTTGTCGGCCTGCTTGAAAACCCAGCATTCTTTGTGGGTGCGATTTGCAGGTTTTTCGGGGGTGCCATGAATCTGACATAATCTGTCTAGAATCTTATTTAGGCTGGAAGGTCCATCTCTGTTGCCTTTAAATGACTTTTTCCATTGACCGGGTCGAGAGCCCCTAAATCCGGCATCGACCGCCGTGTTATCTGGACTGTTTTCATTGTTTCGATGCTTGTTTTTATTGCGTCGTGGCTTCCCATTGCCATCCCTGATTTCGGATGTGCCTGGGTCGCTGGTGCCGCTACGGGCCAACCAGTTGTCCTCTCCCGTGCAGAAGCGGGTCATAAGGATTGTTAGGGCTGCCATTGTCCTTGGCTTTTCTTGGCCGAGGTGTCTGGCGAGCCATTCGTCTCGGATACTGTGCCTGAAAGCCGCTAAGGCTTCGGCATCCGGGCAATCAACGATCTGATTCTTCTTAGTGAGAAATCTGTTCCAAAGCTTACGGGCTGACTCTTCGGGTTGTTGGATTATGTGACTTAAATCGTCTGCATCCGGAGGTCGGACATAGGTTCCTTGAAAAGTGGCCCTGAAAGCCTCCTCAAGTTCCTCTCAACTTCCAATTAAGTTTTTGGGGAGGCTTTTCAACCAATGCCGAGCTAGTCCTTTCAACTTGAGGGGAAGGTATTTAATGGCGTGGAGATCATCTCCTCGAGCCATGTGGATATGAAGGATAAAGTCCTCAATCCAGACCCCAAGGGTCTGTCGTTTCATCGTATGCCTCTGTATTCATGGGTTTAAATCCCTCTGGAAATTCATGATCCAGCACTTCATCAGTGAAGCAACCTGTATTTGGATGTGTCGTGGCATGCTATTGACGATTGTTGTGTTTGGTGTTGATTCCGAGCTGGTATTCGATCAATATGATTGTTGTGGTGTCTGTGATCCTACACCGGAGCATGCTTTTTGGATCCATAGATGGACCTGGTCACACCGGCTTTTTTGTCCAGGAGCTCACGTAAATCGTGTGCTGACTTGTGTGCGGCATCATTAGCCACCCTGTCGCGGACACGGGGTGGTCGGTCCGGCTGATCGGCCGTATTGCTTTTTGGCAGAATGGGCTCTATGGCCTCATCGTCAAATTTGGGCAGCAGCTTGCGCTTTGGGTAGCTCTTTGTGTGGCGATCATCGCCGTATTTTTCTTCAGTGTCTAGCACTGTGTTCCATCTGTGGTTGAGCGTTGTTACATCTCCAACGTACCTATAATTTTTTATTGCTCCATGCTACTTTATCTACTGTTTTAGGCAATATTGGGCTTTATTATCCACTTTTATATTATTTTTGGGACTAACCTATTAACCGGAGGCCCAACCCAGATTTGTTGTTTTATGCCTATTTCAGTGTTTCGAGGAAAAGGAATATCAGACGGAGTCAAAACGGAACGAAATCAACTGGAGAAGTTATTTTTGGAAGGAAAGCAACCCAGGGAACTTCGAGTGCACGTCAGGGGAGATACGGGCTGCCCACGAGGGTGGGCCCCCCTGGGCACGCACCCTGCCTCGTGGGGCCCTCGTAGCTCCTCCGATGTACCCCCTGCACCCATATATACTCTTGTACCCTAAAACTTCCAAAACAGAAGATAGATCGGGAGGTCCGCCGCCGCAAGCCTCTGTAGCCACCAAAAACCAATCGGGACCCTGTTCCGGCACCCTGCCGGAGGGGGAACCCATCCCCGGTGGCCATCTTCATCATCTTGGCGCTATCCATGACGAGGAGGGAGTAGTTCACCCTCGGGGCTGAGGGTATGTACTAGTAGCTATGTATTTGATCTCTCTCTCTCTCGTGTTCTCTCTCGTGTTCCCTCTATGGCACGATCTTGATGTATCCCGAGCTTTGCTATTGTAGTTGGATCTTATGATGTTTCTCCCCCTCTACTCTCTTGTGATGAATTGAGTTTCCCCTTTGAAGTTATCTTATCGGATTGAGTCTTTATGAGAACACTTGATGTATGTCTTGCCGTGATTATCTGTGGTGACAATGGGATATAATGTTCCACTTGATGTATGTTTTGGTGATCAACTAGCGGGTTTCGTGACATTGGGAACCTATGCATAGGGGTTGGCACACGTTCTTGACTCTCCGGTAGTAACTTTGGGGCACTCTTTGAAGTACTTTTATGTTGGTTGGATGAATCTGAGATTGTGTGATGCATATCGTATAATCATGCCCACGGATACTTGAGGTGACAATGGAGTATCTAGGTGACATTAGGGTTTTGGTTGATATGTGTCTTAAGGTGTTATTCTAGTACGAACTCTTTTATAGATCGATCCGAAAGAATAGCTTTGAGGTGGTTTTGTACCCTACCATAATCTCTACGTTTGTTCTCCGCTATTAGTGGATTTGGAGTGACTCTTTGTTGCATGTTGAGGGCTTGTTATATGATCTATCTATGTTATTATTGGTGAGAGAACTTGCACTAGTGAAAGTATGAACCCTAGGCCTTGTTTCCTATCATTGCAATACCGTTTACGCTCACTTTTATCATTATTTACCTTGCTGTTTTTATTATTTCAGATTACAAAAACCTATATCTACCATCCATATTGCACTTGTATCACCATCTCTTCGCCGAACTAGTGCACCTATACAATTTACCATTGTATTGGGTGTGTTGGGGACACAAGAGACTCTTTGTTATTAGGTTGCAGGGTTGTTTGAGAGTGACCATCTTCATCCTACGCCTCCTACGGATTGATAAACCTTAGGTCATCCATTTGACAAAACTTTGCTACTGTCCTACAAACATGTGCACTTGCAGGCCCAACAACGTCTACAAGAAGAAGGTTGTGTAGTAGACATCAAGCGTATCCTGCACGTCCTTAAGCCTTTTCTTCTGCTTCTTCAAGCTCCTCGCAGTGGCAATAAGCCTTCTATGGAGGTTCTCTTGTTCCAAGTGTTTTTCTGGGATGATGAATGCATCGTTGTCCGGACTGTCCTCCTCTTCGGAGGCAGCTTGATGAGTTTTACCCTCGGGGTCGCCGTTATCGGACGTCGGCTCTGGACTATGTCCAGCGTCCCCTGGATCATCCTGCTCCATCGCTGGGTCCATGGGGTCGTCGTTTCCTTTGGAGTCGACCAGAGTGTTATTTTTTCTTGCGTTGTTATCGCTGTTGCGGGATTTAGAGCGGTGCATGTGCCATCGCTTTGGTTTTTGCCCGAGGGGATTATCCTTCGTTGCATCCGTTTCGTCGTTGTTGTTTTCCTTGGGTGTATCCACCATGTATATATCATATGATGAGGTGGCTGTCCAGTGCCCCGTGGGCGGTGGTTCCCGTTCATCTCCAGCATCGTCGTCCATATTGTCGATGTCTTCGGAGTCGAAGTCAAGCGTGTCGGTTAAGTCATCGACAGTGGCTATTAAGTGGGTGGTAGGTGGGGAACCAATTTCTTCATCATCCGCTTCCCACTCAAGACGGACATAGTTTGGCCAAGAGTCTTCTGACAAAGAGAGAGACCTCAATGAATTTAACATGTCGCCCAAGGGTGAGTGCTGAAAGACATCCACGGAGGTAAACTCCATGATCGGTGCCCAATCAGATTCGATAGGCACGGACGCGCACGGTTTGGAACCTATGACCGGAAACGAGTCCGATGGTCCGATGACACAGATCTCTTTGGAGGTGAAGTCCGTGTTTGTCTCAAGCGCCGATGAATGTGCAGTCTCCGTGGCAGGGTCCATCCACCCGTCCTCGGATGGCATGATCTACTCCAGATTGAAGGCCGGGCAGCTGCAGGTGTGATATCCCGAACAACGTCCGATGGCAGATCTAAGTCATGCCCGTCGTGACTGTTCGACGTTCCTGACGTGAGCTCGAATCCATCGAAGATCAAGTCTCCGCGGATGTCGGTGGTGTAGTTCAAGTTTCCAAACCTGACCAGATGGCCAGGGGCGTAGCTGTCGATCTTCTCTAGATGGCCAAGCGAGTTGGCCCGTAGTACGAAGCCACCGAATGCGAAGATATGTCCGGGGAGGAAAACCTCACCCTGGACCGCACTGTTGCTGATGATTGAAGGAGCCATCAAGCCTTATTATGATGACATGGTGGAACTCTCAATGAAAGCACCAATGTTGGTGTCAAAACCGGCGGATCTTGGGTAGGGGGTCCCGAACTATGCATCTAAGGCTAATGGTAACAGAAGGCGGGGGACACGATGTTTACCCAGGTTTGGGTCCTCTCGATGGAGGTAATACCCTACTTCCTCCTTGATTGATCTTGATGATATGAGTATTACGAGAGTTGATCTACCACGAGAATGTAGAGGCTAAACCCTATAAGCTAGCCTATGATTATGGTTGTTCTTGTCCTACGGACTAAATCCTCCGGTTTATATAGACACCGGAGGGGGCTAGGGTTACACAGAGTCGGTTACAGAGAAGGAGATCTACACATCCGAATCGCCAAGCTTGCCTTCCACGCAAAGGAGTGTCCCACCCGGACACGGGACGAAGTCTTCAATCTTGTATCTTCATAGTCCAACAGTCCGGCATAAGCATATAGTCTGGCTGTCCGAGGACCCCCTAATCCAGGACTCCCTCACCTTCCACAACAAGTCGAGCTTTGTAGACAGTAACATTACCGTCAGCGTCAGTCTTGTTTTTGAAGATCCATTTATTTTCTATGGCTTGCCGATCATCGAGCAAGTCCACCAAAGTCTACACTTTGTTCTCATACATGGATCCCATCTCAGGTTTCATGGCCTCAAGCCATTTCGCGGAATCTACGCTCATCATCACTTCCTCATAGTTCGTAGGTTCATCATGGTCTAGCAACATGACTTCCAAAATAGGATTACCGTACCACTCTGGTGTGGACCGTACTCTGGTTGACCTATGAGGTTCGGTAGTAACTTGATCTAAAGTTTCATGACCATCATTATTAGCTTCTTCACTTATTGGTGTAGGAATCACTGGAACTGATTTCTGTGATGAACTACTTTCCAATTCGGGAGAAGGTACAATTACCTTATCAAGTTCTACTTTCCTCCCACTCACTTATTTCGAGAGAAACTCCTTCTCTAGAGAGGGTCCATTCTTAGCAACGAATATCTTGCCTTCGGATCTCTGATAGAAGGTGTACCCAACAGTTTCCTTTGGGTATCCTGTGAGGACGTATTTCTCCGATTTGGGTTCGAGCTTATAAGGTTGAAGCTTTTTCACATAACCATCGCAGCCCCAAACTGTAAGAAACGACAGCTTGGCTTTCTTGCCAAACCACAGTTCATATGGTGTCGTCTCAACGGATTTAGATGGTGCCCTATTTAACGTGGATGCAGCCGTCTCTAAAGCATAACCCCAAAATGATAGTGGTAAATCAGTAAGAGACATCATAGATCGCATCATATCTAATAAAGTACGGTTACGACATTCAGACACACCATTACGCTATGGTGTTCTAGGTGGCGTGAGTTGCAAAGGTATTCCACATTGTTTCAAATGAAGAACAAACTCATAACTCAAATATCCGTCTCTATCATCTGATCGTAGAAACTCTATTGTCTTGTTACGATGATTTTCCACTTCACTCTGAAATTCTTTGAACTTTTCAAATATTTCAGACTTATGTTTTATTAAGTAGATATACCCATATCTGCTCAAATCATCTGTAAGGTCAGAAAATAACGATACCCGCCGCGAGCCTCAACACTCATTGGACCACATACATCAGTATGTATTATTTCCAATAAGTCAGTGGCTCGCTCCATTGTTCCGGAGAACAGAGTCTTAGTCATCTTGCCCATGAGGCATGGTTCGCAAGCATCAAGTGATTCATAATCAAGTGACTCCAAAAGCCCATCAGCATGGAGTTTCTTCATGAGCTTTACACCGATATGACCAAAATGGCAGTGCCACAAAAATGTTGCACTATCATTACTAACTTTGCATATTTTGGCTTCAATATTATGAACATGTGTATCACTACGATCAAGATTCAACAAAAATAGACCACTCATCAAGGGTGCATGACCATAAAATATATTACTCATATAAATAGAACAACTATTATTCTCTGATTTAAATGAATAATTGTCTCGCATCAAACAAGATCCAGATATAATGTTCATGCTCAATGTTGGCACCAAATAACAATTATTCAGGTCTAAAACTAATCCTGAAGGTAGTCGTAGAGGTAGCGTGCTGACGGCGATCACATCGACCTTGGAACCATTTTCGACGCGCATCGTCACCTCGTCCTTAGCCAATCTTCATTTAATCCGTAGCCCCTAATTCGAGTTGCAACCAGTATCTAATACCGAGGCACTACTACGAGCAGTAGCAAGGTACACATCAATGACATGTATATCAAATATACCTTTCACTTTTCCATCCTTCTTATCCGCAAAATACTTGGGGCAGTCCACTTCCAGTGACCAGTCCCTTTGCAGTAGAAGCCCTCAATTTCAGGCTTAGGTCTAGACTTAGGCTTCTTCCCGGGAGTTGCATCTTTCTTTCTATTCTTCTTGAAGTTCCCCTTCTTCCCTTTGCCCATTTTATTGAAACTAGTGGTCTTGTTAACCATCAACACTTGATGCTCCTTCTTGATTTCTACCTCCGCAGCCTTTAGCATTGCAAAGATCAAGGGAATTGTCTTTTCCATCCCTTGCATATTATAGTTCATCACTGTCGGTGTCAATACTGGCGGATCTTGGGTAGGGGGTCCCGAACTGTGCATCTAAGGTTGATGGTAACATGAAACAGGGGACATGATGTTTACCCAGGTTTGGGACCTCTCTATGGAGGTAATACCCTACTTCCAGCTTGATTGATTTTGATGAATATGAGTATTACAAGAGTTGATCTACCACGAGATCGTAATGGCTAAACCCTAGAAGTCTAGACTATGAGATTATGATTGTGTATATGCCTCTAGGGACTAAACCCTCCAGTTTATATAGACACTGGAGGGGACAAGGGTTGTACAAAGTCGGTTACAGAGAAAGGAATCTTCATATCCGGTCGCCAAGCATGCCTTCCACGCCAAGGAGAGTCCCATCCGGACACGGGACAAAGTCTTCTGTCTTGTATCTTCATAGTCCATCAGTCCGGCCCACATCAATAGTCCGGACGACCGAGACCCCCTAATCCAGGACTCCCTTAGTAGCCCCCGAACCAGTTTCCAATGACGATGTGTCCGGCGCAGAATATCTTCGGCATTGCAAGGCGGGTTCCTAATCCAATTATTTCAAAGTACCTGACTTAAAGTTTGTCTTCGGCATTGTAGTATTCGACTTTCCATTTAATGCCGCGCCTATTGGCTTACGCGCCTTCATGACTTCAGCTTCCACGTGTCGAGCGAATACGAGCGGTCGGGGCATTTTTACACATACCACCCTGACCATATAAGAAAGGCATCCATTTAAAGTGATCGGGATTTTTAGATCCATTTCATACCAAGCGAGGAATCCTCAGAGCTTGCTAGGAGAAGCCATTCCAACATGGCTAGCGCTCCCAACTCTTCCTCGCACCCCCACGGCCCC
This sequence comes from Triticum dicoccoides, assembly GCF_002162155.2. NCBI lineage: Eukaryota > Viridiplantae > Streptophyta > Magnoliopsida > Poales > Poaceae > Triticum > Triticum dicoccoides. The sequence continues at coordinate 659,346,158 of NC_041391.1, read as the reverse complement.
AGAAAAGGCGATTGGGAGAAGTGCTCCATATCCCATAGTTAGCTAGTGTAGCTGCAAACACAGGGATTTCTTCCCCCGCGGATCTAGTCCCCGTTCGAGAAGGATTGATTTCCTTCAACGGCGGGACTCAGGCGGAGAGTCACCCCAATCCATCCAGGGGGAACGAGTGTGCTTAGTTCCCTACTTGTTGAGAGGCGTTGGATTTCCAATCCACCCATTCCTCCAAGGGCATTTGGAGTATTATGATCTCCAGCTACACAATTTCACTCCTGCCTCCATGCTGCACATTGCGGGTTACGTTGCTCTCTGTGAGTTATTCCTGGGTTGTGAGACCCATTTTGAATTATGGAGGAAACTATTTTGCCTCGTCCCTCATAGCCAAGAGGGATCAATATTTGAAGTGGGCGGAGCCGAGGTATGGCGTATCGCCGGGACATACCTATCCGGCATGCCGAAGAAGGCATCCGAAGATTGGCCTTCTGAATGGTTTTATATCGAGGATGCCTCCCTTCCTGACCCAGTCTGAATGGGTCTTCCTGAATTTTCAAGCATTCCGTTGAAGAAACGCCATAACTGGCGCCCTTGGAGCTTCAAGGAGGAAGATAGCACGAAAGTCCGTCAATTGACGAGCAAGATAAAGACGCTCGCTCAGTCCGGATTATCAATAGTCGAGGTAATGGCAACTTCCATAGTGCGAGGGGTTCAGCCACTTCAATACAGAAGGCTTCCCTTGTGGCACTACAATGGGGAAGATGATGCCTCCCGCTGCGGTCGGA
>NC_041391.1:659316608-659344853 GCF_002162155.2 Triticum dicoccoides | reverse complement strand
CCCGCTCTGGCCAAAATGCTGGCCGAACTATACAAAGGGGAGAAAGAGGAGTTCGCTCGTATTCAGCGCCGGAATGGATTTTCCATGTACAATCCTCCTAGTTGGGTGAGTTCTAATCCCACTACTTTACTCAATTTACTCCCTGAGTTACTTTTCCTGGACATTAATCCGTCCATTTGTAACAGGAATGGCGGAAGATCGCCAAGGAGCTCAAGAGCCCCGCACCACAGCCAGAGGACCACAACTGGGACCTCGAGCCCAGATTCAAAGAGGATCCGGATATATTCATGGAGCTCGAGGACGGGGTGTTTTACTAGCCAAGCCATGACGGCACGGAAGTGTCCATCACTGCCGACTATCCCGGTTTTCTCCCTGCCTCACACGTAAGTAACCAGGAGACATGTATTTAAAAAGAACTTCCTCGTTACGCCTCACCCACCATATTGTCTCGTGCTCCAAAGGGGAGGCGCTCGGCATGCCATACCACACCTGAGGAAGAGAGCGGCACCTACGTCGGGCAGGCCTTCAAAGAGGAAGGCGAATGGAAACACAGCTGAGCCTTCATAAAAGAGCTATGGTTATTTAAATACGCTCCTTGCCAGTCGCATTAAAGTTTGACATTGTCTGTTGTGTCTTTTTAGGAAGAACGTTCACCGGACTATATCCGGGTATCCTGCCGGTCATGCCCCCCCCCCCCAGCCGGATCCCAGATCCTGCCTCTAGGACATAGGATGGTGCGGGAGATGGGCTCGAGATTAGCTCGGCTGATGCATACATCCGAGCTGCTCGAGATGGGCTTACCAGAGCCACTGACCAATATTTGAAAGATGTGCGGGTAAGTACACATTTGTACAAATCTGATAATTATATATACCAGTAGCTCCCGAGACTTGAAACAGTTGGTACAACTGATTTAAGGATCATTGCAGAACCAGGAGCTCATAGGGAAGAACAACATGTTGTCTCAAGAGCTAGAAAAGTGTCAGACCCAGCTAGCTGCTGTAACTGCCGAACTGGAGAAATCCAAGAAGGCATCAATTGGTAATGTGTCCCTCCATCGAGAAAAAACAGAATTATATATACCACTAATGCTAACACAGTTGCATATCTGATGATAGTATCATCAGATAATCTGGGAGAGGTACCGGAAGTCGCACAAGCGGGCGCACAAAAAATTGAAAGGCAACTCGCCGCTGGCGAAGTATACTTACACGGGTCAGGGAGGAGAAAAACAAACTCCAGGATTCCAATACCTAGCTGGGCGAAGAATTGAAAGATGTGCGGGCCCAGCTGGCTGACTCCGTGAAGGAAAATAAGAGGCTTCGAGGCAGCATATTTAGTATGTGTTCAAACTAACCTCCATGTAATTCGGCAAGGAAAGGAACTGACAGAATTATGTCTGTAGGTATGCTGACTGGCAGTCCCGAAGAGGAGATGTCCGGATCCTTAGGCGATCTGCTACAAGAGCTGTCGCAACTACACGAGCGAGCTCGGTAGGCAATGCGGAGTGTTGCCAAGGCCTTATGGCCATTCGCCTCCCCTCCAGGAAGTATGGAGGAGCTTGTACAGCTATTTAAGGGAGCGTGGCAGTGTTTATGATTATGGAAGATATCGGCCTGCCGGGAAGGTGCGCAAGAGGCATGGGCCATGGTGAAAATACGGTATACCAGGCTTGATCCGAATCATATGGCCCGGGTCGGACCTTTAGGGTCAGATGGAAAAGAAATTCCCGTTAGTCTGGTATATGACCAGGTGAAATTAGCCGCAGAATATTCTTAGTACGATTGTAAGCTAGACAACATGTTGGATGGCATAGAAGAGGAAGTTTTTGAGTCCAAGTGACTATGTACTTCAATGGAAAAATTTGTCCCTGGCCGGATTGTAAAATGATTGTCATGGCAGACCTTTTCGCTTCAACCTCTGGACCTGAAAGTGCGGAGTGTTTTCGAATACCCGCTCGGTAATATAGATCGGGGTACGCGTGGAAACCAAGCGTAGGGGTCATAGTTGCTTGAACAGACAAGTATCCGACTAACTATGTTATATTACATTGTGATAGTAAGAAACATCTTCCAGAGGTAATAGTTCCATTAAGGGTTCCTTTCCCTAGGTGAGCATGCGTTATCGTGCATGTCCGAACTGTGATTAAAAAACCGCAGTATTCTTAACATCTGGGGGTTCATAGTGTAATCGTTAAAAAGCATCTTTAGTTCGCCAACCGAATATTCCCTTAAGAATGCTAGCTTTCGGCTTCACCAAGTCTGAGGTACACATCCGGATGACCCGGCAGTAACAATCACAGAGGTGCTTCCTTTATGCCCTAGCTGAACTAACAGGAATGTAGGGCATATGTACAGGAGCCAGGCAACCCAGCTTGTCCAAAACATAAGTCATATCGATGCATATAATGGCAAAGAAAAGGTACATATGAGGAAAAGATACGTATGTTGTGAGCTTTAATGCTCGGAGAATAATAATAATAAGCTTCTGTCCAAGAAGCCCCCAGGTATAATGGACATACATATTTGAGGATGTGTATGTCGCAGGTGCACGGTCTAGCCGCACGAAAGCTTTTAAGGCTAAACAAAAAGAAAAAAAATGAAAAGAGAAAAAAAATAATGGAAACAAAAAGGGAGAAGGAGACAAACAAAGAGTTCGGCGCTAGGCATAGAATCATCAGAGTCTGGACGCGTTCCATGGGTTCGGCTCTAGGAGATTGTCCGATACATCACGCAGGCGGTACGCTCCTCCAGTGAGAACTTTGTCAATGATGAAGGGACCCTCCCACTTGGGCTTGAGTTTCTCCTTTTTCTTCTTCGGAAAGTGTAGAACGAGTTCACCAACATTATAAGTCTTGGCCCGCACTTCTCTGCTTTCGTATCTCCGTGCCTGTTGTTGATATAATGCGAAACGAGCTTTTGTGACGTCGCGCTCCTCCTCCAGGGCATCTAAGCTATCCTACTGATCGAGCTCAGCCTCTCTCTCTTCGTACATGCGCACTCAAGGTGAGTCATGAATAATGTTGCAGGGTAACATAGCCTCTGCGCCATACACCATGAAGAAGGGTGTATATCCGGTAGTGTGATTGGATGTGGTCCGCAGCCCCCAGAGTATGGAGTCGAGCTCCTCAACCCAGTGATTGTCTGATTCTTTCAAAGACCGCACTAGTTTGGGCTTAATGCCGCTCATAATAAGACCATTGGCTCGTTTGACTTGACCGTTTGTTTGTGGGTGATAGACGGAGGCGTAATCAAGCTTAATGGCCAGATTGGCACACCAGGTTTTCACCTCATCGGCTGTGAAATTAGAGTCGTTATTGGTGATGGTGCTGTGTGGGACACCATAATGGTGCACAACACCGGATATGAAGTCTATCACTGGTTCGGCTTCAATCGTTTTAACTAGTTTGGCCTCCATCCACTTAGTGAATTTATCCACCATGACCAACAAATATTTTTTCTTATGGCTTCCTCCTTTAAGGGGTCCGACCATATCAAGCCCCCAGACAGCAAAAGGCCAAGTGATGGGGATTGTTTGTAGAGCGGTGGGTGGCATATGGCTTTGGTTGGCGAAAAGCTGGCATCTGACGCAATGTTGGACAAGGTCCTGTGCATCTGCTCAGGCCATCAGCCAACAGACACATGTATAGGAGGCCTTGCTTACAAGGGCCTGATCCGCAGCGTGGTGACCGCCGAGACGGGCATGGATTTCAGCCAAGAGCTGCCGCCCCTCTTCCTCAGAGATACATCTTTGAAGTACTTTGGTAGCGCTTTTCTTGTAGAGTTCTCCTTCGTGGACCTTGTAGGCTTTCAAGCACGGGACAGCGCAGCGCGCCTCATTTTGATCCTCTGGGAGTTCTCGCCAATTAAGGTAGGCCAAGAAGGGCTCGGTCCATGGAGCAATGACTGCCATGATAAGATGGGTTGATGGTGTTATTTCGGTTGTTGAGCCCCCGATGATATCGGTGTGTTCGATATCTGGGGTCATAGTTGGATCCGGACTGGTATTGCCTCTGTCCCCTTGCCACACCACAGATGGCTTGAAGAGCCTTTCCAGAAATATGTTAGGTGGGATGGGGTCGCGCTTAGCGCCAATGCGGGCAAGGACATCTGCCGCTTTATTACTTTCTCGAGCCACATGATGAAACTCGAGCCCCTCGAACCAAGCCATCATTTTGAGAACGGCGTTACGGTAAGCCGCCATTTTCGGATCTTTGGCATCGAAATCTCCATTTATTTGGGATATTGCAAGGTTTGAATCCCCGCGCACCTCCAGGCATTGTATGCCCATGGAGACAGCCATCCGAAGACCATGCAATAAGGCCTCGTATTTGGCTGCATTGTTCGAGTCTGTGTATAATATTTGGACTACGTACTGAACTGTTTCTCCTATGGGGGGTGTTAGGACAATGCCCGCTCCTAGGCCCGCTAGCATTTTGGAGCCGTTGAAGTGCATGACCCTGTTGGAATATGTGTTGCACTCTTTAGGGAGTTCAGCCTCTGTCCGTTTGGCGATGAAGTCGGCCAGTATTGGGATTTAATGTCCCGGCGTGGTCTGTATGTTATGTCCAATGGGAGGAGCTCGATGGCCCACTTGGCAATCCGGCCCGTGTCATTGCGGTTGTTTATTATGTCATTGAGTGGTACTTCAGAGGCCACCGTGATTGAGCACTCTTGAAAGTAGTGTCATAGTTTTCGGGATGCCATGAAGACTGTGTATGTTATTTTTTGGTAATGAGGGTACCAGGATTTGCATGGTGTGAGGACAGTAGATACTTAGTATACCGGCTTTTGAAGCGGGAATTTGTGTTCGTCCTCCTCTCATTCAATGACGAGTACCGCACTCACGACTTGGTGCGTTGTCGATATGTATAATTACATGGGTTCGTCGATGTTTGGTGCGGCCAGGATTGGGTTGCTCGCTAAAAGAGCCTTTACTTCTTGTAGTCCAGCCGTTGCCGCGTCCGTCCACTCAAAGTGTTCGGTGCGTCGGAGAAGGCGATAAAGTGGCAATGCTTTTTCTCCTAGTCTGGAGATAAAGCGGCTTAAAGCTGCCACACATCCGGCTAGTTTTTGGACTTGTTTAAGGTTTGTTGGCGTAGCCAACTATGACAAAGCTCGGATTTTGGCTACGTTCGCCTCAATTCCTCTATGGGAAACGATGAAGCCCAGCATTTTTCCAGCGAGAACACCGAAAACACACTTTTCCGGATTGAGCTTGATGTCATATGTACGGAGGTTGTCAAATGTGAGACGCGGATTGTCTATTAATGACTCGACGTGCCTAGTCTTGATGACTACGTCATCCACATATGCTTCAACTGTCTTGCCATTTTGTTTCTCCAGGAATGTTTGAATCATGCGTTGATAGGTGGCGCCGGCGTTTTTGAGCCCAAAGGGCATAGTGTTGAAGCAGAAAGGCCTGTACGGGGTAATGAATGTCGTTGCGGCTTGATCAGACTCCTTCATCTTGATTTGATGGTATCCGGAGTATGCGTCGAGGAAACACGGTGAGTCGTGTCCTGTAGTGGCGTCGATAATCTGATCGATGCGGGGAGGGGGATGGATCCTTAAGGCAGGCCTTGTTGAGGTCTTTGAAATCGACGCACATGCGCCAGGATTTATCCTTCTTTGGTACCATCACTAGCTTTGCCAGCTAGTCCGGATGTTTTATTTCTCGGATGAATCCGGCCTCGAGTAACTTGGCTAGCTCCTCCCCCATGGCTTGTCGTTTGGGTTCTGAAAAGCGCCGCAGTGTTTGTTTGACCGGCTTATATCCCTTCAATATATTGAGGCTGTGTTCGACCAGCCTGCGTGGGATTCCTAGCATATCAGAAAGGTGCCAGGCGAATATGTCCCAGTTTTCGCATAGAAACGCTCGCAGTGCAGCGTCAACCGTTGGGTCCAACTGTGCTCCGATGGATGCTGTCTTCTTGGGATCCGTCGGGTGGACTTGAAATTTGACTATTTCGTCTACTAGTTTAAAGGAGGTGGATTTGGGTCGCTTGTCTAGGATCATGTCGTCCCTATCCACTATGGAGCGTAATGCAGTTAACTCTTCGGCCGTGAGGGCTTCATACAATGCCTCGAGGGCCAGGGCTGCGGTTTTGTTTTCGGCTCGGAGTGCTATGTCCGGATCACTGGCAAGAGTGATAATACCATTGGGCCCAGGAATCTTGAGCTTCATGTACCAGTAATGGGGTATAGCTTGGAAGCGTGCAAAATCATCTCGCCCTAATAAGGAGTGATATCCACTGTTTAAAGGGGCCACTTGGAAGGTTATCTCTTCGGACCTGTAATTCTCCGGCATGCCGAATACCACATCGAGTGTGATTTTTCCCGCACATCGCGCCTCCCGACTAGGAATGATTCCTTGGAAGGTCGTGCTACTTTGCTCAATGTGGCTCCTATCTATTTCCATTTTGTTGAGAGTTTCCTCGTAAATGAGGTTTAGTTCGCTGCCGTCGTCCATGAGCACTTTGGTAAGCCGAAAGTCGTCCACGATTGGACTGAGGACCAATGTAGCTGGTGCCCGGACTGTCCTGAATTTTGGTTCGTCATCGGCATTCAAAGTTATGGCTGTGTCGTTCCAGGGGTTTATTGCTATGACTTGGCAGACTTCGGCGAGGCCGCGGAGTGCCCTTTTGATCCTATTGTTTGAGGCAAAAGTTTCGAAGACCGTCAATACTCTGAGGTAATCGTCTTCCGTGGGATGTTGCTCTACGGCATTTTTGGTGAGGAGATCCTCGCCGGAGAATCCAACACGATCTAAGGATGTGGGTTGGTATGGTATCAGGTGTTGTGTGTATTTTGCATGGCCTATCGAGCCATCCCTCCAGAACGGTTCCATGCCCCGTAATGGGCTTTGATTTCTTTACTATTGGATCGGGCGACCAACGAGGGTGCGTCCTTTTTGCCCGGGCGAGGGGTTGAGTGGAAACCGGTCGCTCCCAAGGAGTTTTCTGATTTTTCATGGCGCTTTCCACTGCGCAGTACTTCTGTACTATGGTTGCCAAGTCAGCAAAGTGTAATACGTGACGGCGGTTAATGGCATTGAGGATTCCCTCGTCCTTGCAATTGTTGCAGAATAATGAGATTGTGTCTGCATCGCGACAATCTTCAATCTTGTTTTTAACAAGGAGGAATCTGGCCCAAAAGTGATGGACTGTTTCCTCGGACTATTGTCATATGCACATGAGATCGCGTATATCTAGGTGGGTGGGAGGAATTGAATCCAAACCCTGGCCCAATTTCGGATCCGGAGTTTGAGAAACTTCTGAGCTTAACAGTTCAGGCTCCGGGATATCAACCAATTTTCGGGTCCACGGTCTGACTCTAAGTTCGGAGGAAGGGGCACGTAGTTCCGTGGACAGGTATCCGGCTCTTCAAGCTCGGAAATCCGAACGTAGTCCGTCCTCAATATAGAGGGATAATTTTTGTATTGCTCCTCCACTACCGCTATCTGATGGGTGATCGGTGGAGATTTGATTTCTCTCCGATTGGATTTAAGCCCAATCCGATCGTAGTCTGTTGCGACCCCCAAGGCGGTGATGCGATCTAGGAGTTCGTTTAAAGACGACAATTCCATTGGATCCATCCGTTTAGAGTATTCGATGACCCCAGAAGTCATTGTCGGCCCAACGGCCAAACGGGCGGTCATGGTAAAGCCGCCCAGTCGGAGGGTTTGGCCTGAGGCCAGGGCTCCTCCGGAGGTGATATTGTCCTTGATGATAAGGCGATCCATCAATCATGTCTTTAACATCACAGCGGAACTCTCAATGAAAGCACCAATGTCGATGTCAAAACCAGCGGATCTCGGGTAGGGGGTCCCAAACTGTGCGTCTAAGGTCGATGGTAACAGGAGACGGGGGCCACGATGTTTACCCAAGTTCGGGTCCTCTCTATGGAGGTAATACCCTACTTCCTGCTTGATTGATCTTGATGAATATGAGTATTACAAGAGTTGATCTACCACGAGATCATAATGGCTAAACCCTAGAAGTCTAGCCTATGAGATTATGATTGTGTATATGCCTCTACGGACTAAGCCCTCCAGTTTATATAGACACGGAGGGGACTAGGGTTGTAAAAGGTCGATTACAGACAAAGGAATCTTCATATCCGGTCGCCAAGCTTGCCTTCCACGCCAAGGAGAGTCCCATCCGGACACGGGACAAAGTCTTCTGTCTTGTATCTTCATAGTACATCAGTCCGGCCCACATCAATAGTCCGGACGACCGAGGACCCTCTAATCCAGGACTCCCTCAATCACGAAGCCTTTATAGCTTGGTGGCAGTGATCGAAGAACTTTGTCAACGACACAATCATCAGGAAGATTAATTCCCAGCTGAGTCAAGTGGTTATGGTACCCACACATTCTGAGTATGTGTTCACTGACAGAACTATTCTCCTCCATCTTGCAGCTATAGAACTTGTTGGGGACTTCACATCTCTCAACTCGGGCATTTGCTTGAAATATTAACTTCAACTCTTGGAACATCTCATATGCTCCATGACATTCAAAACATCTTTGAAGTCCCGATTCTAAGCCTTAAAGCATCACACACTAAACTATCAAGTAGTCATCAGATCGAGCTTACCAGACATTCATAACATCGACATCTGCTCCTGCAGCAAGCCTTGCACGTAACGATACTTCAAGGACATAATTCTTCTGTGCAGCAATGAGGATAATCCTCAAGTTACGGACCCAGTCCGTGTAATTGCTACCGTCATCTTTCAACTTAGCTTTCTCTAGGAACGCATTAAAATTCAAGGGAACGGTAGCATGGGCCATTGATCTACAACAACATAGATATGCAAAAAACTATCAGGACTAAGATCCTGATAAATTAAAGTTCAATTAATAATATTACTAAAGAACTCCCACTCATATAGACATCCCTCTAGTCATCTAAATGATCACATGATCCAAATCAACAAAACCATGTCCGATCATCACGTGAGATGGAGTAGTTTTCAATGGTAAACATCTCTAGGTTGATCATATCTATTATATGATTCACGTTTGACCTTTCGGTCTCAGAGTTCCGAGGCCATATCTGCATATGCTAGGCTCGTCAAGTTTAACCCGAGTATTCTGCACGTGCAAAACTGGCTTGCACCCGTTGTATGTGAACATAGATCTTATCACACCCGATCATCACATGGTGTCTCGGCACGACGAACTGTAGCAACGGTGCATACTCAGGGAGAACACTTATAACTTGAAATTTAGTGAGGGATCATCTTATAATGCTACCACTGTACTAAAAATATAAGATTCATAAAAGGTAAACATCACATGCAATCAAAATATGTGACATGATATGGCCATCATCATCTTGTGCCTTTGATCTCCATCTCCAAAGCACCGTCATGATATCTATTGTCACCGGCTTTACACCTTGATCTCCATCATAGCATCATTGTCGTCTCGCCAACTATTTCTTCTACGACTATCGCTACTACTTAGTGATAAAGTAAAGCAATTACATGGCGATTGCATTTCATACCATAAAGTGACAACCACATGGCTCCTGCCAGTTGCCGATAACTTTGTTACAAAACATGATCATCTCATACAAAAAATTATATCACATCATGTCCTGACCATATCACATCACAACAAGCCCTGCAAAAACAAGTTAGACGTCCTCTACTTTGCTGTTGCAAGTTTTACGTGGCTGCTACGGGCTTCTAGCAAGAACCGTTCTTACCTACGCATCAAAACCACAATGTTTTTTCATCAAGTGTGTTGTTTTAGCCTTCAACCAGGACCGGTCGTAGTCATACTCGATTCAACTAAATTTGGAGAAACATACACCCGCCAGCCACATGTGTGTAAAGCACGTCGGTAGAACTGGTCTCATGAATGTGGTCATGTAATGTTAGTCTGGGCCGCTTCATCCAACAATACCTTCGAATCAAAGTAAGACGTTGGTGGTATGCAGTATGACTATTATCACCCACAACTCTTTGTGTTCTACTCTTGCATATCATCTACGCATAGACCTGGCTCTGATACCACTGTTAGGGAACGTAGCATGCAATTTCAGAAAAAATCCTATGATCACGCAAGATCTATCTAGGAGATGCATAGCAACGAGAGGGGGAGAGTGTGTCCACGTACCCTCGTAGACCGAGAGCGGAAGCGTTAGGTTAACGTGGTTGATGTAGTCAAACATCTTCATGATCCAACCGATCTAGCACCGAACATACGACACCTCTGAATTTAGCACACGTTCAGCTCGATGATGTCCCTCGAACTCTTGATCTAGAAGAGGGTCGATGGAGAGTTACGTCAGCACGATAGCGTGATGACGGTGTTGGTCATGTGATCCGCGCAGGGTTTCGCCTAAGCACTACGATGATACTATCGGAGGAGTAAACGATGGAGGGGGGCATCGCACACGGCTAAGACAATGTTGTGCCTTTGGGGTGCCCTCCTGCCCCTGTATATAAAGGAAGGGGGAGGAGGCCGACCACCAGGGAGCGCGGCATGGAGGGGGAGTCTTACTAGGACTCCAAACCTAGTAGGATTCGCCTCCCCCCCTCCCCTCGGAGTAGCAAAGGGGGAAATGAGAGGGAGTAGGAGAACGAAAGGGGGGTTCCGCCCCCACCCATTCTCCAATTCCAATTGGCAAGGGGGGCGGGCACCACCTCCTATGGCCGGCCCTCTCTCCTCCACTAAGGCCCATGTTGGCCCATTACACTCCCGGGGGGTTTCGGTAACCTCCGGGGACTCCGAAACTTATTCGAAACTTCACGAAACTATTTCGGTGTCCAAATGTAACCTTACAATATATAAATATTTACCTCTCGACCATTTCAAGACTCCTCGTCATGTCCGTGATCTCATCAGGGATTCCTAACAAACTTAGGTCACCAAAACACATAACTCATAATACAAATCGCCATCGAACATTAAGCGTGCGGACCCTACGGGTTCAAGAACTATGTAGACATGATCGAAACACATCTTCGATCAATAACCAATAGCGGAACCTGGATGCTCATATTGGCTCCTACATATTCTACGAATATCTTCATCGGTCAAACCGCACAAGAACATATGTTGTTCTCTATGTCATCGGTATGTTACTTGCGTAGGATTCGATCATCGATATCATCATACCTAGTTCAATCTCGTTACCGGCAAGTCTCTTTACTCATTCTGTAGTGCATCATCCCATAACTAACTCAATAGTCACATTGCTTGCAAGGCTTCATATGATGTGCATTACCGAGAGGGCCCAGAGATACCTCTCCGATACACGAAGTGACAAATCCTAATCTCGATCTATGCCAACCCAACAAACACCTTCATAGACACATGTAGAGCATCTTTATAATCACCCAGTTACATTGTGACGTTTGATAGCACACAAGGTGTTCCTCCAGTATTCGGGAGTTGCATAATCTCATAGTTAGAGGAACATGTACAAGTCATGAAGAAAGCAATAGCAATAAAACTTAACGATCATTATGCTAAGCTAACAGATGGGTCCTGTCCATCACATCATTCTTTAATGATGTGATCCCGTTCATCAAATGACAACACATGTCTATGGTCAGGAAACATAACCATCTTTGATTAACAAGCTAGTCTAGTAGAGGCATACCAGGGACACTTTGTTTTGTCTATGTATTCACACATGTACTAAGTTTCCGGTTAATACAATTCTAGCATGAATAATAAACATTTATCATGATATAAGGAAATATAAATAACAACTTTATTATTGCCTCTAGGGCATATTTCCTTCAGATTGAACCCAAAGTGAAGGACTTCTCCCATTGCAAGAAAAACCAATGTAGTTGGCCAAACCAAACTGATAGTTCGAAGAAAATTAGAAAGATATAAATCATAAATATAAGAATTCAGAGAAGATTCAAATAATATTCATAGATAAGCTGATCATAAATCCACAATTCATCGAATCTCAGCCAACACACCGCAATAAAGTATTACATCGAATAGATCTCCAAGAACAGCGAGGAGAACATGGTATTGAGAATCAAAGAGAGAGAAGGATCCATATAGATACTAGCTATGGACCCGTAGGTCTGTGGTAAACTACTCACGCTTCATCGGAAGGGCAATATAGTTGATGTAGAAGCCCTCCATGATCGAATCCCCCTCCGGGAGGGTGCCGGAAAAGGTCCCTAGATGGGATCTCATGGGTACAGAAGGCTGCGGCGGCGGAAAAGTGTTTTTGTGGATGCTTCTAGTGGTTTGGGGATATATGGGAATATATAAGCAAAAGAATTAGGTCAGGAGGGTCACGGGGGCCCATAAGGGTGGGGGCGCGCCCTACCCCCCTAGGAGTACCCTCCATCCTTGTGGCCGCCTCGTGGCTCCTCCGACTTCATCTCCAAGTCTCCTGGTTGTCTTCTGGTCCAAGAAAAATCATCGCGAAGGTTTCATTCCATTTGGACTCCGTTTGGTATTCCTTTTTTGTGATACTCAAAAACAAGGAAAAAAATAGGAACTAGCACTTGGCTCTAGGTTAACAGGTTAGCCCCAAAAATAATATAAAATAGCATATTAATGCATATAAAACATCCAAAACAGATAATATAATAGCATCGAACAGTCAAAAATTATAGATACGTTGGAGACATATCACCGGCGCACGACTTGGTGAATCTTGATGTGTCTTGGGTGCTAGTCCTGCCCCTCTATTTATATGTTGAGCCTTGGGGGTCAAAACTTGGAGTAAAAGCCTCCTTAAAGTCCGTTTTACCCAAAAGGCGCGAGTCCTTCTCGAACTCCAGGACCAGAAGCCAGGGTTCCCGGCGTATGGACCCACACGCTAGGGACCCTGGCGTCTGGCCCCTAGACTCCGCAAAACTTCCTTTTACGCTTTCCAAAAACCTCGTGGGCTTTCCCCTTTGGCCCAAATAAAGTGTTCTCGTACCCAAACATTTCGCGAAACATCCGGAACCCTTCCGGAGACCAAACACTATTATCCCGTATATCAATCTTTACCTTCGGACCATTCCAGAGCTCCTCGTCATGTCCATGATCTCATCGAGGACTCCGAACAACAATCGGTCACAAACATACATAACTCATATAATACTATATCGTCAATGAACGTTAAGCATGCGGACCCTACGGGTTCGAGAACTATGTAGAAATGACCGAGACACCTCTTTGGTCAATAACCAATAGCGGAACCTGGATGCTCATCTTGTCTCACACATATTCTACGAAGATATTTATCGGTCAAACTGTTATGACAACATACGTTATTCCCTTTGTCCATCGGTATGTTACTTGCCCGAGATTCAATCGTTGGTATCTTCATACCTAGTTCAATATCTTTACCGGCAAGTCTCTTTACTCGTTCCGTAATACATCATCCTGCAACTAACTCATTAGTTACTTTGCTTGCAAGGCTTCTTATGATGTGCATTACCGAGTGGGCCCAGATATACCTCTCCGATACTTGGAGTGACAAATCCTAATCTCGATCTATGCTAACCCGACAAACACCTTCAGAGATACCTGTAGAGCATCTTTATAATCACCTAGTTACATTGTGACGTTTGATAGCACACAGGGCATTCCTCCAGTATCCGGGGGTTGCATGATCTCATAGTCGGAGGAATATGTATTTGACATGAAGAAAGCAATAGCAATAAAACTGAATGATCATTATGCTAAGCTAATGGATGGGTCTTGTCCATCACATCATTCTCCTAATGATGTGATCTCGTTCATCAAATGACAACACATGTCTATGGTTAGGAAACTTAACCATCTTTGATCAACGAGCTAGTCTAGTGGAGGCTTACTAGGGACACAGTATTTTGTCTATGTATCCACACATGTATCAAGTTTCCACTTAATACAATTCTAGCAGGAATAATAAACATTTATCATGAAATAAGGAAATATAAACAACAACTTTATTATTTCCTCTAGGGCATATTTCCTTCAATCTCCCACTTGCACTAGAGTCAATAATCTAGAATACACTATAATGATTCTAACACCCATGGAGCCTTGGTGTTGATCATGTTTTGCTCGTGGAAGAGGCTTAGTCAACGGGTCTGCTATATTCAGATCTGTATGTATTTTGCAAATCTCTATGTCTCCCTCCTTGACTAGATCACGGATGGAGTTCAGGTTTCTCTTGATGTGTTTGGTCTTTGTGTGAAATCTGGATTCCTTTTCTAAGGCAATTACTCCAGTATTGTCACAAAAGACGTTCATTGGATCATGCACTAGGTATTACACCTAGATCAGATATGAACTCCTTCATCCAGAATCCTTCATTTGCTACTTCCGAAGCAGATATGTACTCTGCTTCACACATATATCTTGCCACGACGCTTTGCTTGGAACTGCACCAACTGACAACTCCATTATTCAATATAAATATGTATCCGGTTTCTGACTTAGAGTCGTCTGAATCAGTGTCAAAACTATCATCAACGTAACCATTTATGACAAGCTCTTTGGCACCTCCATAAATGAGAAACATATCATTGGTCATTTTCAGGTACTTCAGGATATTCTTGACCACTGTCCAGTGATCCACTCCTGGATTACTTTGGTACCTCCCTACCAGACTTATGGCAAGGCACACATCAGATCTGGTACACAGCATAGCATACATGATAGAACCTATGGCTGAGGCATATGGAATGGCTTTCATTTTCTCTCTATCTTCTGCAGTGGTCGGGCATTGTTTCACACCTTGTAACACAGGCAAGAACCCTTTCTTTGACTGATCCATTATGAACTTCTTCAAAACTTTATCAAGGTATGTGCTTTGTGAAAGTCCTATTAAGCGTCTTGATCTATCTCTATAGATCTTGATGCCCAAAACTCTTATTCAAGTATCCTTTTATGTTATCCAGAAATTCTACATCATTTCCAATCAACAATATGTTATCCACATATAATATTAGAAATGTTATAGAGCTCCCACTTACTTTCTTGTAAATACAGGCTTCTCCGAAAGTCTGTATAAAATCATATGCTTTGATCACCTCATCAAAGCGTATATTCCAACTCTGAGATGCTTGCCCAGTCCATAGATGGATTGCTGGAGCTTGCACACCTTGTTAGCACCTTTAGGATCGACAAAACCATCTGGTTGCATCATATACAACTCTTCTTAGAGAAATCCATTGAAGGAATGCAGTTTTGACGTCCATTTGCCAGATTTCATAATCATAAAATGCGGCATTGCTAACATGATTCGGACAGACTTAAGCATCGCTACGGGTGAGAAAGTCTCATCTAGTCAACTCCTTGAACTTGTTGAAAACTTTTTGCGACAAGTCGAGCTTTATAGACAGTAACATTACCATCAGCGCCAGTCTTCTTCTTGAAGATCCATTTATTCTCTATGGGTCGCCGATCATCGGGCAAATCCACCAAAGTCCACACTTCGTTCTCATATATGGATCCTATCTCAGATTTCATGGCCTCACACTACTAGGAAAACCCTTACCAGTAGCGCTGGTTTTTTGGCTATTAGTAGCGCGGGTAGGCACGCTACTGCTACGATGCTATAGCTATTTTTTAGCAGTAGCGCTTGTTTCAACTAGCGCTACTGCTACCTATGTCTAGTAGTATTGCGTCTCTGTCCATCGTTACTGCTAATACTAGTAGCGTGGCTCCTCAGCCAGCGCTACTGGTAAGGCAGCGCTGCTACTACTCCAAAACCCCACGCTACTGCTAGTATTTTCTTTTTTTATTTTGCTATATTCGTATTTTTATAGGTTTTATACAATTACAACATGCACATACACTGAAACTATATGAAAAACGAATGTCTCATCATCATCATCAAAGTGGTACAACATAGTCTCATCATATCATCATTATCGAACACAAATGATGTTGATCTCATCATCATCTTGAAATAGCCATACAAGTTAATGATCACATGTCTCTTACATTGTCACAGTAGACACATGTTTCATCATCTACCTAAACTATGACATACGAGATAAGAGCGATCACGATGATCAAAAGCGGTATTACATAGTAGTTTTTGCAACGGCGCTGGTTCTAAATCCCATGTTGTGCTATGAATCTCAAGTAACTAGCTTCGGCTTCTGCTCTGCTATCAAACCCTTTCTGGCTTCCGCTGGAGAAGCTAGAGACTTGGGCCTGACACTCTGGCCACTCATCATACACACCCGGAACATGCCCTACATACACGGCATACCACTTCCTCGCCATCGTTGATCTATATACATGTCAGAGATGCACACACACACACACATATATATATATATATATATATATATATATATATGTATATATATAGGGCTGAACTATTCTGTTACCCGTAATAGAATATTATTCTATTACCCTCGCCCCCTATAAGGACGCGATCACCCGTCGAATAACTTTTCAGCCCGATGACAAACAAGAAAGATCCCCCTCCCCAGCACGCCGCTGCCTCCTCCCTCCCCACCGGTGCGCCGCTTCCTTCCTCTCCCGATGGTGCTCCGCCTCCTTCCTCCCCTGCCGGCGCGCCGCCGCCCACCTCCGGTTCCAAGCGCCACCGCCCGACCCCTGGATCCGCCCGTCGCCCCGACCACTGGATCCGTGTGCCACGTCCACCCCTGGATCCACGCATCGCTAGCTGTCCTCCCGACTACTTCCGTCGCGCCACGAGGTTCTCACCCACCTTCCCCACATCTGGTTCTCCGATGGAGCTAGTGGGCGACAGTGTTAAGCTCTTCTTGCACACCTTTCTGCTGCTACACCTACTCCTCCGGCCTGCTCCCTCTCGAATATTTGGACTGATGCTTCCATTCGTGGAGGTTCTGGAATTCCCGCACCCAACGCGCTGCCACAAGGTCCCGCTTCTTCCCCTGCCGCTGTGGCCCTCCGCCTCTAGGCTCCCCTTGCTTGCTTCCTACCCGTGTTCCCCTCCCTAGCCAGCTGAACCGCCTTTCTCCAACTCCCTGAACCGCCCCGAGCGCCCCTGTTGAACCTTCCATCTCTGTCGCTTGCCCCCGGGAGTGACATCTGACATGGGAGTGACCCATTTTTGTGCGACCGCACACGCAGCTCTTGGCTAGCAGCCACACTGGCTGGTCGCCTCCAAGTTGAGGATACAATTTGGTTGCTTCTTGTCGCGAGCACACCAAATGGATCTCTGCTTCCGGCTACGGTGGGAACTCCAGGTATGCTACTCATATTTTGCCATGTTGGGCATCAAGCAGCGCACATGAGGAAGATTGCTCTGCTTTTGTAGTTACTGTACATCTAGTTTGCTGGGCAAAATGAAAATTACAGTTGAAGGAAGATTGAGGGTTAAAGTTCAGAGACGTTTTGAATAAAAGTTTTGATAGTGTGGTAGCAGAAAAACATAGGGCATGTCTTGTAGTTTTGAACTTTTGGATGTGTTTCTCAATTTTTAGTCAATTAGCTTTTCAGATAAAAAATGATCTACCGTTAGTTGCTATATTGCTCAGTTCATGTGCAACCATTGGAGGAGTTCAAAAAATCAAAACTCGTCCATTTTGATAAAATTCTCTAAGTTTCATGTGTGTGCTGCTAAAATCTGAAATATTTTTCCAATCATACTAGTACTGATGCAATCACCTAAAAACGTTGAAGAAAAAATCTGTAAGTTTGGTGTGTGTGCTGCTACAAATCTAAACTTCTTGTCTACTCATTCTAGTACTGATGAAGATCGAGCTGACTGAAATAATATGTGTAATGTGCCACCGTAACTCATGCCACTCGATTGCCCAGTAAGAATACAAGTAGATGATTGTGGTGTTTAGTAAAAAATTCCTTCAATCGAGCGCAAGTTCAACATCATCATCTAAGAAAGGTTCGCAGATATCATCACGAGTAATTCAGATTTTTAAGAAGGTTCATATAAGAAACCACATGAAAATACAGTGAACAAAAGAAGATTCAAAGAGTACGAATTCTCCTGACAGGACTACAAGTCTTTGTGTACAAATATTAATGCAGGGGAGCAAAAAAGTTAATAGCATTTCTGCCTGTGGGTGTTTGTACTTATGCTTAAAAGATAAATATTGTGTTCCTAGCTCATCCAGTTTGTCTGAATAAGTTTATTTTCCTATATAAATAATTTTTCTAGCTGCAGAACTACATGTGCTACTCTAGATGAAGCTTCTGAAACCTCCAATGGCACTTCTAAGTCTAAAACTTGCATGTTTCAGTGTACATGTTGAAACTGCAGTAATTTTGGTGTGCATGTGTTTGAAAAAAACACATATTACACATTTCTTGTTGACAGTCGGTGTCTTTGCCTGATTGTTTTTCCTTACTTAAATTTGTTTATTTGTTGAAGGTTTCCTTTTTCATCCATCCCTATGATTGTTTTGGAGAACAGATATGGGAGCAACCCGCAATTTGTGTTGCATGTTCACTGAAAAAGTTTGGATCCTGACCAGATTATTCTCAAGAAAATTGTTTTGACTTGGTAAGCTTGGTAGCATAATTTACTATGCAGAAATATATGCAACTTGTACATTTCTAGACTACCAATAATTACTTAGGTCCACATAGTTTCAGAACCGAATGCCAGAAAATGATGCCTTTTCAGTTACTGTACATTACTTGGCATTTGAGCCGTCACTATTGTCAGAATGTCAAAGCTAGTGTAATCCCTATTGAGATGCTACTCTTCTGAATTTTGGTTCCCACACCCAAATCTGGTGGTTTAGATATTTAGTTTCAACAAGTACTGGTAATAAAAACTAAAAGGTCATCCATCACAAAAGTTCACATAGCATTATACTTGTTCGCGTAGTATTGTTTTATACTTGTTCGCGTAGTATTGTTTAGTAAGTACAGAAGTCATGCTCGTCTAGTAAGTACAGAAGTTGTGCTCGTCTAGTAAGTACAGAAGTCGTGATGTTATTTGCACATCATGCAAGTTCAACTCTATATCCCCCATGGATGTCTCCCTCAGTCCGACTATTGCTGCTGCTTCAAAACACAAAAATTTGATTCAGACAGTAAGTTATTAGCTGACTTCATTTTTATCGTTAATGGGCTTGGTAACAACCTCATTTGTTGAACTAATTGATAGTCGTTACTAAATGCTAGATTATCTGGACAGATTGATAGTACATAAACTGGTTAGCAAAAACTTATTTTTGAGTATTTAATTACTACTAGTCAATCAAGGCATGGATGAAATTCTCTTTTGAACTGAAACCTGTATGGAATTTTTGAACTGATGCAGGATAGAGAAAAAGAAAATGAAGAGAATGATTACCGTCTCATTTGCCTCAACTTACTATAAAGAACACATGTGACAGTAAGTCCAGGTATTACTACATGTGGAGTACGAAAATTACTTTTACAGAGATTCACTTAAATCATGCATGGCTACTAGCCATAGGAACTTAATTCTTGAATGGCTTCAAACTTGTAATGTTCTTATCGAAATTTCTCTTTTGATTTTCCTATAGATCTTCCTCTGGCTCCTCTGACTCCTGCCCTTCCTCTCTTCCTCTTGTGTTGTCTATACTTAAGAAAAATGGATTTATATATTTTGCATAGTCGATACTTAAGAAAACATAAGTTCAAATCTTCAAACTGTAATCAGTTCAAGTACATAAGGAACATACGACGACCATGCAAAAACAGCAATATGAAAAAAGAGTAGGATATTGAGATGTTGCTACTTCTTTATGCTCGTGCCTTGCTGCTGCTCCATTCAATCTCATTAAATGTTAGTTGTAGCTTGAATTGCTGAAATATTAATGTATTTTTACTCTGCTTGAAAATGCTTCAAATGCTGCTGGTGCTTCCCTATGCGTGACGATTCTGATTGTTTAGCACAAAGGGGGACAGGGACTTGTTGTAATGCTTGACACCAATCTGTTGTTGGCAGTTAGAGAAAGAATAGTAGCAAGTCCATGCTCTCTTTGATTGAAGGTACATAACCAATTCAAACACTTGTTTTGGTTATGTTTAATTAAACTCATAATTTTTATTTTCGTCCACTAATAGCTATGTAAAACAACTCAATAAAAGTTCACTTTTCAATGCTTTAATAGTTCAATTGGTAAAAACAGTAGGTGTTCATTCTACAAAAAAACATTGACTTTTATATGTGTAAAGAAAGAAATGGAAATCTGTAAGTTCATATAGGGACATGCTCTCTTTTAGGTAGTCCTGCTAGTTCAGTGCTAGTACTTCTATTTTATGTTTATCTTACAAGTGGAAAATGTTGAGGCTGGTCCTGTTGCCAGTTTTTCATAGATTTTCCAAGTAGCCTGAGACCCATCCTGTCCTCTATACAGATTTAGAGTTTAACACGTCAATGGAAGTTCCTTCTCAAAACTGAAATTGTTCTGCATGTACTGATAGATTAGTTGTTAATTATTGGAGTGTTTCGTTCTTGCACAATAAAAATGTGATGTATGCATTGCTTCTTGGCCCAGCTGAGAGAACACTCATGTTAAAAAGTATAAAGCAGTTTTGAAGCAATTCCCAGTGTCTTTAGAAGCATTCATGGTTAAAAAGCAACGACAACCTCCTCCATTCGAGTTGAGCACTGGTCATCGTCCAAGTTGAGCAGTAGGTGCCGTCCAAGTTCAAAGAGGGTTGTATGCAAGTACAGAAATTTGTTTCAGTGAGAAAAAATGCGTGGTTTTGACAATATTCTGTATGATTCATTTGCTCAACCTTAGAATATGGCAAAATTCAGTCTATTTTTCTATGATGAAGGCACACATGAAGTCATGTGCAATGGTTATACCCCCTGTGCATCAAAGATTCATATTTTGTTTCTTCAAATGTGTTGTGTGCCTGTTTGATGAGGTAAAACAAAGTAAAACATTGAAAATGTCATTAAAGACACTTGGAAGTACAAATGTAAAAAATAAAGAAGTACTTATTCTCTCTAGGTAGGAAGTTTTGGAGAAGAAAACATAAGTTTTTAAAAGAAGAAATGGTAAAAATGTAAGTCCGTTCAACTATATAAACCATAAAGGTACGATGGTGATGACATTGACAGTAAGGATAAGGATGAGAAAGAAAATTAAAAACTAAAACTAAAAGAACATCGAGTGATTATTTTTTGAGAAGTACAGACTCTCTAGTACCATAAATACCATAAATTAAAAATTAAGAATTGCCTCAGTTCTGACTCAAGGGGACAAATTTGCAAAAAAAAAATCATAGCAGTAAAGGTTCGAAGGAAAAAAGCAACTTAACAAATGGAAAAAATGACAATGGATTTATATTGTGTTAATCACCGATGTGCTCTTGTTTGTCAGTTCATGTGTGCTCTTGTTATAAGGTCGTGTGCCAACTTGTTATCAATTTTGTGTGTGTGTGTGAGTTGGTAAACCAAGTGTAGTTGCTGCAAAAAAAAGGCATGGGATGTGCTGCTCTCAGTTCTCTCTCGACAAATCCAGCAGTGCAGGTTCTCTGGTGCGCCAAGTATTGCCGGCGGCGATGCTTGCATCATGGCTCATTTGAAGAGATGCAATTTTTCTGGTTTTCATAGACAACATGGATTTTAGTTCAGCTAAAGAAACCACGCAGGTTCAGTGATGATGATACCATAAGTTCGGATAAGAAAACAAATAAGAATTCAAATAGAAAATTTTAAATTCTACAAGCTCAAGTGCTCATCCACACACGGTAATTCAAGTTGGTAAAAGTTTAAAATGGTAAAAGGTTCAAGTTGCAAAACAAGAAAAATCTAGAGCATTCGTTGCAAAAAAAAAATTGACTTAAAAAAAAGAAACACGCAAAAAAAAAATTGGCAAAAAAATAACATTCAGTTCAACAATAAAAACCATGAAAGTTTGGGGCTAGGATACAGTATACCGTTGAAAACTTAAGAGAAAAATATTACCCAAAAAACAGAGTAAAGTCTAGTTAGTGAAAACGCGCTTAGTACAAACTCATGCAAGCATCAGTACAAGTACCTTTTTCGGAACCATTCAAAATTACTTTACAAAAAATAGCTCAGTACAAACACATACATATATCAGTACGATTACTCTGTTTTTCAGACGAGAAAACAGCAGTATCCGTCATGTCGTATTCAAAATTACTCTTAAACGGTTGCGAAGTAGAGAAAACGTTCAACATGACTAAGTTTTGCATTTTCGATAGCTATCCAACGGTATATTATTTGCCATATTTCGACAAACTTTTTAAAAAAATCGCGTTCAAAATCAAATTTGACCGTATTCGGACTCGTTTTTAAACCGTAAGGAATAAGAAAAACATTTCTATACGAAAAAGTTGCGCATTTTCCATAGCTTTCCAACACCGTATCATTTCTGTCAATCCGACAAACCGTTTGCAAAAAATCGCGAAAATACGTTTCTCTCAGAATTTCACCGTTTTTCAAATTACTTTTAAATCATATAGAATTAGAAAAAACAATACATATATGGAAGATGCGGATTTTCACCAGCTTTCCAACGCCATCTTATTTGCTCAATTCCGACAAACCGTTTGAAAATTGAGTCAAAATACGCTTCACGTTTCGGTTTTGAAAAAAATGATTTTTTCAAAACTGCTCTTAAACCATAATGATTTTACAAAAACGTTCAATATACTTGAAATATGGTTGTCAAGAGCTTTCCAACGATATATTATACGCCACGTTCTGACAAAAAATTTACAAAAAGTTTTTCAACTAAAGAAGACGATCTGCTAAACACAACTGAAAGCATCAGTTCAACCGCTTCGAAAACATCAGTACAACCACCTGAAACCGTCAGTTCAAAAAAGGTAACAGAATAATATTCTGTTACGCGTAACAGAATAGTCCAGATGTGTGTATATATATATCATGAAGCGAATTGAACGAAACAGTTATGAAATAGAAGCAACATATATAGTATACTTAGTTAACAAATTTCATCGTACCGAAAGTAATTAACTAGAGCGCGACACCATACATCTAATAGTTTGGTCGTACTGAGACATTCAAGGTTTCATCATACAGAAAGTAACAAGTAACTAAACAGACACATTGCTTTTAAGCAGTGCACTCTTCCCATCTGTCCATATCAGGGAGGACGGACCCAAGCTTAGTGAAAGGCGTCATGTCCTGACGTTGTAGGGCAATGCGGGTTCGGACATCAGCTCGTGATATTTGGCCACCATAGAATATCCCGTTCTCTTCGAGGACATCTTTCATGATGATGGACGCAATTTCCTGCTGGATCTGGTAGAAATCATTTCGAAGTTGATTATCCGGCACGGCTCCAAAGGCTTCGGCCCATCTCTGGATATGGGTATCGGATGAAGATTTCATGCAAAGTGATTGCACATCCCTTCTGTACTCCATCATTAGATGGATGACATAGAATCCATCATTCTCACTTCTTGTCGGTTGCTGAATTCAAGAGAAGTCAGTCTTGTGGCCGAAACAGAGCCCGGCCTTATTTGTTTTTTTGCATTGGATGTAGCCACCCCGCATGTTGAAGCCCAACATAGCTCTGTCCAGAAAATGCTTTATGTGTGCGTAATCTTTCTTCTGTATGTTCTTCGATGGGTCCAAATATAGAGCGCCGGAGTAATGAGGGTAAAGAATGATGAGAACGGCACGACACCCCCCGCTGCGCAAAATACACAATCAAGTTAGCCTCCATGCGTGCAAAGTAATTATTGAAATGCACGAAAGGATGTATGTGTTATAGTGCTATCCGCGGATGACTTACCCGAGATGATAAGGTAGGAGAATCGTTTCTTTGTCCTTATTGCTGACCAAGAATTCTTCGATGTACTGACTCGCATATTGACGGTTGGCATCGTTGATTGACAAGAAGCCCTCATGCATGTAGTATGGGTCCGCGACCGCAAGACCGGTGACTTGCTCTCTCCTGACGATGTAGTTCATGTGCAGCGCATATAGGCGGACGAACGTAAAATCGAGTGTCCTCATTTGAAACATCTGGGAGATGTAATCAAACCTCGGGAAGAAGAGGTCCGCGGGGCATGTGTGGACGTACATCTTGCAACTTCTTGGCACATGAACCGTATAAAATGGCTATCCTGGATCATCCGAGGCGAGGAGGCTTCTCTCTGTCGAAAGCACATGGTCATGGAGTCTCCTGAGATCCCGTGTTATGGCAGCTAGTGCATTCGCCGGTACCATTGGCTCTTCCACGACATGGATTAATGGCGCATATTTCATCGGTACACTGTCAACCTTGGTCGAAGGCAGCTAGCTGCTAGAACCAACATTGCCAGCTCTATTGGATTTTCTCATCATCGGTCTCTTCCTCTGCTTCTTCTTGGTGGGCTGAGGTGCTCGCGGGTCTGTCAGACCCTCCTTTAGAACCACCCCAAGTGTTGCCGGGCTCAGCATTGGACGACTCTGGCTAATTAGTTGAGCTTGGGTGGAACCGGCATCTGGAGCCGTGTCCTGCGAGGATTGCATGAACAAAGACTTCTTGCACTCCCGAGGATGTTCCGGCTCTGGTACATGCATCTCATATTCATATGGTTGACTCAGTGTTACTTTGTTGTCATAGCCGGTATTGATATACTGGAGAGGGTCCTCGGCCTCCTCCATGTCATCATCCATATCCTCTTCCATGGGGCAGATGGCATCATCTGCCGGAACGGGTGGCGCTCCTTCCTCGTGTCTCTCGATCTCAGGAAGCAGCACAGGCGATGGTTGTACTTGTGTAGGAGGGGTTCTGGCCATACCTTCCTGAGGTCCCGTTGGTGTGCTCCCGGCCACCTCGACACGAAGAAGATTTTTTGGCCACAGGATCGGCCAATTTTTGCATTGGCCAAGCTGCGTGGGGGTCTCGTCATCCTCTCCATCGGTTTGTATCAGATGAGGGAAACCCTCGTAGCCCGCTTTCACACTCACCACAGAGACCCTTAAGGCGTTATCAGGCATCTGCCGGCGGTGGAACAATCGATCCTTGGGCTTCACTATAGTACCCTTCCCCGCATCCACCAACCCACCCTTCATGTGGTAAAGGAGGGTGAACGGAGTGGAGTCAGCCTACAAAGACATATATGTGCGGCGTCAGAGATCCAAAAATAACGACAACTGAAGATTAATTAATTAGTTGAGTTGATGAAGGTGCGACGCGTATTTACCGTGAGGGCTTCGAGCTCGGCCAATGTCGACGGCCCGGCGTTCAAACCAAAGATGGAGCTAGGGCTGCTATGATAGCTGGGTGCAGGAGCAGGTGCTGGAGGAGGTGCAGGTGCGGGTGTGGTTACCATACTAGGTACAGGTATGGGTCCGGTGTTCATTGAGTTGCTCCCGGTGAAGCTGGGCATCGGAAAATCACTTGGTGGTGCGTTTGGATTTTGTTGTGCCCATGTGACCACAGTTGGAATCAAGCTTGAAAAGGCAGCCACCATATCATGTCTACAGGCAGCGATTATCTCAGCTTTGGTCTCAGCTTTTCCTTTCTCCATTGCCCGCGCCACCTTCTCGTTGATAGTCACTTGAATGAACTTCTTTCTTTGTCTTTTAGCCTCGGGGTCCTTGCTATAATAGTACTTCCATGTGGCGCCATCCTCAGCGCCGTGCACACGTCCATATTGCAGCCGCTAGCCGGGCGGGTGTCCCATCATCATGTTCATGGACCGGTTGAAAGGAGTGTCCCACTTGTACTTCACCGACGACTGAGTCGACTGAGTCGACCAGTCACTTTTGGCCA
The DNA here is from genome assembly GCF_002162155.2 of Triticum dicoccoides. Lineage (NCBI taxonomy): Eukaryota > Viridiplantae > Streptophyta > Magnoliopsida > Poales > Poaceae > Triticum > Triticum dicoccoides. The sequence continues at coordinate 659,319,213 of NC_041391.1, read as the reverse complement.
CAAGCTTGTGTTTCTCTCTCTCCAAAATGGACCGTGAATCATTTACGAATGCGACTAGAATGTAGTAGACTTTGTTGATCAGAACCTAATATGTAAGGTGGTAAAAGGATAATTACCAGTAATCTCATGAATTTCCTAGTCGCCCCGTCGGTGAAAAAAAAATCTTTTTCTTGGGGTCCCACGAGAATCGGGCCCTGATGAAGTCATGCTCCTGCTAGTCGGTGAACTCAGCCAATGGGTCTGGGATCCCTGACGTTCATGTTCTGCGTCCTCCTTAGCCCACATGGGCCTCTTTCCCGTGTAACCACGACTTCCAAGGCGGTGGTTCCCCATGTTCTTTGCCTACAGTTGCTTGCCTCTCTCCGACCTGGCCTTGGCAGCTTCTTCATTGCAAGTCTCCTTGAACTTTTCAAAGTACTCTATCGTAATTTTTGGATTGTCTGCAACAATCTCGGCGTAGGTTTCATGGTCTACTTCAATCGCCTTTTTCACCCTAGTTTCCCAAGTGCTCAATGCGTTGATGAACTTCCCTAGGGCTTTGTTGGTGATTTTTTTCATGGCATCATCATCCCATGGGTCGACATCGTCATTCCGACCGGGGAACAGGAATCTTGCGTGCAACCTAGTCAGGAGCAACTTCTTCAAATGTTCATTCTTCCGTATTTTTGTGGTGTTGATGTTAGCGGTATCCTGTAGGATGCATGCTAGTTGGTTGTCGTAACATGCTGCCACTTCCCCCGGTTCTATTGGCTCAAACTCGCCAGGGTGCACCGCCGTGACCACCAGTCTTTTGGTGCCGAGCTCATTTCGGTGTCGTGTCCTCTTTTCCTTCTTTCCCTCACTGGCTTGGGAGGTCCCACCTTCCGTGCTGTAGTTAGCAACATCATCAGCGCCAGTCTCAGTGTCGGTGTTGTTGGTGGCATTAGTGTCAGCGCCGACGCCACCACCGTCGTCCTCCGTCATGACAAGGGGGTCCTGACACCCAGCTTGCTATCTCTCCTGATCCGCCAGAAAGTCGAGGTAGGCATGTGCTCGACCTAATTGGGACTGAGAACCTCCGACCTCATTGGTGTCGGTCATGTTTCCTAGAGTTCAATGTCGTAGTCGTTTAATTATTGAGCTTTATATAATAAAGTGAATAATGACAAACAAGTGACCTTTGTTTTGCCGGAAATGTCGTTTCATTCCCGTCGCGACAAATCTCGAGCACTCGATATGTCCAACTTTCTAGCACAAGTCATGCCGAAATTCACGGAAAATTTCGGCATGACCTTTGCTAGAAAGTGCACATATAGAGCGCCTAAAATTTGCCGGAATGGAAATGAATCAACATTTCCGGCAAAACATAGGTCACTTAGCAATCAGTTTCCAGCAAAACAAGCACAAACATAGTAGCAGCAACATAAGATGCAAAAGTGATAATCAACAGCTCTGGCATTCTAACACCACACATTTTGCTCCAGCATTTTATATGATTTTTCATCTGCTTTGATATAATAAACAGTACTAACATTTCCAGTCGACACACTCTAAAAATATCTCCTAAACACCTCGTAAGAGGCCACTAGAGCCAGTAATACAGCAACATAATACAACAACATAGATTGGAAACTCTGAAACTTAGAGGCCACTATAGCAACATAATACAACAACATAATACACCTCCTAAACACTCTGAAACTTATACACAGGAAAAATAGGTAAACCCACAACCCAACATAATACTTGTGTAGGCACTGTCAAAAGTTTGCCAATACTGGAGCAGGCATAAGAGGCATTAATTAGAGCTAAAATTATCTAACTAAAATGTGCATGGTCGTGATCACCAGTAGCACAACTCATCTGTGGTTCGAAGGCAGGCCTCCCGTCGAGGAAACAAAGAGGAGCAACAAATCCCAGCAGCAGGAAGAAGAAGCCTCCCGTCGAGGAAGAAGAAGCCAAGCATTGCGAGAAGATCTCAATACATGTTCATAGGAGAGATATCTATTCTCTTAGCTACAAAATTTACTGAATCATAGGAGAGCTATCTATCTCACTACATAGAAGATCTCTATAGTAGTCAAATCATCACACACACACACTGAATTTACTGAATCATGCATGATTCAGTTAACTGAATTTACTGTCAATAGCTGTCAATTGCATGATTCAGTTAACTGAATTTACCGAATCAGTTTACTAAAGATTGCACAGTTATCAAAACTGAATGTTCAGTTAACTGAAAATTTCAAAAAATTCTGTAATTGAACAGTGTGCTCTAACTGAATTCAAATGAGATCATATTTGTATTCTAGTTTGCTTTGAATTATGTTAGTGAACAATTTACTGTATATGTTTTCTAGTTTGCCTTCTCCATCTAAAATGAGATCATATTTCAAATTCAAGTAATAACAGCAGACAACAAAAAACTGAGGTAGAGGGGGGCAGGAGAGGGACAGAGCACCTTGCCGCCGGAGGAGCCAAGCACCTTGCGTCCGGGTGACGTTACCGACGTCCTTCTCCTCCTCGCCGAGCACCTTGCTTCCGGCCAAACCTGCTGCAGAGAACACGTACGACTAGTCAGAGAGAGAGAGAGAGAGAGAGAGAGAGAGAGAGAGAGAGCTGG
>NC_041391.1:659246675-659316231 GCF_002162155.2 Triticum dicoccoides | reverse complement strand
CAATGGGGACAGGGGCGGCAAGGGGGGAGGGAGTGTCAGGGCGGCGTGCGCCGACAGTGGTGTGGGCGGGTGCGGCGGCGGCGGCGGGGGAGGGGCGGCACAGAGAAAGGGGATCGATCGGATCGAGCGAGAGTGAGAGAGAGGAGAGAGATGTGTGGCTGTCTAGGCAACTTAGCTACAGCGTGGGGCGGAAAAATGCGCTATAGCTAACTTAGCTATAGCGCGGGGCACAAAAATGCGCTAGTGCTAACCTTTTTTATTTTTATTTTTATTTTTCTTTTTCTTATCTATAGCGCGCCGCGGCAAAATGCGCTATAGCTAAGTTAGCTATAGCGCAGGCAGAAAAACCCGCTACTACTAACTTTTTCTTTTTCTTTTTCTTTTTCTTTTTCTTTTTCATATTCCACAACTTCCTTCCTTTTTATTTTATTTTTATTTTATTTTTATTTATATTATTCTTTTTCCTTTTTCATATTCCACAAACTTTCTTTCTTTTTGCAAAACTTCCTTTTTATTTTTATTTTTCATTTGCACTTTTCTTTTTCTTTTTATTTTTCATATTCCACTAACTTCCTTCCTTTCTTATTTTATTTGTCTTGCATTTCATTTTTCACAACTTATTAGTTCCTTTTTCTTTTTCTTTCAATTCATTTTGCAAAACTTCCTTTCTTTTTCTTTTTCTTCTTCTTTTTCTTTTTCTTTCATTTGCACTTTTCTTTTTCTTATCTTTCTTTTCCACTTTCCTTCCTTTAAGTTGGTCTATCGTTGGAGCAATACCACTGTTACCCTCCGGATAATAATTAGTATAATATATATTACATCATTTGACCGCTATCGGCGGTATACAAAATAGCTAGACACACACAAACTTTGTGGATTAGTTTGTCAACCTGGGCGACGACGACGCTTCAGACTGATCTTCTTCCCTCTTTTGTTCGTTGTCGAATAATTGAGCCCATGGTCGTGACTTTTCCTTCTCCAGGGATTACGATCTTTCGTAGGTATACATGTTGAAAATATGCCCTAGAGGCAATAATAAATTAGTTATTATTATATTTCCTTGTTCATGATAATAGTTTATTATCCATGCTATAATTGTATTGATAGGAAACTGAGATACATGTGTGGATACATAGACAACACCATGTCCCTAGTAAGCCTCTATTGACTAGCTTGTTGATCGATAGATGGTTACGGTTTCCTAACCATGGACATTGGATGTCGTTTATAACGGGATCACATCATTAGGAGAATGATGTGATGGACAAGACCCAATCCTAAGCCTAGCACAAAGATCGTGTAGTTCGTATGCTAAAGCTTTTCTAATGTCAAGTATCATTTCCTAAGACCATGAGATTATGCAACTCCTGGATACCATAGGAATGCTTTGGGTGCACCAAATGTCACAACGTAACTGGGTGGCTATAAAGGTGCACTACAGGTATCTCCAAAAGTGTCTGTTGGGTTGGCACGAATCGAGACTGGGATTTGTCACTCCGGTTGACGGAGAGGTATCTCTGGGCCCACTCGGTAGGACATCATCATAATGTGCACAATGTGATCAAGGGGTTGATCACGGGATGATGTGTTACGGAACGAGTAAAGAGACTTGCCAGTAACGAGATTGAACAAGGTATCGGGATACCGACGATCGAATCTCGGGCAAGTACAATACTGCTAGACAAAGGGAATTGTATACGGGATTGATCGAATCCTCGACATCGTGGTTCATCCGATGAGATCATCATGGAACATGTGGGATCCAACATGGGTATCCAGATCCCGCTGTTGGTTATTGACCGGAGAACGTCTCGGTCATGTCTGCATGGTTCCCGAACCCGTAGGGTCTACACACTTAAGGTTCGATGACGCTGGGGTTATAAAGGAAGTTTGTATGTGGTTACTGAATGTTGTTCGGAGTCCCGGATGAGATCCCGGACGTCACGAGGAGTTCCGGAATGGTCTAGAGGTAAAGATTTATATATGGGAAGTCCTGTTTTGGTCACCGGAAAAGTTTCGGGTTTTATCGGTAACGTACCGGGACCACCGGGAGGGTCCCGGGGGTCCACCAAGTGGGGCCACCGGCCCCGGAGTGCTGCATGGGCCAATTGTGGGAGGGGGCCATCCCCAGGTGGGCTGGTGCGCCCCCCACCAAGGCCCAAGGCACATAGGGCTTGGGGGAAACCCTAAAGGGGGGCGCCCCCTTGCCTTGGGGGGCAAGGCAACCCCCCTGGCCGCCGCCCCCTCCTCAGATTGGATCTAAGGGGGCCGGCCCCCCTCTCCCTTGCCCCTATATATATGTGGGGGTGGGAGGGCAGCCGCACCCAAGTTCTGGCGCAACCCTCCCCCTCTCCCAAGAACTCCTCTCCCGCAGGTGCTTGGCGAAGCCCTGTAGGATTGCCACGCTCCTCCACCACCACCACGCCGTTGTGCTGCTGCTGGATGGAGTCTTCCTCAACCTCTCCCTCTCTCCTTGCTGGATCAAGGCATGGGAGACGTCACCGGGCTGTACGTGTGTTGAACGCGGAGGTGCCGTCCGTTCGGCACTAGGATCTCCGGTGATTTGGATCAGACGAGTACGACTCCTTCAACCCCGTTCTCTTGAACGCTTCCGCTTAGCGATCTACAAGGGTATGTAGATGCACTCTCCTTACCCTTGTTGCTGGTTTCTCCATAGATAGATCTTCGTGACACGTAGGAAAATTTTGAATTTCTGCTACGTTCCCCAACAGTGGCATCATGAGCCAGGTCTATTGCGTATATCCTTTGCACGAGTAGAACACAAAGTAGTTGTGGGCGTTGATTTTGTTCAATATGCTTACCGTTACTAGTCCAATCTTGTTTCGATGGTATTGTGGGATGAAGCGGCCCGGACCAACCTTACACGTACACTTACGTGAGACAGGTTCCACCGACTGACATGCACTTGGTGCATAAGGTGGCTAGCGGGTGCCAATCTCTCCCACTTTAGTCGAAACGGATTCGATGAAAAGGGTCCATATGAAGGGTAAATAGGAATTGGCATATCACGTTGTGGTTTTGCGTAGGTAAGAAACATTCTTGCTAGAAACCCATAGCAGCCACGTAAAACATGCAAACAACAATTAGAGGACGTCTAACTTGTTTTTCCAGGGTATGCTATGTGATGTGATATGGCCAAGAAGAATGTGATGAATGATATGTGATGTATGAGATTGATCATGTTCTTGTAATAGGAATCACGACTTGCATGTCGCTGAGTATGACAACCGGCAGGAGCCATAGGAGTTGTCTTTATTTATTGTATGACCTGCGTGTCATTATACAACGCCATGTAATTACTTTACTTTATTGCTAACCGGTAGCCATAGTAGTAGAAGTAATAGTTGGCGAGACAACTTCATGAAGACACGATGATGGAGATCATGATGATGGAGATCATGGTGTCATGCCGGTGACGATGATGATCATGGAGCCCCGAAGATGGAGATCAAAAAGGAGCAAAATGATATTGGCCATATCATGTCACTATTTGATTGCATGTGATGTTTATCATGTTTATGCATCTTATTTTCTTTGAACGACGGTAGTAAATAAGATGATCCCTCATTAAAATTTCAAGAAAGTGTTCCCCCTAACTGTGCACCGTTGTGAAAGTTCGTCGTTTCGAAGCACCACGTGATGATCTGGTGTGAAAGATTCTTACGTTCACATACAACGGGTGTAAGCCAGATTTACACACGCGAAACACTTAGGTTAACTTAATGAGCCTAGCATGTACAGACATGGCCTCGGAACACAAGAGACCGAAAGGTCGAGCATGAGTCGTATGGAGGATACGATCAACATGAAGATGTTCACCGATGATGACTAGTCCGTCTCACGTGATGATCGGACACGGCCTAGTTGACTCGGATCATGTAATCACTTAGATGACTAGAGGGATGTCTGTCTGAGTGGGAGTTCATAAGATGAACTTAATTATCCTGAACATAGTCAAAAGATCTTTGCAAATTATGTCGTAAGTTCGCGCTTTAGTTCCACTCTTTAGTTATGTTCCTAGAGAAAATATAGTTGAAAGTTGACAGTAGCGATTATGCGGACAGTAGAAAGCTTATGTCCTTAATGCACCGCTTAGTGTGCTGAACCCCAAACGTCGTTTGTGGATGTTGCGAACATCGGACATACACGTTTTGATAACTACGTGATAGTTCAGTTAAACGGTTTAGAGTTGAGGCACAAAAGACGTTTTCGAAACGTCACGGAACATATGAGATGTTTCGAGGGCTGAAATTGGGATTTCAGGCTCGTGCCCACGTCAAGAGGTATAAGACCTCCGACGATTTTCTTAGCCTGCAAACTAAGGGAGAAAAGCTCAATCGTTGAGCTTGTGCTCAGATTGTCTGAGTGCAACAATCACTTGAATCGAGTGGGAGTTGATCTTCCAGATGAGAGAGTGATGTTTCTCCAAAGTCATTGCCACCAAGCTGCTAGAGCTTCGTGATGAACTATAACAAATCAAGGATAGATATGATGATCCTTGAGATATTCATGATGTTTGACACTTCGAAAGTAGAAATCAAGAAGGAGCGTCAATTGTTGATGGTTAGTGAAACCACTAGTTTCAAGAAGGGCAAGGGCAAGAAGGGGCACTTCATGAAATGACAAATCAGTTGCTGCTCTAGTGAAGAAACCCAAGGTTGAACCCAAACCCGAGACTAAGTGCTTCTGTGATAAGGGGAACAGCCACTGGAGCAGAATTACCCTAGATACTTGGTAGATAAGAAGGATGGCAAGGTCGATAGAAGTATATTGGATATACATTATGTTAATGTGTACTTTACTAGTACTCCTAGTAGCACCAGGGTATTAGATACCGGTTCGGTTGCTAAGTGTTAGTAACTCGAAATAAAAGCTACAGAATAAACGGAGGCTAGCTAAAGGTGAGCTGACGATACGTGTTGGAAGTGTTTCCAAGGTTGATGTGATCAAGCATCGCATGCTCCCTCTACCATCGAGATTGGTGTTAAACCTAAATAATTGTTATTTGGTGTTTGCGTTGAGCATAGACATGATTGGATTATGTCTGTCGCAATACGGTTATTCATTTAAGGAGAATAATGGTTACTCTGTTTATTTGAATAATACCTTCAATGGTCTAGCACCTAAAAGGAATGGTTTATTGAATCTCGATCATAGTGATACACATTTTCATGACAAAAAGGATATAAGATAGTAATGATAGTACCACTTACTTGTGGCACTGCCATGTAAGTCATATTGGTGTAAAACGCATGATGAAGCACCATGTTGATGGATCTTTGGACTCACTCGTTTTTGAAAAGTTTGAGACATGCAAACCATGTCTATTGGTGTATACGCATGAAGAAACTCCATGCAGATGGATCGTTTGGACTCACTTGATTTTGAATCACTTGAGATATGCAAATCATACCACATAGGCAAGATGACTGAAAAGCCTCGTTTCAGTAAGATGGAACAAGATAGCAACTTGTTGGAAGTAACACACTTTGATGTGTGCAGTCCAATGAGTGCTGAGGCATACAGTGAATATCATTATGTTTTAATTCACAGATGATTTAAGTAGATACTGTATATTTACTTGATGAAACACAAGTCTGAATTATTGAATGGTTCAAGTAATTTCAGAGTGAAGTTGAAGGTCATTGTGACAAGAGGATAAAATGTCTATGATATGATCATAGAGATGAGTATCTGAGTTACGAGCTTTGGCACACAATTAAGACATTGTGGAAATTGTTTCACAATTAATACCGCCTGGAACACCATAGTGTGATGGTGTGTCCGAACATCATAGTTGCACCCTATTAGATATGGTGCGTACCATGATGTCTCTTATCGAATTACCACTATCATTCATGGGTTAGGCATTAGAGACAACCACACTCACTTTAATAGGGCACACGTAATTCCGTTGAGACGGCACCATTTGAACTATGGTTTGGAGAAACCTAAGTTGTCGTTTCTTAAAAATTTGGGGCTGCAACGCTTATGTGAAAAAGTTTCATCATGATAAGCTCGACCCCAAAACAGATAAATACATCTTCATAGTATACCCAAAATGGTTGGGTATACCTCCTATCTCAGATCCGGAAGCAAAAGTAATTGTTTCTAGAAACGGGTCCTTTCTCGAGTAAAAGTTTCTCTCGAAAGAATTGAGTGGGAGGATGGCGGAGACTTGATGAGGTTAATGAACCATCACTTCAACCAGTGTGTAGCAGGGCACAGGAAGTTGTTCCTGTGGCACCTACACCAATTGAAGTAGAAGCTTATGATAGTGATCATGAAACTTCGGATCAAGTCACTACCGAACCTTGTAGGACGACAAGGACACGTACTGCTTCGGAGTGGTACGGTAATCCTGTCTTGGAGGTCATGTTGCCAGACAACAATGAACCTACGAGCTATGGAGAAGCGATGGTGGGCCCGGATTCCGACGAATGGCTTGAGGCCATAAAATCCAAGAAAGAATCAATGACTTTGGAAGAAATACTTGATGGTCGTAAGGCCGTTGGGTACAGATGGATTTTAAAAGAAAGACAGACAATGATGGTAAGAATCACCATTAAGAAAGCTCGACTTGTCGTTAAAATGTTTTCCGACAAGTTCAAAGAGTTGACTATGGTGAGGCTTTCTCACTCGTAGCGATGCTAAGAGTCTGTTGAAATTGGATTAGCGGTTACTGCATTATTTATGAAATCTTGCAGATAGGATGTCAAAACATTGTTTCCTCGACGTTATACTTGAGGAAAGGTTGTATTTGATACAACCAGAATGTTTTGTCAATCCTGAAAGATGCTAACAAGTATGCAAAGCTCCAGCAATCCTTCTAAGGACTGGAGTAAGCATCTCGGTGTTGGAATGTACGTTTTGATGAGATGATAAAAGATTTTGGGTTTATACAAAGTTTGTGAGAAACCTGTATTTCCAAAGAAGTGAGTGGGAGCACTATAGCATTTCTGATGAGTATATGTTGTTGACATATTGTTGATCAGAAATGATGTAGAATTTCTGGAGAGAATATAGGGTTATTTGAAAAGTGTTTTTCAATAGAGAACCTGGATTAAGCTGCTTGAACATTGAGCATCAAGATCTATAAGGATAGATCAGAAACGCTAAATGGTACTTTCAAATGAGCACATACCTTGACATGATCTTGAAGGTGTTCAAGATGGATCAGTCAAAGAAGGAGTTCTTGCCTGAGTTGTAAGGTATGAAGTTAAGAGTTAAAGCTCGACCACGGCAGAAAAGAGAGAAAGGACGAAGGTCGTCCCCTATGCTTCAGACATAGGCTCTGTAGTATGCTATGCTGTGTACCGCACCGGAAGTGTGCCTTGCCATGAGTCAGTCAAGGGGTACAAGAATGATCCAGGAACGTATCATTGGACAGCGGTCAAAATTATCCTTAGAGGAATAAGGAAATGTTTCTCAATTATGGAGGTGATAAAGAGTTCGGCATAAAGGGTTACGTCGATGCAAGCTTTAACACCTATCCGAGTGACTCTGAGTAGCAAACCGGATACATATAGTGGAGCAACCATTTGGAATAGCTCTAAGTGGAGCGTGGAAGCATTATTTAGAATATGACCTAGAGATTTGCGAAGTACATACGGATCTCAATGTTGCAGACCCGTTGACTAAAACCTCTCTCACAAGCAAACATGATCAAACCCCAGAACTCATTGAGTCTTAATCACATGGTGATGTGAATTAGTTTAGTGACACTAGTAAACTCTGGATGTTGGTCACATGGCGATGTGACCTATCAGTGTTAATCACATGGCGATGTGAACTAGACTATTAACTCTAGTGCAAGTGGGAGACTGTTGGAAATATGCTCTAGAGGCAATAATAAATTAGTTATTATTATATTTTCTTGTTCATGATAATAGTTTATTATCCATGCTATAATTGTATTGATAGGAAACTGAGATACATGTGTGGATACATAGACAACACCATGTCCCTAGTAAGCCTCTATTGACTAGCTCGTTGATCGATAGATGGTTACGGTTTCCTGACCATGGACATTGGATGTCGTTGATAACAGGATCACATCATTAGGAGAATGATGTGATGGACAAGACCCAATCCTAAGCCTAGCACAAAGATCGCGTAGTTCGTATGCTAAAGCTTTTCTAATGTCAAGTATCATTTCCTTAGACCATGAGATTGTGCAACTCCCGGATACCGTAGGAATGCTTTGCGTGTACCAAATGTCACAACGTAACTGGGTGGCTATAAAGGTGCACTACAGGTATCTCCAAAAGTGTCTGTTGGGTTGGCACGAATCAAGACTGGGATTTGTCACTCCGGTTGACGGAGAGGTATCTCTGGGCCCACTTGGTAGGACATCATCATAATGTGCACAATGTGATCAAGGGGTTGATCACGGGATGATGTGTTATGGAACGAGTAAAGAGACTTGCCAGTAATGAGATTGAACAAGGTATCGGGATACCGACGATCGAATCTCGGGCAAGTACAATACCGCTAGACAAAGGGAATTGTATGCGGGATTGATCGAATCCTCGACATCGTGGTTCATCCGATGAGATCATCGTGGAACATGTGGGAGCCAACATGGGTATCCAGATCCCGCTGTTGGTTATTGACCGCAGAACGTCTCGGTCATGTCTGCATGGTTCCCGAACCCGTAGAGTCTACACACTTAAGGTTCGATGATGCTAGGGTTATAAAGGAAGTTTGTATGTGGTTACCAAATGTTGTTCGGAGTCCCGGATGAGATCCCGGACGTCACGAGGAGTTCCGGAATGGTCCGGAGGTAAAGATTTATATATGGGAAGTCCTGTTTTGGTTACCGGAAAAGTTTTGGGTTTTATCGGTAACGTACCGGGACCACCGGGAGGGTCCCGGGGGTCCACCAAGTGGGGCCACCAGCCCTGACGGGCTGCATGGGCCAATTGTGGGAGGGGGCCAGCCCAGGTGGGCTGGTGCGCCCCCCACCAAGGCCCAAGGCGCATAGGGCTTGGGGGAAACCCTAAAGGGGGGCGCCCCCTTGCCTTGGGGGGCAAGGCAACCCCCCTGGCCGCCGCCCCCTCCTCAGATTGGATCTGAGGGGGCCGGCCCCCCTCTCCCTTGCCCCTATATATATATATATGTGGGAGTGGGAGGGCAGCCGCACCCAAGTTCTGGCGCAGCCCTCCCCCTCTCCCAAGAACTCCTCCTCTCCCGCAGGTGCTTGGCGAAGCCCTGTAGGATTGCCACGCTCCTCCACCACCACCACGCCGTTGTGCTGCTACTGGATGGAGTCTTCCTCAACCTCTCCCTCTCTCCTTGCTGGATCAAGGCATGGGAGACGTCACCGGGCTATACGTGTGTTGAACGCGGAGGTGCCGTCCGTTTGGCACTAGGATCTCCGGTGATTTGGATCACGACGAGTACGACTCCTTCAACCCAGTTCTCTTGAACGCTTCCGCTTAGCGATCTACAAGGGTATGTAGATGCACTCTCCTTCCCCTCATTGCTGGTTTCTCCATAGATAGATCTTTGTGACACGTAGGAAAATTTTGAATTTCTGCTACGTTCCCCAACAATGTAGTCTTCATTCTTCTTTTGACGTATGTTTCATCGTCATCAGCATCATCTTCCCTCATCGGATCACCGTACTGGTCATAGTCTTCCTCGTTGGCGACTCCATCCATTCTGGCGATGCTCCATTTGCTTCTCCTCACGACAACACGACTGGGATTGATCGGATCAGTTATGAAGAAACGTTGTGTCACGTGTTTAGCATGTACCCATGGCTCATTTTTGGCGATGGCGTTGATGGTACCGCTATCGGAGTCGGGTATACACATGGTAGTGATATGTCGGTTTTCTTTGTGTACATTCTTAGCCCATCTGACACGGAACATCGTCGCACTATGCAATCCAGAGTAGTTAAGCTCCCATATCTCTTCGACCCTTCCGTAATATCTTTCAGTTACATTCCCGGTCATGGCTTCCATCGTCACCCCTGAGTTTTGGTCATCACTATTTATATCTTTCTCCTCCGTGTAGAACGTGTATCCGTTGATATCGTATGCTTGATAAGTCGCGAGGTTGGTCGAGGGGCCATGTGTTAAGGCATATATGAGTGTTCCGTTCGGACAACCCTCTTCCGGGTGATTAGCCAGAACTCACTCTTTGAACCAACGCACAAAAGTGGAGTTGTGCTCTCTAATAACTTCAGCATCCAACTTGTGCACCCTACGGTCACGGTACTTCTTTGCGATGGTCTCTTTATGCAGTGTCACAAAACCTTCTAGCACATCTAGGTGTTGTAGCACTACTAAGTTTGCCCTGTCAAGGTCGTTTTGTCGGCCCAAGCATAACACATTCACATCCCTATGACCGTTGGTGTGACCTTCGCCTTCGAGCCTTCCACAATGCTTGTTGATGGGCAAACCAACAACAGTGTCTCCGGTGCCTACTAGATAACTCTCACAGAAAGAGATGCACTCTTTGGTCAGATATCCCTGGGCTATGCTTCCATCTGGATGGGACATGTTACGAACGAATCCTTTGATGACCCCATTCATCCTCTCGAACGGCATCATGCTATGCAAGAATGTCGGCCCTAGGTCGATGATGTCGTCCACGATGTGGACACATAGATGCACCATGACATCAAAGAACGCGGGCGGGAAGTACATCTCTAGCTCATTCAGTATGACAACGATCTCTTCCTGTAGCATATGGAGTTGCTTCACACTAATCGACTTTCGAGAGATATCATCAAAAAAGTGGCATAGGTCAGTAAGCGTCTCACGCACATGTGTGTCCATAATCTCTCTAAGTGCAACCGGGAGTAACTGCATCATCATCACATGACAGTCGTGAGACTTCATCCCACTGAACCTTTTTTTCTTAGTGTCCAGATATCTACTTAGCTTCCCACAGTATCCGGGACTAACTTTGATTCCAGCAAGGCACTTGAACAATTGATCGACCTCCTTCGGATCTAAGGTGAAGCAAGAGGGGGGGCAATATTGTTCTTCCTTCTTGTTTACTTTTTTGCCCCTATCTTCCGTCTCTATCTCCGTCTCGGTCTCCTCTGACGACCTTTTACCGGGCATTTGGAGATCTTTCCTGATATTCAAAAATTCCAAGTCTTTTCTTGCCTTCGGCCCATCCTTGGTCCTCTCTGGCATGTTCATCAATGTTCCAAGCAAACTCTCAAGGATATTTTTTGTGATATGCATTTGATCAAGGCTATGAGGCGTGTCGAGTATGGGCCAGTATTCCAAGTCCCAGAAAACAGATCTCGTCTCCCATACCTTCAGCAGGGGCTCCAACGCCTTTTCCTTCATCTTTCCCGGCGAGGGGCGCTCTTCCCAGTTCTTCAATAACTCATATATTTCTGCACCGCTACGCTTAAGTGGAGGACCTCGATGCTCAGCCTTACCAGTGAATAGATCTCCACACTTACTCCACGGGTCATCCTTCTCGAGCCATCTTCGATGCCCCATGTACATGATTTTCAAAGACTCGCCATCTTTTGATAGCTGCAGAGAAGTTGTATAATCCATGCACCTCGTGCATCCACAATATCCGTGGCACACCTGGCCGGAGAGATAGTCGTAACCAAGATAGTCCTGCACCGTCGTGATCAGCGCGGCTCTCATGTAGAAATACTCTCCTTTGCTTGCATCCCATGTCTTGGCCGGCGTTTTCCATAAGGTATGTATCTCCTCTTTCAGTAACCCGAGATACAAATTTATATCATTTCCCGGTTGTCTCGACCCTTGAATAAGCATAGCCATGTGTATGTATTTTTCCTTCATGCACAACCAGGGGGAGGTTGTACATCCATACAAACATGGGCCATGTGCTATGATTGGTGTTCTGGTTGCCAAATGGATTCATGCCATCACTACTAGCGCCAAGCATGATGTTCCTTGGATCATTTGCGGAAAAATACAATTAAGCATTTAATGCTCTCCACTGGCTAGCATCTGCGAGGTGTCTCAGCTTTGGCTCATCTCCGTAATCTGGCTTCATCCTCTCCACATTCCAGCGCATAAGCTTTGCTTCCTTAGGATCTACAAAATACCGCTATAGACGCAGAGTGGTCGGAAAGTACCATACAACTTTCTGTGGAGCTTTATTTCCGGCCTTTTTATATCGTGAAGCATTGCACTTTGGACAGATGGTTTTTTCCACGTGCTCGTTCCGGTATATGATGCAATCATTGATGCATTTGTGATATCTAATGTGTGGCAGATCAAGAGGGCACACGATTTTCTTTGCCTCCACGACACTAGTAGGACAAAGTCTTCTCGCGGGAAGAACCTTCTTTAGATACTTCAGAAGCTCATCCAGGCTTGCATCTGTCCATTTGTTTTTTGCCTTCGTCTTTAGAAGTTCTAGTGTGAAACTCAAGTGGGTCACCTCGAGATTGCAACCATCATACAAAGGATTCATCGAGTCTACCTCCAGTTGCGCCAGTTTGGCCTCCTCTCTAGAAGCAGCTCTGTCACTAGTCGTCTTCTTGCGAAGCAGGTCTCGAACATGCGGGTCCTGCATGGCTGAACTTAGTAGCAACGAAGACGGCGGCGTGTCCGTGTCTTCTCCGCCTTGAACTGCCTCTTCGCCATCGACATTTCCGAGGCCGTCTTCCTCTTCAGGCACATAATCGGTCATCTCTTTGTCTGGTGGCCCCATGTCATTATTTCCTGCCCCGTTGATGTTCTCCTCCTCATCATCTTCTTCACTTATCCACCGAGTATGGCCATGCATGAAACCATGCATGAGTAGGTGCGCCTTGAATGTACCACCCTCAAAGGGGTCGAGCCTGACTATTCCTTTGCATTTTCGACACGGACATAAAACATCCTTCAGTATTTTTCATACATGTCGTCCACAGCGGATTGCCAGTATCTTTCCACCATCCTTCCATTAACCTTCATGATCACCTGCACGCGGAGCAAATATTATAACCACGCATATATGCATGCATGGATCAAATTAATACAAAAAATCGGCATGACCTTCCCTAAACATAGGACATATTGAGTTTGCCCGAAATTCGCCGAAACGGAATTGAATCGACATTTCTGCAAAACATAGGCAACTCATGTCACTCACATGCCACACACAATTCGGTATATTCATATCACACATAGTTTCGGTCGTAATCGCAAACACACATATTTCCATTCTTGCACAACTCTTTTTTTGCTCACCTATTTGTCGAGAGGGATATCGAGCACCTTCTCATAATTAGCTATTAGCTCTATATAGTGAGGTACCTACATAAATATACCTCCAACTAGATAGGGAGAGAGAGAGAGAGAGAGCTATGAGAGGGAGGAGTGAGGGCATTAATGGAGGGGGTGGTGGAGAGGCAAAGAAGAGAAGGGGAGAAGGGGCAAAAGAAAGGAAGAGGAAGGAGGGAGGGTATTAATGGAGGGGTGGTGGAGGGGCAAAGAAGAGAATGGGAGGAGGGGCAAAACAAAGGAAGAGGAAGGAGGGAGGGCATTAGTGGAGGGGGTAGGAGGGGCAAAGAAGAGGGAAGCATTTAAGAACAAGCAAGTGCAAGAGGGAGGAGGAGAAAGAAAGGGGGGAGGAAGAAGAGGGGGAAAAGGTAGCAGATATTTTGGCTGGCGACCGTAGCAGTAGCGCGGGGCACCAAAGTGCGCTACTGCTATGTGTGCCAGCCAAAATATCTACTAGTAAGTAAAACTAGCTATAGTGCTTGTCCAAAACCCACGCTACTGGTAAGTTAGTACACATAAAAGAAGTAGCAGTAGCGCTTCTAGGTGGACAGGCGCTACTGCTATGTTCTTAACAGTGGCGCTTGTTATAGTACCAACGCTGCTACTATTTTTTTGCCGGGGTGTGTGGTGATGCTAAATTACCAGTAGCATGCCCACAGGAAACCCACGCTACTGCTAAGATGCACCAGTAGCGCGCTTTACGACAGACGCTACTGGTACTTATCAGTAGCGTGGTGTCCTAAACAAGCGCTACTGGTAGACATTATGTATAAGCCTTTTCCTAGTAGTGTCAAGCCATTTATCGGAATTTGGGCTCATCAAGCTTCTTCATAGTTCATAGGTTCACCTTGGTTTAGTAACATGACTTCGAGGACAGGATTACCATACCACTCTGGTGCGAATCGTGCTCTGGTTGACCTGCTAAATTCAGTAGTAACTTGATCTAAAGTTTCATGATCATCATCATTAGCTTCCTCTCTAGTTGGTGTAGGCACCACGGGAACAATTTTCTCTGATGTACTACTTTCCAATTCGACAGAAGGTACATTTACCTCATCAAGTTCTACTTTCCTCCCACTCCCTTCTTTCGAGAGAAAATCCTTCTCTAGAAAGGACCCATTCTCAGCAACAAAGATCTTGCCTTCGGATCTGTGATAGAAGGTGTACCCAATTGTTTCCTTAGGCATCATATGAAGACGCACTTCTCCGATTTGGGTTCGAGCTTATTAGGCTGAAGCCTTTTAACCTAAGTGTCGCAACCCCAAACTTTAAGAAACGACAGCTTAGGTTTTTTGCCAAACCATAGTTCATACGATGTCATCTCAACAGATTTAGATGGTGCCCTATTTAACATGAATGCAACTGTCTCTAATGCATAATCCCAAAACGATAGTGGTAAATCGGTAAGAGACATCATAGATCACACCATATCTAATAAAGTATGGTTACAACGTTCGGACACACCATTACGCTGTGGTGTTCTAGGTGGCGTGAGTTGTGAAACTATTCCACATTGTTTTAAATGAAGGCCAAACTCGTAACTCAAATATTAGCCTCCGCGATCAGATCGTAGAAACTTTATTTTCTTGTTACGATGATTCTCAACTTCACTCTGAAATTCTTTGAACTTTTCAAATATTCCAGACTTGTGTTTCATTAAGTAGATATACCCATATCTGCTCAAATCAACTGTGAAGGTCAGAAAATAACGATACCCACCACGAGCCTCAACACTCATCGGACTGCATACATCGGTATGTATTATTTCCAATAAGTCATTGGCTCACTCCATTTTTTCGGAGAACGAAGTCTTAGTCATCTTGCCCATGAGGCATGGTTCGCAAGTATCAAATGATTCATAATCAAGTGATTCCAAAAGTCCATCTGCATGGAGTTTCTTCATGCGTTTTAAACCAATATGATGTAAACTGCAGTGCCACAAATGTGTTGCGCTATCATTATAAACTTTGCATCTTTTCACATCTATATTATGAATATGTGTATCACCAAAATCGAGATTCAATAGTAATAGACCACTCTTCAAGGGTGGATGACCATTATTACTCATATAAATAGAACAACCATTATTCTCTGATTTAAATGAATAACCGTCTTGCACTAAACAAGATCCAGATATAATGTTCATGTTCAATGCTGGCACCAAATAACAATTATTCAGGTCTAAAACTAATGCTGAAGGTAGATGTAGAGGTAGCGCGCCGACGGCGATCACATCGACCTTGAAACCATTCACGACGCGCATTGTCACCTCATCCTTAGCCAATCTTTGTTTAATCCATAGTCCCTGTTTCGAGTTACAAATATGAGCAACCGAACCGGTATCAAATACCCAGGTACTACTACGAGCATTAGTAAGGCACACATCAATAACATGTATATCAAATATACCTTTGTTCACTTTGCCATCCTTCTTATCCGCCAAATACTTGGGGCAGTTCCGCTTCCAGTGACCAGTCCCTTTGCAGTAGAAGCACTCAGTTTTAGGCTTGGGTCCAGCTTTGGGCTTCTTCCCGGGAGTGGCAACTTTCTTGCCATTCTTCTTGAAGTTCCCCTTCTTTCCCTTGCCCTTTTTCTTGAACCTAGTGGTCTTGTTAACCATCAACACTTGATGGCCCTGCTTGATTTCTACCTCCGTAGATTTGAGCATTGTGAAGAGCTCGGGAATTGTATTTTCCATCTCTTGCATATTATAGTTCCTCACGAAGCCTTTATAGCTTGGTGGCAGTTATTGGAGAACTCTGTCAATAACACTATCATCTGGAAGATTACCTCCCAGCTGAGTCAAGTGATTATGATATCCAGACATTCTGAGTATGTGTTCACTGACATAACTATTCTCCTCCATATTGCAGCTATAGAACTTGTTGGAGACTTCATATCTCTCAACTCGGGCATTTTATTAAAATATTAACTTCAACTCTTGGAACATCTCATATGCTCCATGACGTTCAAAATGTCTTTGAAGTCCGGATTCTAAGTCGTAAAGCATGGCACATTGAACTATCGAGTAGTCATCAGATCGAGCTTGCTAGACGTTCAAAACATTTGCATCTGCTCCTGCAGCAGGCACCTAGCGGTGCATCAAGGACATAATTCTTCTGTGCAACAATGAGGATAATCCTCAAGTTACGGACCTAGTCCGTGTAGTTGCTACCATCATCTTTCAACTTAGTTTTCTCTAGGAACACATTAAAATTCAAGGGAACGGTAGCACGGGCCATTGATCTACAACATAGATATGCAAATACTATCAGGACTAAGTTCATGATAAATTAAGTTCAATTAATCAAATTACTTAAGAACTCCCACTTAGATAGGCATCCCTCAAGTCATCTAAATGATACATGATCCAAATCAACTAAACCATGTCCGATCATCACGTGAGATGGAGTAGTCATCAATGGTGAACATCTCTATGTTGATCATATCTACTATATGATTCATGTTCGACCTTTCGGTCTCTAGTGTTCCGAGGCCATGTCTGTACATGCTAGGCTCGTCAAGTTTAACCCAAGTATTCCGCATGTGCAAAACTGTCTTGCACCCGTTGTATGTGAACGTAGAGCCTATCACACCCAATCATCACGTGGTGTCTCAGCACGAAAAACTGTCGCAATGGTACATACTCAGGGAGAACACTTATACCTTGAAATTTTAGTTATGGGATCATCTTATAATGCTACTGTCGTACTAAGAAAAATAAGATGCATAAAGATAAACATCACATGCAATCAAAATATGTGACATGATATGGCCATCATCATCTTGTTCTTTTGATCTCCATCTCCAAAGCATCGTCATGATCTCCATTATCACCGGCTCGACACCTTGATCTCCATCGTTGCGTCGTGGTCGTCTCGCCAACTATTGCTTCTACAACTATTGCTATCGCTTAGTGATAAAAGTAAAGCAATTACATGGCGTTTGCATTTCATACAATAAAGATACAACCATAAGGCTCCTGTCGGTTGCTGATAACTTTTACAAAACATGGTCATCTCATACAATAATGAACATCACATCATGTCTTGACCATATCACATCATAAGCATGCCCTACAAAAACAAGTTATACGTCCTCTACTTTGTTGTTGCAAGTTTTACGTGGCTGCTTCGGGCTTCTAGCAAGAACAATTCTTACCTACGGCACAAAAACCACAACGGTGATTTATCAAGTTTGCTATTTTAACCTTCAACAAGGACCGGCCGCAGTCAAATTCGATTCAACTAAAGTAGGAAAAACAGACACCCGCCAGCCACCTTTATGCAAAACTAGTTGCATGTCTGTCGGTGGAACCGGTCTCATGAACGTGGTCATGTATGGTGGTCCGGGCCGCTTCATCCAACAATACCGCCAAATCAAAATAAGACATTGGTGGTAAGCAGTATGACGATCACCGCCCATAACTCTTTGTGTTCTACTCGTGCATATCATCTACGCATAGACCTGGCTCGGACGTCACTGTTGGGGAACGTAGCATGCAATTTCAAAAAAAATCCGTCGCTCACGCAAGTTCTATCTAGGAGATGCATAGCAACGAGAGGGGGAGAGCATCTTCATACCCTTGAAGATCGCTAAGCGGAAGCGTTTATCAACGCGGTTGATGTAGTCATACACCTTCACGATCCGTCCCGATCAAGTACCAAACGTACGACACCTCCACGTTCAGCACACGTTCAGCTCGATGACGTCCTCGCCTTCTTGATCCAGCAAGACGAGTGAAGTAGTAAATGAGTTCCGGTAGCACGATGGCATGGTGACGGTGTTGGTGAAGAACAATCTCCATAGGGTTTCGCCTAAGCACTACGGAAAACTATGACGGAGGATAAACTAGAGGGGACGGGGTTGCCAGCGCACAGTTTGGTGAATCTTGATGTGTCTTGGGTGCTAGCCCTGCCCCTTTACTTATATGTTGAGCCTTGGGTCGAAACTTGGAATAAAAGCCTCCTCAAAGTCGGTTTACCCGAAAGGCAAGAGTCCTTCTCGGACTCCAGGACCAGACGTCAGGGTTCCCGGCGTCTGGCCCCAGACGCCAGGGACCCTGGCGTCTGGCCCCTGGACTCTGCAAAACTTCCTTTTGCGCTTTCCAAAAACCTCGTGGGCTTTCCCCTTTGGCCCAAATAAATTGTTCCCGTACCCAAACATTTCGGGAATCATCCAGAACCCCTTCCAGTGAATTTCAGAACCCTTTCGGAGACCAAACACTATTATCCCATATATCAATCTTTACCTCTTTACCTCCGGACCATTCCGGAGCTCCTCGTCATATCTATGATCTCATTCGGGACTCTGAGCAACATTCGGTCACCAACATACATAACTCATATAATACTATATTGTCAACGAACGTTAAGCGTGTGGACCCTACGGGTTCGAGAACTATGTAGACATGACCGAGACACCTCTCTGGTCAATATCAATAGCGGAACCTGGATGCTCAAATTGGCTCCCACATATTCTACGAAGATCTTTATCGGTCAAACCGTTATGACAACATACGTTATTCCCTTTGTCCATCGATATGTTACTTGCCCGAGATTCAATCGTGGGTATCTTCATACCTAGTTCAATCTCGTTACCGACAAGTCTCTTTACTCGTTCTGTAATACATCATCCTGCAACTAACTCATTAGTCACTTTGCTTGCAAGGCTTCTTATGATGTTCATTACCGAGAGGGCCCAGAGATACCTCTTCGATACTCGGAGTGACAAATCCTAATCTCAATCTATGCCAACCCAAAAAACACCTTCGGAGATACCTGTAGAGCATCTTTATGATCACCCAGTTACGTTGTGACGTTTGATAGCACACAAGGCATTCCTCCGGTATCCGGGGGTTGCATAATCTCATAGTCGAAGGAATATGTATTTGACATGAAGAAAGCAATAGCAATAAAATTGAACGATCATTATGCTAAGCTAAGGATGGGTATTTTCCATCACATCATTCTACTAATGATGTGATCCCGTTCATCAAATGAGAACACATGTCTATGGTTAGGAAACTTAACCATCTTTGATCAACGAGCTAGTTTAGTAGAGGCTTACTAGGGACACGGTATTTTGTCTATGTATCCACACATGTATCAAGTTTCCGGTTAATATAATTCTAGCATGAATGATAAACATTTATCATGAAATAAGAAAATATAAAATAACAACTTTATTATTGCCTCTAGGGCATATTTCCTTCAGAATGAACATTATGCAGGTGAGATCACACCCTTCAGGAAGTTTAACTAGATTCACAAACCTTAGTTGGTGGAACACAAATGCTAGATTTTGCGTTGGACATTCTGGCTACACTCAAATCTGAAAGTATATGAAAGTGATTATTAGCAATTTTGGCTATATAGAAAATGAAAATGATCCTAGCAATGCTAAGGTGAGACTACAACGCAAGGTAGAAGAAGACGAGGTAGGGTTCGGGTTAACCGAAGAACCGTGAAGACGAGGATGTTTCCATGTATTCATTTCCTTGAAGGGAAAACTCACTAGTGCAGAACCGGCCTTTAGTGCCGGTTTGTAATGGCCTTTAGTGCCGGTTCGGCAACCGGCACTAAAGAGTGGGGACTAAAGGTCCCCCCCCCCCTTTAGTACCGGTTCATTATGAATCGGCGCTAAAGTGTCACCACGTGGCACGAGCCAGGCCCGGGTGCGTGTAGGACGTTAGTACCAGTTGGTAACACCAACCGGTACTAAATGTTTGGGGGGGGGGTTGGCTTTATTTTCCATTTAATTCTTTTTTGTTTGCTGGTATTTCACGCTACTATAAATTGTACACGTTATGCATATATATAAATAGATTTTCTCGTATGTAGAACCGCATATATATATAAATATATATCATCGAATGTCTCACAACCAACACCATTAATTATTCACACATACACATGTATATACATATACAATTTCTCCTACATGTTGCCTTGGTGCCTCCGGAGCATGATGACAAGTGGTTCATGGGGGGCGGTAGCGGGTAATAGTATTCTCCTTTGGGATCTATGACCTGGTCGAGCAAAAATCCAGATATTTCCTCTTGAAGTGCTAGTATGCGGTCCGTTGGTAGGAGCTTATCCCGCACCTCTCTGAACTGTTAAGAAGGAGATCAACATGCATGTGTATTAGTTGTGTGACTAGATATCGATAATGGTGTGAATAGTGTTCTGACAAACGTACCCAGTCCTGTCTTTCAAGTCTGCTCCTTTCGGACGCCATCATGCGAATGTTCTCGCAAACATAGAATGCACACAGATCATTCCCCAGCGCCTGCTTCAGGGCCTTTACGAGAATGTAATTGAATCAGATAATGATTAATCAAGCATGATAATTAATTAATGGTATTGAAACAAGAATTAACGAGATGGTAGCTAGCTAGTACTACTTAATTACTTACCTTTGGTTGATGCCAAAACAACTTTTTTGCCCATTTGCCTGGAGTCACCTTGATGAACTTTGCCCAAGCCCTGCCCGCCGGCAAAGAAAATTAATAAAGGGGTTATTAAATAGTTCATATCAGGAAATGATGAACTAATAATAGGCCGAGATATAGTTAATAATGATTGAAATTACCTGTTGACTATCCCCTTCACGATGGTGTAGTCTTTATCTTCTTTAAGTAGTGAGTCCAGTAATTCAACTGTTCCTTTGTCAACTTTAATGTCTAACAAGATCCAGTGGTAACTGCATGCGCACAAGTTTGCATGTCTTAATTAAGCGGGCATGTGCATAAAATTAATCAACTACCATATACCATATACACTTAATTATTAACATCTAGCTAGCTAGTAAGCAAAAACAGAATTTGTATTACAAGACAGTGTGACTCACATGAAGTTGTAAGGAAGTAGTATATCTTCATTGGTATTGTGGCGCTTCAAGAACTCTAGCATGCTTTCCTCTACACTTGCTTGATAAATTGGAAGATTCCATATGTACTCATTAATGGTATTTGGGTTAATGAACCCAATGCCATAGCGTCCAGATTTTTTCATTTCATACATCTTCATCCTGCATATAATACCACAAAAAATAATATAGTGAGGATAATTACATGTAATGATTGATCAAAATTATCACTACATAGCTAGCTTGAGACTTAAATTACAGAAAGAAATCACTTATAGACAATAGCAACTGATGAGAGACTTGTCGAGTGTGTCTTGATTGTATAACTGAAATAGTTCTGAATACTCAATGGCCAGAGCTTTCTCATGGTAGTAATGCTCATGCCTGACATTCACCATGAGGGACTCTCGATTGGAAATCTTGGTAATGTTCATGTACCATTGATGCAATTCATACATTCTCATTGGGAGGTTCTTGACCTTGTTTGGCTCGACCAAAGGTTGGCCCCGGACATATTTCCGTTTTACTTCCCATTCTCTAAGCGGAGACATGGGCTCGATTTCGAGGAGTTGTCCAACAGAGATCTTGAGCATTTCAGCTTGCATTATATGCTCCTCCATTATTACCACATCGCCTAGCTTGGGAACACTAATGGTTTGCCCACAATAATATTGGGCGCGCGTACTCCTCTCATGTGTTGTTAGCACAACAAGCGGGGTGATCGCTTGCGTCGCCTGTTCTCCCAGCTGGGGAACGGTTTTCCCGCATTTTTTGCCAGCTGCTTGTTGGCTCGAGCTCGAGCTCGCTTCCTTCTGTAGTCGTGCTCGATGTAGCTTCCTGATTTGGTGCTCATAGTCTGAGTCAACAGGCTTGGGAGCTGGCGCTCTAGCCACACGAATGAAGTGGTCAATCATTTTCTCAGGCACTTTCTCCTTTGGCGGCGGTGCCAGTTTCGGTCCAAAATGGGCGTCCACTTGGGCCTGCACTATGGCTGCGTTTTGCTCCTCGGTCATGTCGTAAGGCCTCTGAGGAAGAGGAGCGAGGCTTGGACCATATTTATATCGCTTGTCTCCGCATGTACTTCCTGTACTACCTCGACTCGTACTGCTACGCACCATAGCTGCGGTGTGTCTCTTCTGCGATTGCTGAGACGGCGGAGACGGCTGACGTGGCTGACGCTATGCCGGACTTGAAGCAGGAGTCTTCTCATGTGTTCGGGGACTTGGAGGAGGTGGCAGACTTCAAGGAGGAGTCGGCTCACGCGTTCGTGGACTTGGAGGAGCGGGAGTCTGCTGACTCGGTGGCGGACTTTGAGGAGGAGTCGGCTCACGCGTTCGTGGACTTGGAGGAGCGGGAGTCTGCTGACTCGGTGGCGGACTTCGAAGAGGAGTCGGCAGACGACGCGGTGTCGGTGGACTTGGAAAGATGATGCAATCCTTTCTCCATAGGATGATACGGTGTATGGCCTCTCCCAGTGTGCGCTCGCCGTCACCTCCAGCAATGTCAAGTGCTAGCATCGAATATGGCTCCACCACTTCATCAACCATGACATGACCATAGCCATCTGGAATCGGGATGCAATGGAAGGTTGCTTCAGGGGTAATTGTGAAAGCAACGCCGTCCGCCACCTTCATGGATATGTTCTTCATTTTGGAGTGTAGCTCACAGTTAGTGTTCTCCATGATGTCATCCACAGGGTATGTATCCAGCAGTGTGTCGCCCGGGGCAGAACCAACGCTGCTTCTCGGCATGGATGGGATGGTGCTATCCAATGATGGATGATCATCCGCTTGCTGTTGCCACTGCTGAGACCCCCTTTCCTGGCTAAGTGAGTCGATCTGCTGCTGCTGCTGCTGGAATTTGAGTGCCAAGTCCGCGTGCCTTGCTTCTAGGCCTTGAAGGCGTTCTGCATCCTGCTTCCTGTGCTCCTCCTCCAGCTTCCTCTTCTTCTCCTCCCCCATCTTCTTTCTTGCACGGGACCTGTAGTCGTCGTTCCAGTCCGAAAAGACCTCATACCAGGGAATAACGCCCTTGCCTCGTGTTCTCCCTGGGTGTTCAGGATTTCCCAGGGCGCGCGTAAGCTCGTCATGCTCTCTATTGGGCATGAACACCCCCGTTCGAGCTTCTTCTATTGCGTCAAGTATCTTTTTTCGGCTCCTTTTAGACTTTCCTTCTGCGAAACCAGGCCTGTCTTCGGGTCCAACGCCCCCCCATGTGCATAGAACCAAGTTCTGCACCTGGGGGGGCAGCTCCTAGTAACCGGAGTGACCCCTGCATCCTCCATCTCTTGCTCAGACTTATCCCACTTAGGCATTCCCACCGCGTAGCCACCTGGACCCAGCCTATGGAACTGCGTCTTTTTTGCGGCATTGGCCTTGTTTTTTATCGACCGTTCCTTAGATAATTCTGAATCCTTGAATTTCACAAAATCGTCCCAGTGTTCTCTTTGCTTCTCCAGTGTTCCCGTGAATTCTGGAGTCTTCCTTTCTGCAGCGAGGTAGTTGGCCCATACAGTTTTCTTGTGGGTGTTGAATGCAATTTCCATCTTCTTAAGAGCAGCGCCCTTGACTTTGTCCACGTCTGCTTTACTGAAATAATCTGGTAGGGTGAAATGTTCCATCAGAGAATCCCAAAGGTTTTTTTGCTCTGTCGTCGAACCAAGTAACACCTAGACGTTTAGTTTTTGGCTCTTTCCATTCTTGAATGGAGATCGGGAGTAGGTCCTTCACAAGAACTCCGCACTGACGAGTCCACTTGTTCGCAATGTTCTTAAGCGATCGGGGTTCGCCACTAGGTTTGACGGAGTCGATGTTGTACTTTACACCCTCCTTCAACCTTTTGCCCGGGCCTTGCTTTGTCATGCTGTCTGTAGAAGCAGATTTTCCTGAAAGAAGGAAGATCGATTCGTTAATATATCTTCAAATAAAATAAAACATGTGATGATCACCAAATGCCTGCTTATATAAATATACCTCGCCGGTAGTCTTTTTATTTGAAGATCAGCATTCTCTGTGTCATCATAAACATTGTTTGTGTTATAATCAGAATCATAGTTCATGACTTCATCAGCTCGGTCGTCGAGATCGAATATCTTTTCATCACCCTCTCCGGTATTGTTCAGATGTTGGGAGCCGTCATCTGCTTCATTCAGATCATCTAGCCTGCCAGGGCTGCGTATGATGTCGAACAATTCCTCTTCTCTGTCTCTGTCGGTATTGTCCGCCATAGCTTTTACTTAACTAATACGGAAGAAATATAAAACAATTTAGTATTCAAATTACAATGCAAGGATGCAATCAATAAGGAAAAACTGAATCATATAGTACATAATATATGCATCGTCTCGATTAATATATAATCTCGAATACATCATCGTCTCGAATAATATATATAATCTCGAATACATCGTCTCGAATAATATATATAATCTCGAATACATCGTCTCGAATATTATATATCAAATACATCACTGGCTAGGTACCTAATAAAGATCGAGTACTACAGAAGAATCTAGGGCGCCACTCGCGGTTCCTGGGGCGCGGGCGGTGGACATCCAAAAAGAAGGAACCATCACAGGATCATATCTCCGGTCATCTGCCCAAAGAACCTGCCAAGTAGTGGAGAACATGATGTCATCCATAGCAGCCATGTAGCGATGGACGTGCTCGTCTTCCTCCCTGACATGGCGACGCACCACCTCCGGTGGGGCCGGCTGCCTCTGCACCAAATGTGGCCCACGCGAACGCCACCAAAGGAGATCAGGGTCGACGACGGGACCCGAGGCCGGGTTCCTCACCAAGTGGCGCGCCCCTCCAGGTAGCACCTCCCAGTGCCAGCCCGGCGGAGCCCAGTCCCAGACATGGGTCCTCTGAAGCATGACGTCGTCGCGAACGAGTCGGCGGCGAGGATGCGGGCCAGGCATATCGTCGAGAACAAATACTATATGCCCGCAAAAAGTAACATTTTTTAAATGATTGGATTGTGATAACTAAATTCTATATGCAAATTCTAACAATTTGACATTAATCTAATTCATCTAACTAAAACTAATTCTAAAATTTCTAACATTTCTGATTATATAACTAACATTTCTAATATTTCTATAACTAAAAAAACAGAAAATTTGCTAACGTTTCTATAAATATGTTTATAACTAAAAAACAGAAAAAAAAAATATAACATTTATATATATAACTAACATTTCTAATATTTCTATAACTAAAAAACAGAAAAAAAAATCTAACATTTCTATAGATATTTCTATAACTAAAAAACAGAAAAATTTCTATAAGTAAAATTTATAACAAAAAAACTAGTGTGTGTGTGTGTGTGTGGACATGGCGGCGGGGCATGAGCTCACCGACGAGGCGACAAAGGGGCGACGGGACGGGGCGGCAACGACGGGGTGAGGCGCGGCGACGGGGACGATGATGTTGGAAATATGCCCTAGAGGCAATAATAAATTAGTTATTATCATTATATTTCCTTGTTCATGATAATCGTTTATTATCCATGCTATAATTGTATTGATAGGAAACTCAAATACATGTGTGGGTACATAGACAACACCAAGTCCCTAGTAAGCCTCTAGATGACTAGCTCGTTGATCAATAGATGGTTACGGTTTCCTGACCATGGACATTGGATGTCGTTGATAACGGGATCACATCATTAGGAGAATGATGTGATGGACAAGACCCAATCCTAAGCCTAGCACAAAGATCGTGTAGTTCGTATGCTAAAGCATTTCTAATGTCAAGTATCATTTCCTTAGACCATGAGATTGTGCAACTCCCGGATACCGTAGGAATGCTTTGGGTGTACCAAACGTCACAACGTAACTGGGTGGCTATAAAGGTGCACTACAGGTATCTCTGAAAGTGTCTGTTGGGTTGGCACGAATCGAGACTGGGATTTGTCACTCCGGTTGACGGAAAGGTATCTCTGGGCCCACTCGGTAGGACATCATCATAATGTGCACAATGTGACCAAGGGGTTTATCACGGGATGATGTGTTACGGAACGAGTAAAGAGACTTGCCGGTAACAAGATTGAACAAGGTATCGGCATACCGACGATCGAATCTCGGGCAAGTACAATACCGCTAGACAAAGGGAATTGTATACGGGATTGCTTGAATCCTTGACATCGTGGTTCATCCGATGAGATCATCGTGGAACATGTGGGAGCCAACATGGGTATCCAGATCCCGCTGTTGGTTATTGGCCAGAGAGCTGTCTCGGTCATGTCTGCATGATTCCCGAACCCGTAGGGTCTACACACTTAAGGTTTGGTGACGCTAGAGTTGTTATGGGAATTGGTGTGCAGTTACCGAATGTTGTTCGGAGTCTCGGATGAGATCCCGGACGTCACGAGGAGTTCCGGAATGGTCCGGAGGTAACGATTTATATATGGGAAGTCCTATTTTGGCCACCGGAAAATGTTCGGAATTTTTCGGTATTGTACCGGGAAGGTTCTAGAAGGTTCCGGAGTGGGGCCCACCAGCATGGGGGGACCCACATGAACGTGGGTAGTGGGGAAAGGCCCCACACCCTTGGTCAAGGCGCACCAAGATCCCCCCTTAGAAGGAATAAGATCATATCCCGAAGGGATAAGATCAAGATCCCTAAAAAGGGGAGATAACAATCGGTGGGGAAGGAAATGATGGGATTTCTTTCCTGCCACCTTTGCCAACGCCCAAATGGACTTGGAGGGAAAGAAACCAGCCCCCTCCACCCCTATTTATAGTGGGGAGGTGCATGGGAGCTTCACCCTTGCCCCTGGCGCAGCCCTCTCCCTCCCCAACACCTCCGTAGTAGTAGTAGTAGTGCTTGGCGAAGCCCTGCCGGAGAACTGCAAGCTCCACCACCACGCCGTCATGCTGCCGGAGCTCTCCCTCAACTTCTCCTCTCCCCTTGCTGGATCAAGAAGGAGGAGACGTCCCCGGGCTGTACGTGTGTTGAACGCGGAGGTGTCGTCCGTTCGGCACTAGGATCTCCGGTGATTTGGATCATGATGAGTACGACTCCTTCAACCCCGTTCTCTTGAACGCTTCCGCTTAGAGATCTACAATGGTATGTAGATGCACTCCCCTCTCTCTCGTTGCTAGTTTCTCCATAGATAGATCTTGGTGACTCGTAGGAAAAATTTGAATTTTTGCTACGTTCCCCAACAGTGGCATCATGAGCTAGGTCTATTACGTAGATTCTTTGCACGAGTAGAACACAAAGTAGTTGTGGGCGTTAATTTTGTTCAATATGCTTACCGTTAGTAGTCCAATCTTGTTTCGATGGTATGGTTGGATGAAGCGGCCCGGACCGACCTTACACGTACACTTACGTGAGACAGGTTCCACCGACTGACATGCACTTGTTGCATAAGGTGGCTAGCGGGTGCCATTCTCTCCCACTTTAGTCGGATCGGATTCGATGAAAATGGTCCTTATGAAGGGTAAATAGCAATTGACATATCACGTTGTGGTTTTTGCGTATGTAAGAAACGTTCTTTCTAGAAACCCATAGCAGCCACGTAAAACATGCAAACAACAATTAGAGGACGTCTAACTTGTTTTTGCAGGGTGTGCTATGTGATGTGATATGGCCAAAAAGAATGTGATGAATGATATGTGATGTATGAGATTGATCATGTTCTTGTAATAGGAATCACGACTTGCATGTCGATGAGTATGACAACCAGCAGGAGCCATAGGAGTTGTCTTAATTTATTGTATGACCCGCGTGTCATTGAACAACGCCATGTAATTACTTTACTTTATTGCTAAACCGTTAGCCATAGTAGTAGAAGTAATAGTTGGTGAGACAACTTCATGAAGAAACGATGATGGAGATCATGATGATGGAGATCATGGTGTCATGCCGGTAACGATGATGATCATGGAGCCCCGAAGATGGAGATCAAAAAGGAGCAAAATGATATTGGCCATATCATGTCAATATTTTGATTGCATGTGATGTTTATCATGTTTATGCATCTTATTTTCTTAGAACGATGGTAGTAAATAAGATGATCCCTCATTAAAATTTCAAGAAAGTGTTCCCCCTAACTGTGCACTGTTGCGAAAGTTCGTCGTTTCGAAGCACCACGTGATGATCGGGTGTGATAGATTCTAACGTTCACATACAACGGGTGTAAGCCAGATTTACACTCGCGAAACACTTAGGTTGACTTGACGAGCCTAGTATGTACAAACATGGCCTCGGAACACAATAGACCGAAAGGTCGAGCATGAGTCGTATAGTAGATACGATCAACATGAAGATGTTCATCGATGATGACTAGTACGTCTCACGTGATGATCGGACACGGCCTAGTTGACTCGGATCATGTAATCACTTAGATGACTAGAGGGATGTCTATCTGAGTGGGAGTTCATAAGATGAACTTAATTATCCTGAACATAGTCAAAAGCCCTTTGCAAATCATGTCATAGCTCGCGCTGTATTTCTACAGTTTTAGATATGTTCCTAGAGAAAATATAGTTGAAAGTTGACAATAGCGACTATGCGACAGTAGATAGCTTATGTCCTTAATGCACCGCTCAGTGTGCTGAACCCCAAACATCGTCTGTGGATGTTGCGAACATCGGACATACACGTTTTGATAACTACGTGATAGTTCAGTTAAATGGTTTAGAACTGAGGCACCCAAGACATTTTTGAAATGTCGCAGAACATATGAGATGTTTCGAGGGCTGAAATTGGGATTTCAGGCTCGTGCCCACGTCAAGAGGTATAAGACCTCTGACGATTTTCTTAGCCTGCATAATAAGGGAGAAAAGCTCAATCTTGAGCTTGTGCTCAGATTGTCTGAGTACAATAATCACTTGAATTGAGTGGGAGTTGATCTTCCGGATGAGATAGTGATGTTTCTCCAAAGACATTGCCACCAAGCTACTAGAGCTTCGTGATGAACTATAACATAACAGGGATAAATATAATGATCCTTGATCTATTCGCAATGTTCGACACCGCGAATGTAGAAATCAAGAAGGAGCATCGATTGTTGATGGTTAGTGAAACCATTAGTTTTAAGAAGGGCAAGGGCAAGAAGGGGTACTTCATGAAACGGCAAATCAGTTGCTGCTCCAGTGAAGAAACCCAAGGTTGAACCCAAACCCGAGACTAAGTGCTTCTGTAATAAGGGGAACAGCCACTGGAGCAAAATTACCCTAGATACTTGGTAGATGAGAAGGCTGGCGAGGTCGATAGAAGTATATTGGATATACATTATGTTAATGTGTACTTTACTAGTACTCCTAGTAGCACCAGGGTATTAGATACCGGTTCGGTTGCTAAGTGTTAGTAACTCGAAATAAAAGAGCTATGGAATAAACGGAGACTAGCTAAAGGTGAGATGACGATGTGTGTTGGAAGTGTTTCCAAGGTTGATGTGATCAAGCATTGCCTGCTCCGTCTACCATCGAGATTGGTGTTAAACCTAAATAAGTGGTATTTGGTGTTTGCGTTGAGCATAGACATGATTGGATTATGTCTGTCGCAATACGGTTATTCATGTAAGGAGAATAATGGTTACTCTATTTATTTGAATAATACCTTCAATGGTCTTGCACCTAAAAGAATTGTTCATTGAATCTCGATCGTAGTGATACACATTTTCATGCCAAAAGATATAAGATAGTAATGATAGTACCACTTACTTGTGGCGCTGCCATGTAAGTCATATTGGTATAAAACGCATGAAGAAGCTCCATGTTGATGGATCTTTGGAGTCACTCGTTTTTTAAAAGTTTGAGACATGCGAGCCATGTCTATTGGTGTATACGCATGAAGAAACTCCATGCAGATGGATCATTTGGACTCACTTGATTTTGAATCGCTTGAGAAATGCAAATCATACCACATGGGCAAGATGACTGAAAAGCCTCGTTTTCAGTAAAATGGAACAAGATAGCAACTTGTTGGAAGTAACACATTTTGATGTGTGCAGTCCAATAAGTGCTGAGGCATGCAGTGAATATCGTTATGTTCTTACTTCACGGATGATTTAAGTAGATACTGAGTATATTTACTTGATGAAACACAAGTCTGAATTATTGAATGGTTCAAGTAATTTCAGATTGAAGTTGAAGATCATCGTGACAAGAAGATAAAATGTTTATGATATGATCATAGAGATGAGTATCTGAGTTACGAGCTTTGGCACGCAATTAAGACATTGTGGAAATTGTTTCACAATTAATACCACCTGGAACACCATAATGTGATGGTGTGTCCGAACATCATATTTGCACCCTATTGGATATAGTGCGTAGCATGGTGTATCTTATCGAATTACCACTATCGTTCATGGGTTAGGCATTAGAGACAACCGCACTCACTTTAATAGGGCACCAGGTAATTCTGTTGAGACGACACCGTTTGAACTATGGTTTGGAGAAACCTAAGTTGTCGTTTCTTAAAAGTTTGGGGCTGTGACGCTTATGTGAAAAAGTTTCAGGTTGATGAGCTCGAACCCAAAGCGGATAAAAATGCATCTTCATAGGACACCCAAAACAGTTGGGTATACCTCCTATCTCAGATCCGGTAGCAAAAGTAATTGTTTCTAGAAACGGGTCCTTTCTCGAGGAAAAGTTTCTCTCGAAAGAATTGAGTGGGAGGATGGTGGAGACTTGATGAGTTTATTGAACCATCACTTCAACCAATGAGTAGCAGGGCATAGGAAGTTGTTCATGTGGCACCTACACCAATTGAAGTGGAAGCTGATGATAGTGATCATGATGCTTCGGATCAAGTCACTACCAGACCTCGTAGGTCGACAAGGACGTGTAGTACTTCAGAGTGGTACGCAATCCTGTCTTAGAGGTCATGTTGCTAGACAACAATGAACCTACGAGCTATGGAGAGGCGATGGTGGGCCCGGATTCCGACGAATGGCTCGAGGCCATAAAATCCGAGAGAGGATCCATGACTTTGGAAGAAATACTTGATGGTCATAAGGCCGTTGGGTACAGATGGATTTTAAAAGAAAGATAGACAATGATGGTAAGTATCACCATTAAGAAAACTCGACTTGTCGTTAAGATGTTTTCCGACAAGTTCAAGGAGTTGACTACGATGAGACTTTCTCACTCGTAGTGATGCTAAGAGTCTGTTGGAATTATATTAGCAATTACTGCATGATTTACGAAATCTTGCAGATAGGATGTCAAAACATTATTTCCTCAACGATATCCTTGAGGAAAGGTTGTATGTGATACAACCAGAAGGTTTTGTCAATCCTAAAGAACGCTAACAAATATGCAAAGCTCTAGCAATCCTTCTAAGGACTGGAGTAAGCATCTTGGAGTTGGAATGTACGCTTTGATGAGATGATCAAAGATTTTCGGTTTATACAAAGTTTATGAGAAACTTGTATTTCCAAAGAAGTGAGTGGGAGAACTATAGAATTTCTGATGAGTATATGTTGTTGACATATTGTTGATCAGAAATGATGTAGAATTTCTGGAAAGCATATAGGGTTATTTGAAAAGTGTTTTTCAATAGAAAACCTGGAATAAGCTGCTTGAACATTGAGCATCAAGATCTATGAGGATAGATCAAAAATGCTAAATGGTACTTTCAAATGAGCACATACCTTGACATGATCTTGAAGGTGTTCAAGATGGATCAGTCAAAGAAGGAGTTCTTGCTTGAGTTGTAAGGTATGAAGTTAAGAGTTAAAGCTCGACCACGGCAGAAGAGAGAGAAAGGACGAAGGTCGTCCCCTATGCTTCAGACGTAGGATCTATAGTATGCTATGCTGTGTACCGCACCGGAAGTGTACCTTGCCATGAGTCAGTCAAGGGGTACAAGAATGATCCAGGAATGGATCATTGGACAGCAGTCAAAATTGTCCTTGGAGTAAATAAAGGACATGTTTCTCGATTATAGAGGTGATAAAGAGTTCGGCATAAAGGGTTACGTCGATGCAAGCTTTAACACCTGTCCGAATGACTCTGAGTAGCAAACCGGATACGTATAGTGGAGCAATCATTTGGAATAGCTCCAAGTGGAGCGTGGAAGAAGCATTTACAATATGACATAGAGAATTGCGAAATACATACATATCTGAATGTTGCAGACCCGTTGACTAAAACCTCTCTCAGAAGCAAAACATGATCAAACCCCAGAACTCATTGAGTCTTAATCACATTGTGATGTGAACTAGTTTAGTAACACTAGTAAACTCTTTGGATGTTGGTCACATGGTGATGTGACCTGTCAATGTTAATCACATGGCGATGTGAACTAGATTATTGACTCTAGTGCAAGTGGGAGACTGTTGGAAATATGCCCTAGAGGCAATAATAAATTAGTTATTATCATTATATTTCCTTGTTCACGATAATCTTTTATTATCCATGCTATAATTGTATTGATAGGAAACTCAGATACATGTGTGGGTACATAGACAACACCAAGTCCCTAGTAAGCCTCTAGATGACTAGCTCGTTGATCAATAGATGGTTACGGTTTCCTGACCATGGACATTGGATGTCGTTGATAACGGGATCACATCATTAGGAGAATGATGTGATGGACAAGACCCAATCCTAAGCCTAGCACAAAGATCGTGTAGTTCGTATGCTAAAGCTTTTCTAATGTCAAGTATCATTTCCTTAGACCATGAGATTGTGCAACTCCCAGATACCGTAGGAATGCTTTGGGTGTACCAAACGTCACAACGTAACTGGGTGGCCATAAAGGTGCACTACAGGTATCTCCGAAAGTGTCTGTTGGGTTGGCACGAATCGAGACTTGGATTTGTCACTCCGGTAGACGGAAAGGTATCTTTGGGCCCACTCAGTAGGACATCATCATAATGTGCACAATGTGACCAAGGGGTTGATCACGGGATGATGTGTTACGGAACGAGTAAAGAGACTTGCCGGTAACGAGATTGAACAAGGTATCAGCATACCGACGATCGAATCTCGGGCAAGTACAATACCGCTAGACAAAGGGAATTGTATACGGGATTGCTTGAATCCTTGACATCGTGGTTCATCCGATGAGATCATCGTGGAATATGTGGGTGCCAACATGGGTATCCAAATCCCGCTGTTGGTTATTGGCCAGAGAGCTGTCTCGGTCATGTCTGCATGATTCCCGAACCCGTAGGGTCTACACACTTAAGGTTTGGTGACGCTAGAGTTGTTATGGGAATTGGTGTGCAGTTACTGAATGTTGTTCGGAGTCCCGGATGAGATCCCGGACGTCACGAGGAGTTTCGGAATGGTCCGGAGGTAAAGATTTATATATGGGAAGTCCTATTTTGGTCACCGGAAAATGTTCGGACTTTTTCGGTATTGTACCGGGAAGGTTCTAGAAGGTTCCGGTGTGGGGCCCACCAGCATGGGGGGACCCACATGAACGTGGGTAGTGGGGAAAGGCCTCACACCCTTGGTCAAGGCGCACCAAGATCCCCACTTAGAAGGAATAAGATCATATCCCGAAGGGATAAGATCAAGATCCCTAAAAGGGGGGATAACAATCGGTGGGGAAGGAAATGATGGGATTTCTTTCATCCCACCTTTGCCAACGCCCCAATGGACTTGGAGGGAAAGAAACCAGCCCCCTCCACCCCTATATATAGTGGGGAGGTGCATGGGAGCTTCACCCTTGCCCCTGGCGCGGCCCTCTCCCTCCCCAACACCTCCTCCTCCGTAGTAGTGCTTGGCGAAGCCCTACCGGAGAACTGCAAGCTCCACCACCACGCCGTCGTGCTGCCGGAGCTCTCCCTCAACTTCTCCTCTCCCCTTGCTGGATCAAGAAGGAGGAGACGTCCCCGGGTTGTACGTGTGTTGAACGCGGAGGTGCCGTCCGTTCGGCACTAGGATCTCCGGTGATTTGGATCATGATGAGTACGACTCCTTCAACCCCGTTCTCTTGAATGCTTCCGCTTAGCGATCTACAAGGGTATGTAGATGCACTCCCCTCTCTCTCGTTGCTAGTTTCTCCATAGATAGATCTTGGTGACTCGTAGGAAAATTTTGAATTTTTGCTACGTTCCCCAACAGACGACGGGGACGGGGACGGGGACGGGGATGACCGGGGACGACGGGGATAGGGACGGCCAGGGCGGCGACGGCGATGGGGGCAATGACGAGGGGTGGCGGCGGCGGGGCAGAGGAGAATGAAGCAGAGGGAGAGATGAGAAATAAAATTTTTTGAAGCAGTTTCTTATATACAACACCCCTTTAGTGCCGGTTGGAGCCACCAACCGGTACTAAAGGTCTGTTTTGGCCAAGCCAAGCGGCGGGAAGCGCCCCCCCACTTTAGTACCGGGTGGTGGCTCCAACCGGTACTAAAGACCCCCCCCCCCTTTAGTACCGATTGGTGCCATGACCCGGTACTAAAGGTGTGTGCTGGCGCAGGTTCGTGCGGCAAGTTTAGTCCCACCTCACTAGCCGAGGGGCGTTCGCACTGGTTTATAAGCCCTAGTGCGGTAGCTCTCTCGAGCTCCTCTCCAAAGCAGGCCTACTGGGCCCACCTGTTCTGTGCTGCCCTGTGGGCCTACTGGGCCATTGCGGGCCTGCATCCTGGCCCAACAAAACATTGTGTTTCTAGTCGTATGTAGGCCGCTCAGGCCCATTAGGTGGGCTTTTTAATTTTCTTAAAAAAATTTGCTTTAATTTTTTTTGCTTTATTTATTTTTGAGTTGTTTTTTTGCTGTATATAGAGTTTCTTTGTGAATATTTTTGCTTTAGATTAGTGCCGGCAGTTTTCAAATTTGAATAGTTTAAATTTTGAATTATTTGAAATTTGTGTGAATCACTAGTTTGTGAATAACTTAACTTTGAAAATAGATTTTTCAGTGATTCTTTTTTTTCTTATGTTTAATATTATTAGTGTGTTTTATCATTATAGAGTTTCTTATGTTTAACTTAACTTTAAAATTTGTTTGCACAGAAATTTCTTCGCGTTTCAAATGCCAAAACACATAACTACCCTAACTATTACAGAGATTCCCTCCTGGGTGTGAAACACAGAAGTGATGATAGTGAAGCCGATCACATCCCAGATCTTTGGGTGTGAAACCTTTTCTTCGCGTGTGTCCCTTTGCACCGTAGCCATGGAAAATCTTCATCATTTAACTGGATGCTCGGGTCAATATTCACTGTGAATGGAGCAATTTCGTCAAACTTTTCATAATCTTCTGACATGTCTGTCTTGTCATCCACTCCCACGATGTTTCTTTTTCCTGAAAGAACTATGTGGCGCTTTGGCTCGTCGTATGATCCATTGGCTTCCTTATCTTTTCTTTTTCTCGGCCTGGTAGACATGTCTTTCACATAAAAAACCCGCGCCACATCATTGGCTAGGACAAATGGTTCGTCTACATACGTAAGATTGTTGAGATCCACTGTTGTTATTCTGTACTGCGGGTCTTCCGTTACCCCGCCTTGTGTCATATTGACCCATTTGCACTGAAACAAAGGGACCTTCAAACCACCTCAATATTTAAGTTCCCATATGTCCTCTATGTAACCATAATATGTTTCTTTTCCCGTGTTGGTTGTTGCATCAAAGCGGACACCACTGTTTTGGTTGGTGCTCTTCTTATCTTGGGCGATCGTGTAAAATGTATTCCCATTTATCTGGTACCCTTTGAAAGTCATTATATTCGAAGATGGTAACTGGGACAGCGAGTACAGGTCATCTTCAATATTGCCATCATGCATGGCACGTTTCTGCAACCAACCGACGAAAGTCCTCGTTTGTTCACGTGTAATCCAGTCGTCAGACTTCTTTGGGTGTTTGGAGTGTAGAAAATTCTTGTGTTCCTCCATATACGGAGCCACCAAGGCGGAATTCTGTAGAACTGTGTAGTGTGCTTTAGTGAGAGAATGCTCGTCCATACATATTATTTGATCCCCTCCTAGCGTGCCTTTTCCATCCAGTCTGCCCTTATGCCGCGATTCAGGAACACCAATCGGCTTAAGGTCAGGAATAAAGTCAATACAAAACTCAATGACCTCCTCATTTTCATGGCCCTTCACGATGCTTCCTTCTGGCCTAGCACGGTTATGAACATATTTCTTCAAGACTCCCATGAACCTCTCAAAGGGGAACATATTGTGTAGAAATACAGGACCCAAAATGTTAATCTCTTCGCAAAGGTGAACTAGGACGTGCGTCATGATGTTGAAGAAGGATGGTGGGAACACCAACTCGAAACTGATAAGACATTGCACCAAATCATTCTGTAACCTTGGTATGATTTCTGGATCGATTACCTCCTGAGAGATTGCATTGAGGAATGCACATAGCTTCACAATGGCTAATCGAATATTTTCTGGTAGAAGCCCCCTTAATGCAACCGGAAGCAGTTGCGTCATAATCACGTGGCAGTCATGAGACTTTAGGTTCTGGAACTTTTTCTCTGCCATATTTATTATTCCCTTTATATTCGACGAGAAGACAAATGGTACCTTCATGCTGAGCAGGCATTCAAAGAAGATTTCCTTCTCTTCTTTGGTAAGAGTGTACCTGGCCTGACCCTGATGTGTGCCGTCTTTTCCGTGCATACGTTGCTGGTCCTCCTGTGCCTCTGGTGTATCTTTTGTCTTCCCATACACGCCCAAGAAGCCAAGCAGGGTCACGCAAAGATTCTTCGTCATGTGCATCGATTGCGGAGCGGACCTCTAGGTCTTTCCAATATGGAAGGTCCCAAAATATAGATTTCTTCTTCCACATGGGTGCGCGTCCGTCAGCGTCCTTCGGAATAGGTTGTCCGCCAGGACCCTTTCCAAAGATTACCTTCAAATCCTTGCCCATATCATGTACATCAGCACCAGTACGGTGGCGAGGCTTCGTCCGGTGATCCGCCTCACCTTTGAAATGCTTCCCTTTCTTTCTTACGGGATGCTTGCTCGGAAGAAATCGACGATGTCCCAGGTACACATTCTTCCTACAACTCTCCAAATATATACTGTCGGTATCATCCAAACAGTGTGTGCATCCGCGGTATCCCTTGTTTGTCTATCCTGAAAGGTTACTGAGAGCAGGACAATCATTGATGGTCACAAACAGCAACGCCTTTAGGTCAAATTCTTCCTGTCCATGCTCATCCCACGCACGTACACCTGTTACATTCCACAGCTGTAATAGTTCTTCAACTAATGGCCTTAGGTACACATCAATGTCGTTGCCGGGTTGCTTAGGGCCTTGGATGAGCACTGGCATCATAATGAACTTCCGCTTCATGCACAACCAAGGAGGAAGGTTATACAAACATAGAGTCACAAGCCACGTGCTATGGTTGCTGCTCTGCTTCCCAAAAGGATTAATGCCATCTGCGCTTAGACCAAACCATACGTTCCTTGGGTCACCTGCAAACTCCTCCCTGTACTTTCTCTCGATTTTTCTCCACTGCGAACCGTCAGCGGGTACTCTCAACTTTCCATCTTTCTTACGGTCTTCTCCGTGCCACTGCACCACCTTCGCATGCTCTTTGTTTTGGAACAAACATTTCAACCGTGGTATTATAGGAGCATACCACATCACCTTGGCAGGAATCTTCTTCCTGGGGCACTCGCCCTCGACATCACCAGGGTCATCGCGACTGATCTTATAACGCAATGCACCGCATACCGGGCAAGCGTTCAAATCCTCGTACTCACCGTGGTAGAGGATGCAGTCATTAGGGCATGCATGTATCTTCTGCACCTCTAACCCTAGAAGGCAGACAGCCTTCTTTGCTTCATACGTACTCTCGGGTAATTCGTTGTCCTTTGGAAGCTTATTCTTTATCATTACCAGCAACTTTCCAAATCCCTTGTCAGATACACCATTCTCTGCCTTCCATTGCAGCAATTCTAGTGTGGTGCCCAACTTTTTTTTGTCAGCTTCGCAATTCGGGTAAAACAATTTCTTGTGATCCTCTAACATGCGCTGCAACTTCTTCCTCTCCAAATCACTTGCGCAGTTTCTAGTTTGCATCGGCAATGGCCCGACCTAGATCATCAGCGGGCTCATCTGATGCCTCTTCTTCAGCTTCTTCCTGCATTGCCAGCTCAGCTTCTTCCCCCATTGTTGTATCATCGTATTCAGGGAACCCATGGCCAGGATAGATGTCATCGTCCTCTTCTTCTTCATTGTCTTCCATCATAACCCCTCTTTCCCCGTGCTTGGTCCAAACATTATAGTGGGGCATGAAACCGAACTCAAATAGGTGGACGTGAATGGTTCTTGACGTAGAGTAATTGCGACCATTCTTACAACCAGCACATGGACAAGGCATAAAACCATCCGCCCGCTTGTTTGCCTCAGCGGCAAGCAAAAAAGTATGCACGCCATTAATGAACTCGGGAGAGCATCGGTCATCATACATCCATTGTCGGCTCATCTTCATTACACAACACCGAATAGACCAAATTAATACAAGTTCATACATAAAGTTCATATACAACACTTAATTAAATGCAACATACAAATAACTCCCTAGCTAAAGAATTTAAATGCAACAACAAATGCGATCAAGATTGCAACTAAGGTAACAATTGATCCAACAGCATAATGATACCAAGCCACACTATCAATGGCATATTTTCTAATCTTTCTAATCTTCAACCGCATTTTCTCCATCTTGATCTTGTGATCATCGATGACATTGGCAACATGCAACTCCAATTCCATCTTCTCCCCCTCAATTCTTTTCAATTTTTCTTTCAAATACTCGTTTTCTCTTTCAACTAAATTTAACCTCTCGACAATAGGGTCGGTTGGAATTTCCGGTTCACATACCTCCTAGATAAAAATATCTATGTCAACTTGATGGGCATAATTTGTCATAAACACGAAATGCAACAACTAGTTTTAAAAGAGAATATACCACATCCGAATCATAACAAGGACGAGGGCCGACGGGGACGGATATCAAAACCATGGCACTATGTATAACAAACAACGTACGGGTAAGATAATTATATGAGTAACTATATATCCAAATCACACAAACATCAATTTGGTAATGTAAAACATTCATGAACAAGAGCCTCACCACAAGGTGGTGCCGGCGACGGGACGGTGCCAGCGACGGGACGGTGCAGGCGATCGACGGTGGTTACGACGGAGATTTAGAAGGCACTAAGTAAACCACACCTACATATGCAAACTAAGTGTTATTTTTGACCTCAAATTGCATATAAATCAAATACTAGCACATATAGTTCCTCCCAAATTACTAAACTCACAAATTAATCACTGTACAAAGCATTGCAAGAGCTAATCTAGCAATGAGAGATGAAAGGACAAAGTTGCTAACCTTTGTGATCATTTGAATGGATGGGGCCCTTCAAATCTTGACAAATTTTGGGCAAAATTTGTGATGAGCTCGAGGAAGAGAGGGGAAGAACAGAGGAAGTGAGGGGAAAGGGGAAGAACAGAGCGAGCTCGGATGGACGAAGGGTTTATGTACGACGATCTTTAGTACCGGTTCGTGCCACGAACCGGTACTAAAGGTGCTGGAGGGGCCCCAGACTGACAACATCCTGCCACCACTCTCTTTAGTACCGGTTCATGGCACGAACTGGTGCTAAAGGTTCTCCACGAACCGGTACTAATGAGAACGGCCGGCTAGCCGTTGGAACCGGCACTAATGAACACATTAGTGCCGGCTCAAAATCAAACCGACACTAATGTGTCTCAGATTTGACCCTTTTTCTACTAGTGACTATTCATCGTTGGAG
The DNA here is from genome assembly GCF_002162155.2 of Triticum dicoccoides. NCBI lineage: Eukaryota > Viridiplantae > Streptophyta > Magnoliopsida > Poales > Poaceae > Triticum > Triticum dicoccoides. The sequence continues at coordinate 659,276,406 of NC_041391.1, read as the reverse complement.
GGGTACACGTTACCATGAAGTCCCACTCTCCTTTCCTTGAGATATCAGCATGAAGACGATTCTCAACCATCAGTAGTAGACCTTGAGGCAACCTCCAAACCAGTAGGGGTAGTTGATGAGGTGGCAGGCAACGGTACGACTAGTAAGTGACTCTCTACCCGGTGGAAGAACGGTTGTATCGTTGGCAGGGCAGTCATACGTACGGCTGCGCCATTGACAGGAATAGCTGTGGGAGGAAGCAACTAGTTGAAACTTCTTTCCCACCCGGACGGTTGTCTTTGGAGCTCATTGCATATTAAACACCCAATCTCTAACTTTGAAGGCTCATGAACTCTTTGAAGCCGCCTCCAAAAATTATGGGTCCGAGACCGATACAATGATTTTGCTAGACCTGTTTTTATGCCTCAAATGCTAAACGAGTAATTATTACAACGCTATAACGATGTGTCGAAATTGCTCTAACCATCCAAACAACCATGCACGATATGAAACTCACTATCACGGGCAATTTCCAAACAAGTGCACAAAAGGAATTATAGTAATCCGTCTTGACTTTTTAATAACTAAAGTTGCCATCCAAAAAAAACCTAAAAAAACTAAAATTTGTCATATGAAAGAAGTTGTTATGCTTGTCAACTAAAGTTGCCCCGCTCGTGTCATTGAACTTATCATAAAAATCGTTTGAAGTTGTCATGTGTCCGTGCCACATATGTGGCTGCTTCTTGCAACACAACGAAGCCAGCTGCAATTGTCAACCGTCGACCTTATACTTGTGTCATTCTTTTATTTTAGAACTTCTAGAGACGAAAGAAAGTCACACCCAAGATACGACCAGAAATCATTCACCGGCGCGGTGTTGCCACGAGCACCGTGGATAAGCACAATAGAAAGAGTCGACCGCGGATATGCTTCGCTTCGCTTTGGTTTGAAGCGAACCGGCCGGCCACCAACCAACCAACGCCCCCGAATCTATCCATCATATCAAACCTTCCGCCGCCGGTGAGCTACTCGCAACGCCGGACGGCCCGACCCACTTGTTCTGGTTCTCTCCCTCCTCCGCTCCTCCGCCGCGAGCTCCCGGAGGAGACCCAACGGAGAGGGGAAGGAAGAAGCAAAGCCTCGGACATGGCACGCGTCCTCCCTCTGGACATCGAGCCCGGGGAGGCGCCCAGGTAGCGCCTCGTCCTCCCGAGCCACCGCATGCACTTTCTACTTCTTTTTATTATTTTTTCCTGCTCGGATTTCGTTGTTTTTATCTGTGGAGCGGAGCTATTTTTGGAAATTCGGTGCTCGGCGATGTATGCCTATCGTCGAGGCGAAAACCTAGCCCTCGAGGCCGCCACAATAAAGCCGCCGCTCCTCTCCTCGCCGGTGGCGCCGGGGCCTCTAGGCCGTCCCCCCTTCCGCCCCCGCGGATCCCTTGTCCCCGACCTCATCGCCGTGCTCGTCCTGGACGGCGACGCCGGCTAGATGGCCAGCCTGGTTAATGTTATCCTTTTCCTCTTCATTCTCGCTTGTCTAAAGTTTCAGTAAATCACGGTCTCCTTCAAAATTGCTTGTTTGTACATCTCATGGATAGACATTCTAGTATTGCAAGTATGCAATTTTAGCAAACGTATATCTATCTGCACTTTTTAGTTTGATGTGTGGGGTGAGGTTGGGAGGGATTTGGGTTGGATGTTGATCCAAGGGTTTCGAAAGGTGGCTGAGATTTAAGAATCATTATTATTGAGGCAACTTATGAGTCTCAGATTATCTAATTTTATTTTCCTTTTGATCGTTGCTTCCCTGTCGCCAAATATCATATCATGGTTTCAAGGGTATAACAGGAGCCTAGGATTCATTTAGGAGCACATATCTCCAGTCCTAATTTCACTAGGATAACAGGTGTCGCATTACTCGACGTTTTTCTTTGATAATAGTTTAATGCTGTATCCAATTTGGGAATCTTACTTGCACTAGCATGTTACATCCATCCATGCTGCTTTTAACTGTCATGATCCAGTCACTGTTTGTTAACGCTAGGCCATGCTACCCAAACCAGTGCATTTTGAGTTCAGTAATATGTGGGTGAATAAGCTGTAACCCTGATTGTTGTTTTAAGGAAATAACAGGGAGTTGGGCCTGTGCGACTCTAATTTAGATAAGGATCGTCACATGTCAACCTTAACCTTACATCTATGACACGAATTAATAACATCTCTACATTCGTGGGCAGCATCAGTACCTTTATTTGATAATATTTCCTGGCTTGTAAACAGAGCTGGTGAGACGGTTGCTAGCACGCCAAGCTCTTCAGCTGTGGTGTCATGCAATAGAATTGAGCATTCTGAGCAAAACATAAAGGACGACGAATACGCGATGCTGATGACGCCAGCTCAACATGCAACGGCTGACAACAACACAGAAATTTTACCTCAGCAACCCAAGTCAAGTCACTTCAGTTGGTGGATGACAGCTCTGCTTGTCTGCTTCCTTCTTACAATGGCAACTTATATCTTTGTGAAATTTGGAGCCCCCTTTGCCTTTGAGAAGGTGGGTGCAAAATAAAATCTCTTCCTTACAGGGTAATTTTAGGCAGCCCACTGGAATGTCAGTAGACTTCCATTCTTCTGGTTACCTTTCACTGAATTTCACAAAATGCATTTCAGAACCAACTGATGTTGGCTTGTTGGTTGACTCTTCGGTAGTTGGCCATTTTGGGCTGTGATCTTTTGCTTGGTCTGTATTGGTCCATAGGTTTTTTTTAATATAATAATCAGGAACTTTGAGGTGGCATGCATCTATAAATTCCATGGGACAATCATAATGCTTGAAGTCGTTATCACACTGCTCATTTTTTTTGTTTGGTTGTCCTTCAATATACTTGAACTAGCACCAGTGAGGCATTCAACTTAATACTTTTGTTTTTTGTCGAACATGTCTGTTATATGTTTCCTTTTGTCACATCTGCTTAGGTCTCAAGCATATGTAATTGTTAGGAATTACTGTTACGCCATTGACATGAATATTCTGGTTGGTTCATATAATTAGAATGCTATTTGTTTAGTGAATGCATATGTGGCATACTGAACTTTGAGAGAAATTTTAGTTGTATATATGAAAATACCAATTGTGTCATGTTTTTGAGCAATGTTGTGCATGTGTTCTCTTTGATCTTATTCTCTCTCTTTTTTATGAAGAAGATTTTGAGTTGGGTTGTTGAAACAGAACGTCTACGCTAATATGTATGTATGTATTTTCTTGTGTTTGTTACTTGCAGGTTCTTTTTCCAATCATGAAATGGGAAGCAACTGCCTTTGGTCGTCCAGTATTGGCTCTTGTCCTCATCGCATCTTTGGCTCTCTTCCCACTCATTTTAGTCCCCTCTGGACCTTCTATGTGGTTAGCAGGAATGATCTTCGGTTATGGCTGGGGTTTCGTGATTATTATTGTTGGGACTACTCTTGGCATGGTTGGAGCATATTGGATCGGCTCATTGTTCCGCGAGCGACTACATGTAAGATTTTTCAGACTTGCATCTTTTCTCTACCTGAGGAGCTGTGTCTTAATATCTTCTTCTCTGTTTTCTATTCCTTTTTTTCAATGCAGGCATGGTTAAAGAGATGGCCTCAGCAGATAGCTCTAATAAAGCTTGCTGGCGAAGGGAGTTGGTTCCACCAGTTTCGAGTGGTTGCGCTATTCAGAGTCTCACCGTTTCCATACTCGATTTTTAACTATGCCGTGGCCGTGACAGAAATCAAGTTCAGCCCTTATGTATGTGGTTCAGTTGCCGGAATGACGCCTGAGGCATTCATCTATATCTATAGGTATATACGGATATCCGCATTACAGATTATGGATTTACTAAATTCCGCTGCATCATTTTGTCATGACTATTGAGGCCATGCATCTAGGTTTATTGTGCATCTGTCATCTGATTAATGCCCTTATATAACAAAATAGTACATGGATTGCCGATCGTTAACCAATTCTGTTCCAGTAGAGTGTGTAGTATTTGGTAGACAAGCGTCATATAATCTATACATTTCTGCTCTTGATAAGCAGGAGTTTTCTTGCTGCTGATTTAAGCTAGACTGTAGTAACCCAAACAGAGACATCTCTCAAAGTAGTGATGACTTACTGATCTTGCTTAATGCTTATGCAGCGGGCGGTTGATACGTACGTTGGCCGATGTGAAGTATGGCAAGCATAAGTTGACTACGGTGGAGATAATCTACAGCGTAATCTCGTTCGTCGCTGCCGCTGCCCTCACGGTCGCCTTCACAGTTTACGCCAAGAAGTCGCTAAACAACATAAAGAGCCCAGATGATATCTCAGAGGACCACCAACCTGCTGCTGGCTCTGCTGGGGTGACTGCACTGAAAAATGGCCATCAGGACGTGCATATCCTGTAGCTTTACATGGCGTATGATGTCTGTATTCATTCAATTCACCAGAGAAAAATAGGTAGCTAGGCTCTGACAGCAGGTGGATGCACCTGTCTAACTAGATAAATATATGTATGGTTTTACTACTCCTTCTGTTCACTTTTACAAGGCGTTGTAGACGTGCAAAACAACTCAATTTCAGTTGTCTGAAATGACTTATAAAAGTGAACGGAGGATTTGCAACTCAATTTCAGCTGTTTGAAATGACTTTATAAAAGTGAACGGAGGATTTGCAACTCAATTTCAGTTGTCTGAAATGACTTACAAAAGTAAACGGTATAAAAGTGAACGGAGGGAGTACTTGATTAGTTTCATGTGGTTAATTACCCAACATGTATTTTGGCCTCGTTGGCGACTGGAAATTTGGCCTTCTCTTGAGGTGCATGTATTTTTGTATATTTAGGTGTCCCGTATGGCAGTGCATCAGAGTTTGCCTTGGCACACTGTTTCAGATGTGCATAGTGCGTGTGTAAGCTTTGTGCGCTCTGCGGGATTTCATGATTCAATCCTCGTTAAGAAACACCTTCTGATTATTATTTTCAAAAAGGAGATGAAACCATGGCCTTTGATGCATACAAATATTTTTTTATCAATTATTTACTTATTAAATATACTCCTTATAAACAAATGCAAGATGTTTTAGGGCACTGAAATAAATATCTATGATTTAGTTGACTTCTTTCACAACAACGCCTCTAAAAGGTGTAAGCACCCTCGCGCCTTCGTTGCCACGTCCAAACAAAGGCGATCAAGACAAGAATTTTCATTTTGGTTACCGAGACCAAGTACGGAAGGCCAACAATATCAGCAAGGAGACAATGCCTTCCAAGACAATGATTTTCATCTTAGTTGCTAAGACCAACCATCGAAGGCTACCACATCAATAAGGAGACAACACATTTAACGAAGGTAACGATGAAACCAACTACAAAGGTAAAGACGCAAGTTCGCCAACATATCAGCAAGGAGATAATGTCTTCCAAGACAAGGATTTTCATCTTGGTTGTCAAGACCAACCATCGAAGGCTACCACATCAATAAGGAGAAACACGTTCAGCAAGGTAATGACGAGACCAACTACCGAAGGCAAGCATTAGCAAGAAGACAACTCATTCAACAAGGTAGCGACACAAGTTTGTCGTTGTTGAGACCAACCAATCAAGGCGACAAAACAAATTTTCACTCTGGACATGAATTATCGATCCAATCACCATCTTGAAGACAAATCTTTCGATATCTCCCCAGCATGGTACTCCATGCCAAACCAAAATGACACTAGCGGATGGGTGGGGCATCTTCCCACCATAGACCACTGCCCTAGCTGTCAAGGGGTCATCCATGACACAACGCTGGCATGGCAGTAGCCACTCCACCCCCGTGTGAAGCAGACTGCAACATTCATCATGACCCAGGGCCACTGCTGCAACATCATACATGTCAGCTGCCACCATTTTGCCCAGGGCCGTCGCCCTGACGTTCTCAACATGAAGCCCACCCGCAACACATCGGTGAGTTGAACGCAACTGACCAACTACCGAAAATGGAAGCATTAACTTAACACGGTTGATGTAGTCGAACGTCTTCTTGAATCAACCGATCAAGTACCGAACGTACGACACCTCCGAGTTCTGCACACGTTCATCTCGATGACATCCCTCGAACTCTTGATCCAGCAGAGTGTCGATGGAGTAGACGAGCTCCGTCAGCACGACGGCATGATGACGGTGATGGTGATGTGATCCGCGCAAGGCTTCGCCTAAGCACTACGACAATATGACCGGAGGAGTAAACGGTGGAGGGGGCACCACACATGGCTAAGAAACAACTGTTGTGCTTTGGGCTGCCCTTTGCCCCGTATATAAAGGAAGAGAGGGGAGGCGGCCGGCCCTAGAGGGCGCGCCAAGTGGGAGGAGTCCTACTAGGACTCCTAGTCCTAGTCGCCCCTTCCTTTCCAATGGAGTGGGAAAGAGGGAAGTGGAGGGGGAGAGAGAGAGAAGGAAAGGGGGGCCGCGCCCACTCCCTCTTGTCAAATTTGGACTCCCATCGGGGGGGGGGGAGGGGGTGCGCGCCACCTCCTGCGGCCTGGCTCTCCTCTCCACTATGGCCCTTTAAGGACCATTACTTCCCCGGGGGGTTCTGGTAACCCCTCGGTACTCCGAAAAATACCGGAACCACTCCGGAACCATTTCGGTGTCCGAATATAACCTTCCAACATATCAATCTTTACCTCTTGACCATTTCGAGACTCCTCGCCATGTCCGTGATCTCACTCGAGACTCCGAACAACCTTCGGTCACCAAAACACATAACTCATATAATACATATCGTCATCGAACATTAAGCGTGCGGACCCTATGGGTTCGAGAACTATGTAGACATGACCGAGACACCTCTCTGGTCAATAACCAATAGCAGAACCTGGATACTCATATTGGTTCCCATATATTCTACGAAGATCTTTATCGGTCGAATCGCAATGTCAACATACGTTATTCCCTTTGTCATCGGTATGTTACTTGCCTGAGATTCAATCGTCGGTATCTTCATACCTAGTTCAATCTCGTTACCAGCAAGTCTCTTTACTCGTTCCGTAGTGCATCATCCCGCAAATAACTCATTAGTCACATTGCTTGCAAGGCTTCATATGATGTACATTACCGAGAGGGCCCAGAGCTACCTCTCCGATACTCAGAGTGACAAATCCTAATCTCGATCTATGCCAACCCAACAAACACCTTCGGAGATACCTGTAGAGCATCTTTATAATCACCTAGTTACGTTGTGACGTTTGATAGCACACAAGTCATTCCTCCGGTGTCCGGGAGTTGCATAATCTCATAGTCAGAGGAATATATATTTGACACGAAGAAAGCATTAGCAATAAAACTGAATGATCATAATGCTAAGCTAACGGATGGGTCTTGTCCATCACATCATTCCACTAATGATGTGATCACATTCATCAAATGACAACTCCTGCCCATGGCTAGGAAACTTAACCATCTTTGATTAACGAGCTAGTCTAGTAGAGGCATACTAGGGACATGATGTTTTGTCTATGTATTCACACATGTATCAAGTTTCCGGTTAATACAATTCTAGCATGAATAATAAACATTTATCATGATTAAGGAAATATAAAATTACAACTTTATTATTGCCTCTAGGGCATATTTCCTTCAGTCTCCCACTTGCACTACAGTCAATAATCTAGATAACATTCACTACAAAAAAAAGACACATCCGCGACATTTTGGGCCAAACGAAAGAAATTCTATCATACTTATGAAACTTCTATGACGATAATTGTGACAAAACCCGGTATCATCATAGATGTGGTGGGATCCTACTTCTATGACAAAAAATCATGACAGAAAATGTGCTTTTCATCCTGGGCAGGCCGGAGATGCAGCTGCATGACATTCTTTGGGTCGTCCATGACGGAAAAAACCATGGTAGAAGCAAGGGCAAGAAAAATATCAGGGAGTTCCCGGTTACGGTGGGTGGTCGGGGTCCGAGCGATGCGCGTGTCTCTCGTACACGTACACGCGTGGGTGCGAGGCGTTGGCTCTAACTGAACCCGAGCAAGGCGTCGCCTAATTGAACCCAAGCAATTGCACTGCAGGCTACGCGTTACTGAACCCGAGCGATCGATCGATGGTTGTTAACTGAACCCGATCGAGCGATTCCTTCTCTACTACTGCTAACTGAAGCCAATCGATGCTGCCTCTGGATGAACAGTGAGCGTTGTTGGGGTGGGGGGGTTGGATGAACATCTCTCGGTGGGGGGTTGGATGAACAGGACTTCATGGTGTTACCGCTGGATGAACAGGACCCCGATTGATTGAGACGGTTGGGCATGGATGAACAGGACCCTGTGGAGGGCTGGATGAACAGGACCCCGTGGAGGGCTGGTTGAACAGTATCCGGTGGAGGGCTGGTTGAACAGTAGCCGATGGAGGGCTTTATGAACAGTAGCCCGGGGAGGGGTGGTTGAACAGGACCACATGGAGAGGGCTGGTTGAACAGTAGCCGGTGGAGGAGCGCGAGATGGAAGCTGGATGAACAGGAGCTCGTGGATGAACAATCGCATGTGGAGGCTGGAGGAGGTCGACGGTGGAGGAGGTCGATGGTGGAGATGAACAGTATCCCGTGGAGTCTCGTTTTGCGATACGCCACACCCCTCCCGATAACAGGACCCCTGTTTTAACCATAGCGCTCCAACACAAGTCCGTTTCCTTTGTTTTGCAGTACGCCACACCCCTCCCGATCCACAGGACCCTGTTTCTACCGTAGGAGGTCCAACAGAAGTCCGTTTCCTCTGTTTTGCGGTACACCATACCCCTCTCGATGAACAAGATCCGTTTCGACCGTGGCCGGTCGAACACAAGGTCGTTTTCTCCGTTCTGCGGTAGACCAGGCCTCGTTTCCATCGGCTGTTTCGTCCAAGCCGGTTGGCTCCCGATGAACAACACACGTTCCGTTGCCTCCCGATGAACACGACGCATTCTATTGCCTCCCCATGAACACAAGGACGACGCAGTTTCTCCATTCTGACTCAGCCATATACACGAGCCCTGACCGTACGTATGCGCGAGTAGGCGTTCGAGACCCCGCCCGTATGTATGTACATGGCTGTATTTTCTTTCTTGCACCCTGGACGTTGTATGTATGTGTACATGCTATGTGCGCGCCTCTACCATGACACGTGGGCGCCTCTACATCGACCAGTATGTACGTACACGTTCGCGACCAGAATGACAATGCTATGTACGCTTCGACCAGGTGGGTCCCGACTGTCAGGCACTTCCTTGCGTGCGAAGATGTAGCTGGTGGGTCCCAGCAGTCAGGGGGTGAATCATTTTTATTGCCCGTAATATGGACGCACTTCCTTGTGTGCGAAGATGTAGCTAGTGGATCCCAACAGTCAGGGGGAACATTTTTCACGAAATACAGTGGCCCGTCCGGTGGGTCCCCGCTATCAGGTGGAGGAATCATTATTTTCCGCGTAATAAGGAGGCACTTCCTTGATGCGGCTGTGGACCCAACTGTCAGCCTCTCCACGTACAGTACTCTTTCGATGGAAATCGTTCCTTGACCAGGTTGATCACGCCGCGCCGAGAGCACAAGGGCGGTGGATGATGGCGAGGCCTAGGAAGGGGATGACAAGGAGCCAGGAAAGACGCGACAGTGGATGCCCACACAGAGAGGAGTACGAGGGTTCACTAGTTCAGCTGCGGTGTGAGGCTGCCGTCGCCGTAAAATAATAGGGGGTGTGGGTGAGTAGAGGTGTCAGGACCCCGACTCAATGCCACATCGATCTAGCATGTAACACCTCATATCACTTTGCGGCCTCATGCACGGTATTCCCACGGGTGTCACCTTACCTTTGCCCGGGACCTTTTGTGCCTTTTGTCACACATATATGATAGTGTCACTAGCATCCATATGATAAGGAGCCCGGACTGACATGGCTAGTCGTAAACCCAAAGTGGCACAAACTTACAGGGACAGGCATCCATGACCCAGCATCGAACGTGTCGGTCATCAGCGAGTGAATCCAGGTTGTAGCACCGGGCTAACAGGACTACGGTGAACCGGGCTGTAGCGGTCTAACAGGACTCCGGTATTCATCGCGTGACATTTCCCCGAAGGGACAGACACAGGAACGAAGAAGGACACATGCCGGCCAGCCTAAGTGTTCCGGAGCAGTAGCAAGCTACCATGGCTCAGTGGAAACACTAGGAGACATTTCCCGGTAAGAGAGGCTACTAAGGATAAACAACTAGATAGTCAGATCCCACACATACCAAGCATTTCAATAACATACACACAATATGCTCGATATGTGCAAATACAACATGGCATCACAACATGACTCTACAACTCAAGTATTTATTCAATAGGCTCCAAGGAGCGAGATATTACAAACATGGGTCTCATGACCCAACATTCAGAGCATACAAGTCAAAGCACAAGCGGAAGCTTAACTTGTCTGAGTACAGACAACTATAAATGAAAAAGGCTGAAAAGCCTGACTATCTACCAGATCCTGCCGAGGGCACAAGATCGTAGCTGAGATAACAAGCTAAACGTCGAAGTCCAGCGAAACTACTAGTGAGACGGAAGTCTCTCTGCAAAAACATAAAATAGGCAAACGTGAGTACAAATGTACCCAGCAAGACTTACATCAGATCTAACTACAAATGCATCATTATCAACAAAGGGGATGGTGGGGTTTAACTGTAGCAAGCCAGCTTTGACTCAGTGGCTATCCTAAACTACGACTGCAAGTAACTCTTTTGAGGTGGCACACACGAGTCCACATATTCACCATATCAATACACCACTATGGATCCGCTCCCGTCTCCCTACGAGAACGCCATACATAGCACTCACGCTTATCTTGCGCATTTTAGAGTATCCACTTCCTCTTGTCTATGAACTGTACAGGCAACCCAGAAGTCCTTTTCCGCGGACACGGCTATTCGAATAGATGATGTTAACCCTGCAGGGGTGTACTTCTTCACACACGCTCTCGCCACTTACCGCCATGTACACCTCGTGTATCTCGGCAACCTTCAAGCGGAAGCCTGGCGAGGGAGTCGGCCACGACCTAACTAACCACACAAGTCTCTCGTCCAGGTTTATCGCCTATTCGGGTTCCATCCGCAAGGAGATCGAGCTGGGGTGTCGCTCACGGCCCCAAACGATGTGAGCAGGGTTCCCAAGCCCACCATTCGGGTGCCACTTGGTACACCGTGCCACTATGCCTAGTCTGTCCCAAGCCCACCTGTACTGGGTGCCACTTGGTATACTACTAACACTACCTACAAACACCAGAAACTAGTTGCAACTCCTGGACAGAGATCGAGTTGATTAATAAGCCGAGAGGGGTCGAGTTACCGGAACCCAATGTGTGGTAGTAACTGTTCATGGATCACAAACACAGAACTCAGTTCCTGAGGACGGCTGCAATGAGACAACCCACCATGTACTCCTACATGGCCTCTCACCACTACATTTACCAAATCATGTTCACACACTTAGCTCACACACAGTAGGACATGTTCACACACCTCTGATTCATCCCCGATGAATCAGACCTGACTCAACTCTAAGAAGTAGCAGGCATGACAAACAAGCATGAATGAGTAGGCACAATAGGGCTCAAACAACTCCTACTCATGCTAGTGGGTTTCATCTATTTACTGTGGCAATGACATGTCATGCAGAGGATAAAGGGGTTCAGCTACCGCAACAAGTAACAGATGAATCGTTGTTGTCCTAATGCAGTAAAAGAGAGCAGGAGCGAGAGAGTAGGATTTTATCGGAATGAACAAGGGGGTTTTGCTTGCCTGACACTTCTGAAGATAGCATTGAGTCTTCATCAGTGTCAACGATCACAACGTCGGAACATCGTCTACCGAGAGGGGACAAATACAGGCAACAGAGATGAAATACAATCAATGCAATGCACAATATGATGCATGATCATGACATGTCAATATGCCGTGTGTTGGGCTAATGCAACTAAAACCAGAGTGGTTTGAGCTTATTTGAATCAAAGATTCAAATACAAGCCTAAACTATGAACCCATATAAGTGCATTATCATGTTTCATCTAAACAGCAAGGTTAGGTTGCTCTAACATGCATGAAACCAGTACAGATGGAAAGTTTGGATTTTTCTGACCATTTTTCATATATAATTTTTTTGATTTGGAGTTACGGTTTAATTTCTATGAATTTTTAGAAGTTTTGGACATTTTCTGGAATTTTCAGAATTAAATTAAATCCAGAAAATGGTTAACTACGTCAGCATTGCATCACTGTGACGTCAGCGGGTCAACTGCAGTTGACCAGGTCAAATCTGACCAGTGGGGTCCACTGGTCAGTGACCCAGTGTTGTTAGTGACACTGACAGGTGGGGTCGGGTCAACGCACACGTCAGCATAGTCAAGGCTGACACGTGGGCCCACCGCAATTAGATTAAACTTAATCTATTTTAGTTAGCCGGTTAGTTAGGCGGTTGTGCCCGACTGTCTGTTTCACTGGAGGTTAATTAGTGGCGCGATTAGCTACTAATGACGGCCACGTCGGCAGTCGCCGGAGCCTTGCCGGCGACGACCAAAACGACAGCGGTTCGGCTCGGATTTGAGCTACGGGTGGTGGTTTGGCGAGCTGAGGGCACCGGGGAGTAGCTCTTGCTCGTCCGCATCCAAAGGACCGGACGGGAAGCCTCGGGGTGGCCGGGAGCAGCGCTGGTGGCGAGCAAGGCGGTGACCGGAGTGCGGGCGGGGTCAAGTTTGGCACTACGGTGCACGGGAGGAGAATCTGGTGGGTGGAACGTGATCCTGGTGGTGCACTGAGCGCGCTTGCGGGCTCAGACGCGGGTGGCGGCAGCTATGGCCGCGGCGGCGCCATGGACGGCGGCGGGGAGCTTTCGGGTGCGGTGGGAACGGCGGCTACGGAGACCAAATGAGCACGGGAACTAGGGGGAGAGGAAGAGGAGCTCACAGCGAGGTTGTCGGTGATCTCAGCGCGCTCGGGGACGGCTTGGAGACGACGGAACGTCGGTGGCGATCACCGACGGCAGAGGAGGAAGATGACGAGGTAGCCAGCGATGCGGGGCGCCTGGCGTCGCGTGGCTCTTCTTAGATAATGAATACGATGTTGCGGTTCTTCTGGGAGGGTCGGCAAGGCGAGGGAGGGCAGGTGGCCGTGGCAACAACGAGTGGTGGCGACGGGTCCGCTCGGCTTCGGGAGAGAGAGCGAGAGAGGCAAGGCAGGGAGAGAGGGGATCGGTCGAGCGGGTCCAGGGTGCTGCGTGGCGTTGTCCTGGGCGTCAATGCAGCGGCGGGAAGCAGGAGGTGGCCGAAAACGCACGCGCGCGCGCCACGCTTCCCCTCTGCCTACTGGCAGGAGGAAGAAGACGGCTCTGCCCTCGGTGGGCTGGGCCGCTACAGTGCCAGCACAGGTAGGCCGGCCCAGGTAACTCTCTCTCTCTATTTTCTAATTTAAATTGTTTTCTGTTTTCTATTTTTCTGCAACTGTTTTGGCTTTAGTAAAAATACTAAAGCATTTTATAAAATCCTGAAATAATTTGTGGACACTTCCTGGATTAATCCAGTGGCCCACATTTAGTTTCAGAATTATTTGAGCATTTTAAATATTTATAGTAATTAAATGCTCAAATCCAAATACATAATGATTTAAATCAAAAATCCAGAGATGACCTAGAAATATATTCATCATTTTTGACAGAGGTTTTAACCTTTGTCAGAAGTCATGAACATTTTCAAAGGCACTTTGGGTTCATTGAAAATTATTTTAGGTTGAACCTATTTGAATTTCATTTGGTGTTAGGGCTTGGATCAATCCCCATTTCAAGTTTCATGAAAATTAAACATGATGCATGGATGCAATGCCACTAACTACAAGCATTAATCTAGGGCTATGACAGCTCACCCCCACTAAACAAGAATCTCGTCCCGAGATTCAAGACGTGAGGTAAGAAGACAGAGAGGACACAAAGCTAATACGATCTTCACTATCCAACTGTCCTTCTCAAAGATGTTGATTCATTGGTTCAAATTGATCTTGACGTCTTGCTTTGAGAACTTCATCCAACATGACAACGAGAGGAAAGGGAGAATTATAGAAGAATCGATCTTCTTGAGGTTCGAGCAACTTAGGATCATCTCAATGATCACAAGATCAACTCACGGAATGAGATGTAGAAACATCTCTGGAGCTGAGAGGCAAGACATGCATCAGGAGGGACGGAAGAAACAATTTGACGAGGGTTTCAAAGTAGCGAGGAAACAATTACTATGACCCCATAACGGGGCACCTTGGGAGAGGTGACTCGTAGAAATATTCTCTTAAGTGGCAAAAAGAGTTATTTTTGATTCAGAGATCATTGAAACTCTTTATACCAGCCTAAGGCAAATCATAATGGATCGTTTGAGGGAGCTCGAAAGAATGGCATACTAAAACTAGGATGGATGATGTGGATTACCTTGTTAAAGACAACACAAGGGATGATTTTAGTAACTGGGGAGAAGCTCAACAGTAGAGAGTGAGTCCACGGTTTGAAAAGTTACAGCATAACCGAGGAAACCGAGAGCAATCCCAGTTAGTGCCGATGATAGCACCTAGCGCTTGTGCGTGCTCTCAAGAACTTGAGCATTTCCATATCCATCAAGGTTTCACCAATATCCATGTCAAGGATCCTGGCAGCACAACGTACTACCATGATGAACAGCGATGGACGATGCAGATGCAAAGGAAGGTAACCTTCTCAGATTTCACCTTAGCGGGGCCAAGGGAACAAAATTTGGATGATCGACCGAGAGACATTTAGCACTCCGTTTCTAATGTTCTCCTTGATGTGCTAGTGTATCCCATTCATAGATATGGTTTGATATCTAGATCATCAAGTAAAAGGTCGGACTTCGGAAACACAAAAATCCATAAGGGACAACTAGGGAGTAAATCCTACGAAATCCTTATGGGGAGGTGACCAACTTCTTCAATCAAGATACTACAATAATAGGTCTTCTGGCTGGGTGTATTGGCCACGACATCCACTTTACCGGGTTACAGAGAGACCGATACTATAGTTCTTGGGAAACGTTCCAACCATCATAACTGCCTGAGATTCAGATCTGGTTGGTGTCAGGAAAATCCAGACTCATCAAGTCTAGAAAGAAAAATGAAAGTTTGCAACACAAATCGACGAGATGACGTTGTGAGATTCTCGGGGGATGAACTACGATAGCAAGCTCCAAAACATGAGCTGGTTCTGCTACACACCTGTGAACACACTGTCCTAGACAAGCGTGACCACGTGGCAGTCTTATAACAAAATACTACCGAGTTCAGGTGGGGAACCATAATCGAGGATATTGAAGTCCTTGCATAAGGCATGCTCTTAAGAAGGAACTTCCTTTCCTTGAACAAATCAATCAGTGGCTTGGTGTGCTAGGGGATACATATGGAATGAAGATGATTAGTCTATCAGACCATAGAATACTTCACACATGCATGACTGACTTGGGATGATTCCAGAGGAAGTAAGAACAAACTTTCTCGAATTCACGGCGACAACTTACATCAAATGCACGTGAATCAAAGGAAGTCACTTCTTTCACCCAAACATATACTTCATGAATGGGGCATGAAGAAAATGCTTACACAAGTTTCCAACACTAGCTGGAAGTTCAACACAAATCATGGAGGAGACAAAATGCCGCTGATGGCCCAACAGCAACTCATCGGAATTTCCATATCACTAGATTTCCACCATTATGTGAACAATGTGATAGTATTGGTCAGACCAAAAGATATAATGGTGTATGATCGAGGAAACAACCACGAGTAAGACAACATTACGAACATCGTTGGTTCTGAATTGATTTGATGATAGCCCATACTCAAATCAAAGTTTCAATAAGACAATAGATCCAACAATTGACCACGAGGATCAAACAATGAAGATATCATCTTTATTCAACACACACACCCAAAGATATCCCTTTGGAATGAACTGAGTCGGACAAGCTATTATCTTCCAACTCTCCAAGTTGTTGTTTAGCTTAACCAACTAGCTCAGGGTATCCGACATAGATGCTTGGAGAAAGGGTGGTTTATAGGAAACCAACTTGATCAAGAGCTCAACATAGCGGTCAGGTAACAACCTGGTGATACTTCCGAGAAGATAATCGGAAAATCACAAACCACCAATATGCTATTAAGTTCGAGAACAATCTTGCTTTTCAGGGCAAGACGAGATGATCAAATAAGCAAGGGATTGGCATAGCCCTAACTCATTGATCGAAAGGTGCACCTAAAATAAGGACTAGGTAGCACAATCTATCTTAGAATGATGATTCAAGAACCAACACGCTAAGAATGAAATTATTGTCCTTTAACTACCAAGCAACAAGGTTGCTAGGAGTATTGATTTCACACATCACGATTCACTTGTCGACATTCCGGTTGCAACAACACGGGAACCGAGAAATGAATAATGATGGAGAGAGTATCACTACGTCAAGAATTCATGAGAGATGCTGCAATTCCTATGACAATCCTGACATAAAGGGGGTAATACTCCGAGGTAGAACAGAACAAAAGCTGGATTGGCTTTTTGATCTGCGGAATACAACTACTTTGACCAGTCGAAGAAATGGATGAGGTGCTGGAGTTTGTTTCTCCTAGTCATTCCAGAATAGAATGGCTCGACGGACCACAAGAATAATAGGCATCGATAACACGAATGCACGCCATAAACTTGGCTATCAACTGATAGACAAGGATTGGAATACAACTACAGAGGGACAACTCAAAGCAACATATATCTTTCTGAGTTGTGGATGCATAGGTTAGTATGTCGAACAAGTTCAACATATTTCTTCCGGATAACCCATGCTGAAGAGGAAGGACTGGCAGAATCACAACATAGAACCGAGAACTCATCAAGAGCACTCTGGTTGTGATCGTTCAGTTCAACGAGGAACTCCTGCCATAAGTAGTTCATGGTATTTGGAAGAAGGAGATACCACGGACCTCGAGGACTATCGCAAAGGTTACTAATATCCTAAAGGTACGTGCAACACTATCAACACGAGATAAGTAGAGTGAATCTTGGGTCAAGAACCCCGGAATAGAATGCCTACTAACTAAGTGGCATCACGGGATGCTTTCAAGAATGATGGCCAGAATCATCACACTGGGAATATAAGCATTGCTAGATTACTAGGTGACTCCCTAAGACACCTAGGGTCATAATAATGGCTTCAACATATATGCCGAGATAACATAGTACCTCAACTCACTGATTAGTGTGATTAACCTGGCCCAAATGGACATGAGGAACATGGAGGAATGATTGCAAGTGCATCAGACTATCTAGAAACCTGGGACGACTCGGACAGCATAACGGCTATAAATGCTCGAAAAGGGATTTGAGACATCCTACAAAATGGTGGCATAACCACTTGATCATCATAATATCAAGGTTTCGAGATCAATAGTTAACATACGGAAGTAGTATGAATTGAACTGAGGCTTAAGTCCAACAATTCTATAAGTCTAGGGATTAGAAACATGTGATCCTAATAGAAAGAAGAGATAGCCTAGTTCCTTAACCCCGTAGGAAAGATAGGATGACTCAGATCAGAAGGCCATAAGGTATAAGGAGTAAAAAGAGCCTTACGTTCCATCCCACAATCAATTCCCCTACATATAACTAAAGCATTTCTAGACTCAACTTCGACCAGTTTGGCTTGGTAATACTACAAGCAGTCAAACTCTGATACCAAAGCTGTCAGGACCCCGACTCAATGCCACGTCGATCTAGCATGTAACACCTCATATCACTTTGCGGCCTCACGCACGGTATTCCCACGGGTATCGCCTTACCTTTGCCCGGGACCGTTTGCGCCTTTTGGCACACATATATGATAGTGTCGTTAGCATCCATATGATAAGGAGCCCGGGCTGACATGGCTAATCGTAAACCCAAAGTGGCACAAACTTACAGGGACAGGCATCCATGACCTAGCATCGAACGTGTCAGTCATCAGCGAGTGAATCCAGGTTGTAGCACTGGGCTAACAGGACTCCGGTGAACCGGGCTGTAGCGGGCTAACATGACTCCGGTATTCATCGCGTGACATTTCCCCGAAGGGACAGACACAGGAACGAAGAAGGACACATGCCGGCCAGCCTAAGTGTTCCGGAGTAGTAGCAAGCTACCATGGCTCAGTATAAACACTAGGAGACATTTCCCGGTAAGAGAGGCTGCTAAGGATAAACAACTAGATAGTCAGATCCCACACATACCAAGCATTTCAATAACATACACACAATATGCTCAATATGTGCAAATACAACATGGCATCACAACATGACTCTACAACTCAAGTATTTATTCAATAGGCTCCGAGGAGCGAGATTACAAACATGGGTCTCATGACCCAACATTCAGAGCATACAAGTCAAAGCACAAGCGGAAGCTTAACTTGTCTGAGTATAGACAACTATAAATGAAAAAGTCTGAAAAGCCTGACTATCTACCAGATCCTGCAGAGGGCACAAGATCATAGCTGAGATAACAAGCTAAACGTCGAAGTCCAGCGAAACTACTAGTGAGACGGAAGTCTCTCTGCAAAAACATAAAATAGGCAAACATGAGTACAAATGTACCCAGCAAGACTTACATCAGATCTAACTACAAATGCATCATTATCAACAAAGGGGATGGTGGGGTTTAACTGCAGCAAGCCAGCTTTGACTCAGTGGCTATCCTGAACTACGACTGCAAGTAACTCTTTTGAGGTGGCGCACACGAGTCCACATATTCACCATAGCAATACACCACTATGGATCCGCTCCCGTCTCCCTACAAGAACGCCATCCATAGCACTCACGCTTATCTTGCGCATTTTAGAGTATCCACTTCCTCTTGTCTATGAACTGTACAGGCAACCCAGAAGTCCTTTTCCGCGGACACGGCTATTCGAATAGATGATGTTAACCCTGTAGGGGTGTACTTCTTCACACACGCTCTCGCCACTTACCGCCATGTACACCTCGTGTATCTCGGCAACCTTCAAGCGGAAGCCTGGCGAGGGAGTCGGCCATGACCTGACTAACCACACAAGTCTCTCGTCCAGGTTTATCACCTATTCGGGTTCCATCCGCAAGGAGATCCGGCCGAGGGGTCGCTCACGGCCCCAAACGATGTGAGCAGGGTTCCCAAGCCCACCATCCGGGTGCCACTTGGTACACCATGCCACTGTGCCTAGTCTGTCCCAAGCCCACCTGTACCGGGTGCCACTTGGTAGACTACTAACACTACCTATAAACACCAGAAACTAGTTGCAACTCCTGGACAGAGATCGAGTTGATTAATAAGCCGAGAGGGGTCGAGTTACCGGAACCCAATGTGTGGTAGTAACTGTTCATGGATCACAAACACAGAACTCAGTTCCTGAGGACGGCTGCAATGAGACAACCCACCATGTACTCCTACATGGCCTCTCACCACTACCTTTACCAAATCATGTTCACACACTTAGCTCACACACAGTAGGACATGTTCACACACCTCTGATTCATCCCCGATGAATCAGACCTGACTCAACTCTAAGCAGTAGCAGGCATGACAAACAAGCATGAATGAGTAGGCACAATAGGGCTCAAACAACTCCTACTCATGCTAGTGGGTTTCATCTATTTACTGTGGCAATGACATGTCATGCAGAGGATAAAGGGGTTCAGCTACCACAACAAGTAACAGATGAATCATTGTTGTCCTAACGCAGTAAAAGAGAGCAGGAGCGAGAGAGTAGGATTTTATCGGAATGAACAAGGGGGTTTTGCTTGCCTGACACTTCTGAAGATAGCATTGAGTCTTCATCAGTGTCAACGATCACAACGTCGGAACATCGTCTACCGAGAGGGGACAAATACAGGCAACAGAGATGAAATACAATCAATGCAATGCACAATATGATGCATGATCATGACATGTCAATATGCCGTGTGTTGGGCTAATGCAACTAAAACCAGAGTGGTTTGAGCTTCTTTGAATCAAAGATTCAAATACAAGCCTAAACTATGAACCCATATAAGTGCATTATCATGTTTCATCTAAACAGCAAGGTTAGGTTGCTCTAACATGCATGAAACCAGTACAGATGGAAAGTTTGGATTTTTCTGACCATTTTTCATATATAATTTGTTTGATTTGGAGTTACGGTTTAATTTCTATGAATTTTTAGAAGTTTTGGACATTTTCTGGAATTTTCAGAATTAAATTAAATCCAGAAAATGGTTAACTGCGTCAGCATTGCATCACTGTGACATCAGCGGGTCAACTACGGTTGACCAGGTCAAATCTGACCAGTGGGGTCCACTGGTCAGTGACCCAATGTTGTTAGTGACACTGACAGGTGGGGTCGGGTCAACGCACACGTCAACATAGTCAAGGCTGACACGTGGGCCCACTGCAATTAGATTAAACTTAATCTATTTTAGTTAGCCGGTTAGTTAGGCGGTGGGGCCCGACTGTCTGTTTCACTGGAGGTTAATTAGTGGCGCGATTAGCTGCTAATGACGACCACGTCGGCAGTCGTCGGAGCCTTGCCGGCGACGACCAAAACGACGGCGGCTCGGCTCGGATTTGAGCTACGGGTGGTGGTTTGGCGAGCTGAGGGCACCGGGGAGTAGCTCTTGCTCGTCCGCATCCAAAGGACTGGACGGGAAGCCTCGGGGTGGCCGGGAGCAGCGCCGGCGGCGAGCAAGGCGGTGGCCGGAGTGCGGGCGGGGTCGGGTTTGGCGCTACGGTGCATGGGAGGAGAATCTGGTGGGTGGAACGTGATCCTGGTGGTGCACTGAGCGTGCTTGCAGGCTCAGACGCGGGTGGCGGCAGCTATGGCCGCAGCGGCGCCATGGACGGCGGCATGGAGCTTTCGGGTGCAGTGGGAACTGCGGCTACAGAGACCAAATGAGCACGGGAACTAGGGGGAGAGGAAGAGGAGCTCACAGCGAGGTCGTCGGTGATCTCAGCGCGCTCGGGGACGGCTTGGAGACGATGGAACATCGGTGGCGATCACCGGCGGCAGAGGAGGAAGATGATGAGGTATCCAGCGATGCGGGGCGCCTGGCATCGCGTGGCTCTTTGTAGATGATGAATACGACGCTGTGGTTCTTCTGGGAGGGTCGGCAAGGCGAGGGAGGGCAGGTGGCCGTGGCAACAACGAGCGGCGGCGACGGGTCCGCTCGGCTTCGGGAGAGAGAGCGAGAGAGGCGAGGCAGGGAGAGAGGGGAGCGGTCGAGCGGGTCCAGGGTGCTGCGTGGCGTTGTCCTGGGCGTCGAGGCAGCGGCGGGAAGTAGGAGGTGGCCGAAAACGCACGCGCGCGCGCCACGCTTCCCCTCTGCCTACTGGCAGGAGGAAGAAGACGGCTCTGCCCTCGGTGGGCTGGGCCGCTACAGTGCCAGCACAGGTAGGCCGGCCCAGGTAACTCTTTCTCTGTTTTCTAATTTAAATTGTTTCGTGTTTTCTATTTTTCTCCAACTGTTTTGGCTTTAGTAAAAATACTAAAGCATTTTATAAAATCCTGAAATAATTTGTGGACATTTCGTGGGTTAATCCAGTGGCCCTCATTTAGTTTCAGAATTATTTGAGCATTTTAAATATTTATAGTAATTAAATGCTCAAATCCAAATACATAATGATTTAAATCAAAAATCCAGAGATGACCTAGAAATATATTCATCATTTTTGACAGAGGTTTTAACCTTTATCAGAAGTCATGAACATTTTCAAAGGCACTTTGGGTTCATTGAAAATTATTTTAGGTTGAACCTATTTGAATTTCATTTGGTGCTAGGGCTTGGATCAATCCCCATTTCAAGTTTCATGAAAATTAAACATGATGCATGGATGCAATGCCACTAACTACAAGCATTAATCTAGGGGCTATGACAAGAGGGATGGCCTGGCAAGCGGTGGGAGTAGTAGGGGGTGATGAGGCCTCCGCAGCATCATAGCCGGCCACGGGAGGCAGGAGCACACGGCACGACCGGCGCTGGTTTGGCCAGCTGGAGCAAGAAGACTAGAGGTTGAAGAAGCACTACGGCCGTTGGATGGACATCATACGGTCACTGGAGCTAGAATCGTTCATATTGACTAAGTTGACAAAGCTCTCGATCCCCATCAACTTAGTAGGCCCACAAGTCAGCCGCTCACTATGCTGGGTCCTAGCTAGCAGGGGGAGTATTCATTTTTTGTGCGTAATAAGGAGGCACTTCCTTGTGTGCGAAGATATAGCTGGTGGGTCTGACCTGTCAGCAGGGGGAACATTTTTTCACGAAATACTGAGGCCCTTCCGGTGGTTCCCAGATATCAGGTGGAGGAATCATTATTTTGCGTGTAATAATGAGGTATTTCCTTGTGTGCGGCTGTGGACCCAGTTGTCAGCCTTTCCACGTACAGTCCATGTCCGATGGATATCGTTCATTGACCATGTTGACCAGGCCGCGTCGAGAGCACCAGGGCGGTGGACGACGGCGAGGCCTAGGAAGGGAACGACACGGAGCAGGGGAAGACTCGGAAGTGGTTGCCCAAGAGGTGGGGAGTACGGGGGTTTACTGGTCCGGCTGCCATCGCCGGAAAATAACAGGAGGTGTGGGTTAGTAGAGGAATGGTCTGGCCAGCAATGGAGTAGGGTGGGGTGGTGCGGCCTGTGCGGCAGCACAACCGGCCATGAGAGGCGGGAGCAGGCAGTCCCACCAGCGTTGGTTTGGGAGACTAGAGGAAGAAGATCAGATATTGAAGAAGCAGTAGGGCCGTTGGATTAACATCGAACGGTCACTGCTGCTAAAATCGTTTATGGACTAAGTTGACAAAGCCTTTCATATACGTCAACCTAGTAGACCCACAAGTCGGCCTCCAAATATGTCCCAAACAGCATACAACCCGAAATTTCTAGCCAGATTCAATTTTAAAACTAAATATACCTTAATTTAAATCCAATGAAAATTTACCCGCACAAAAACAATGAAATTTAAAATATCAAAATCCGAAAAAAAGTATTTTCGAACTAATTGCCTGCTTGTTGTATTTTTTTTATTTTATAGCCCATTTATTATTACTTATAGCCCATTTCTTATTACTTATAGCCCGTTTTCTGGTAAAAATGCATCCCTCCTCGTCTTGAAAGATTTTCGGCCCAGCAGGGCGTAGAAAAGCAAGTAGACCTACGTTGGTTATTCTGCAAAAAACAAAAAGCTGGCTAGCCATTTTCAGAAAGGAAAAAGACAAACTGGGCTGGTCATGTGCTAAACATATGAAATAAAAGCCTGGGCTAGATGGGCCACAACTCCTGCACAACCCAGTTGATACCCTTCTCCGTCCCAAAAAAACAAAATTATTGCGAGCGCTGCTGGGTCCCTACTGTCATCCTCACCATGTACATTCATCTCCTTATTCCTCTCGGTTGTTGACCATGTTGACAACACTGGTGGGCGGCGCCGCGGCGCGTGAATCAAGGTGGAGGACGATGGCGAGGCCTCGGACGGGAACAAATAGGAGATGGGGAAGATGCGTAGAGTTTTAGGATGCGATGTGGCCATGATGCATGCACAGCAGCACAGTCAACTGTGGGAGGCGGGAGCAGGCGGTCCCACCAGCGCTGGTTTGGCTTTGGCGGCTAGAGGAAGAAGAGACTGGATAAACATGACAGACATTGAATGTCAATCCAACGGTCAAGGTTGGCACAATTGTTTGTTGACTAAGCCGACACCAAGTAGCATACTTTTGAAAAGAAAAACTGGGCTTGTTCGCCTGATAACATTCCCGAAACTGCGACTGCTCGATCTTGCATCGCAACTGAAACTGCCAGGAAAATGTGTTCGTCTGTCGTTCTCCTCACAGGGAATGTTCGCCACATAAGTGACTAGCACCCTTGGTTTTCAACCGAGAGGTCTTGGGTTCGAGTCCCAGGAACTCTCAATTTTGTCCTCCTTCCTTCCTCGCAAAAAAAAAGAAAGAAAATCAAAGACTTGAGAAGGCGTAAAGAACAAGCTAGTGTACCAGTAAAGAGACGTTGCCGAGTTTTAGAAAAAAGAGAGACATGCTCCTGTATCTGGTTCAAATCCCAACCTAGACTATGACTATATATGGTGCTATGCTACTCTGCAAGTAATGAAACTCACATATCCAACGTTCGCTTATCCTCTTCTCTACTTACTCTGCCTAGCATCAGAAGCTCTGGCTGCAGCAACCATGTCCGCTGGCTGCTCGTCTACCTGCTCTTCAGCAGGCAACGACCAGATATGCGCCAAGTCGCCACCCGTACCATCGCCTGTGGGTCTCATCACACCCCCTTCGGCACACGCACTGCAGCCGGTTGCTCATCGCAACCCGCTGCCGTTGGTGTGGTGCCACTGTTGCAAATCACGCAGAGTTATCCGTCGCATCTCAACCATAATCCTCAACCCTGGCCGAGTCTTCTACAAATGCCCGAATCATGGGGTAATAATATGTTTAAGTGTTGTTCTGCTGCTTTCAGTTGCTGATTTTTTTAATAGTTTGGTTGACGATCTTCCAATTTGATTAGTGGAGAAAAGGGAAGATTCGTGTGACTTGTACTTCTGGGAAGTTGCTGATGTGGGGGAATGCAACTACGCTGATTATTTGGTTAGCCGAGGAATCCCAATACCAGCAGGTTGGGGTGTTGGACAAGTAACTGAAGGGACGACAGAAGAGGAAGATGCAGAGCAGAAGGTTAAAGATGCAGTTCCTCTGATCATGGCCAAGCAACAACTGCTGAACGGCCTTGACAGCAATGAGGAGATGAAAGAGCTTGTGAAGACAATGGGCAAAATTGATGTGCTCTGTAGGATGATTGTCTCTTTATTTGCAGTGTATGTAGCACTCGTGATGTATTCAGTGGCTATGACATGAGCACTTTGCTGAAACTAGTAATGAATGAAACTTGTGTAGCAGGCTGGGCGTAGTGTTGTGAACATCTAATGATTTCTATAAAGAGAAATCGGGGGGTATCCCCCTTTGCTCATAAATAAATAAATAGCAGAGGCCCTTTTGGTAATAAATCAATAAATTAGCAGAGCCCCTATCGGGTCAGCTTTGTTCCCATTCGAAGATGTCGAGCAAATTGCAGTCCAAGAGCAAACTATGTCATCAAATTCAAGTTTCACAGCCAAAAAATGAGTACAACTAAACAACAATGTCATCATGTTTTTGTCTTCATACAATCAGCATACATAACAAGTGATGTTCTCACAGCAAAAATACTAAACAACATGTTCATCAGGATTCAGTTGTCATAGCAAACACAATTTCACATAATAGATAAAAAACGTCTTTTGACAGGCAAATACGACAAAAGCAATCTAATCATCATCCGCAGCAGCAGCGTCAACATATTTGCCATGTGTATCAGTCTGATTCCTAATTCCCCACAGTGTCATCTTCTCCTTCATCCTCAATGTCCTCGAACGTTGGCTTCTTCTTGATCAACTCTTGCATGTCCACAGCACGACAGGCAATCTTTTCGCCAGCGTCATTGACGTGATGGTTCTCAAAGATATTAGGAACATCTGTGGAATCTTGTACATCAGGAGCAGTGTAAGCATCATCTTGTTGTGCAACTTCATTAAATGAATTCCTCTGCTCAAACTTTTGCAATACTCTCCAGTCATCGCTACATGCAAATGTGTCTTCCAAGAAAAATATCTGTGTTGCTTGATTTGCCAAAATAAAAGGCTCATTGGTCTGGTACGCCACCTTGACATTGATGGATTTGAAATAATCATCGGCTATGGGTTTTGTGATCCTGGAAAACAGGTTATACCAACGACAGATCAACAGAACCACACACCAATGATCCTCGAAACTGGAGATATACTGCAATTGAACAATGTCTGTTATGTTAGCATACATTTCAGTTGTCTCTCTGTCGTACGTATCCATGCTCATGATGGCACTGTTTTGTGTCTTCCTGCCTTCGTCGCGTGCAAGGGTGTTGTAGCGCACATCTCCAACAACGCAAGATTCATAGTGTCTTACCCGTGTATCAGGACCCATTGCTAGTGCGTAAAGGGCATGATCAACTGCCTTCCCATCCTCCCGCATCTTCTTAACCTATGGTTAGAAAATAGATAAGCTGATCATCTTATGTACTCAATATATTAAAAAAAAACTAACAGTGCAATTCAAATGCTTACATGGCTCTTGAACTATTTCGCAAATCCTGCCATAACCAGTTTGTCAATATTTCTTGGATTTTGCGGCAGTAACTCCTGTTTGTAGATGCTGCACAACATAGTGATTGCATCAAACATCTAAATATATAATAATGTGCTGCAAGTTTAGTAGATTACAATGTATAAGCTACAGTACTTAGCACTTACTTGATATAAGGTAGTATCTCAGGACAGTTATTCAAAACATACCAAACCATTTTTTTCAAATCTTTAGGTTTGTCCTCTTGTCGACTCTTCCCTGTAACTCGAACAGAATAATCGAAAACATTGAGCCCGAGATTGTCTTCACCCACCTCTTTGCTAAGTTGATCAACCGTTTCAATATATTTTGAGTAGAATGACAACGCTTCTGTAGCAATGTAGGCCTCTTCAATGGAACCCTCGGGTCTAGCTCTGTTCCTAACATAGCCCTTGAAAGTGCCTAGCCGCCTTTCAATAGGGTACATCCAGCCATACTGTACTGGACCTCTAAGTAGTGTCTCATTAGGTAGATGAACAGCCAAATACACCATCACATCAAAGAAGGCTAGAGGATATATCTTCTCAAGGTCGCATATGATAGTTGGTATCTTGTCTCTAAGATGCTCCAAAGCATATATCCTTATATTTCTACTGCAGAGTTCCCTGAAGAATTCTCCCAACTCTGCAACTGCTCTGTATAAGTCAGGGCGGCCCAGTCCTCTAAGGATAATAGGTAAAACCCTTTGAAGTAGGACGTGGCAGCCATGAGTTTTCAACCCATGTACCTTATTTCCATCTGCACTGACTCTCCTTTCAGGGTTTGAAGCAAATCCATGTGGGAATCTCACACATGACAGGACCTCACAGAATTCTTTTCTTTTTACCTTGTCCAAGACGTACACAACTGGTGCCATATACCGTGGTTTACCTTCTTCTTGCACCTACAAATCATGTCTGATACCCAGGTGTGTCAAATCAATCCTAGATTTTAAGGTATCTTTCATCTTGCCTTCAATATTAAGAAGTGTGCCAATAATGCTGTCACATATATTTTTCTCGATGTGCATCACATCAAGATTATGCCGCAGATCCAAATCTTTCCATTACTTCAAGTCCCACAAAGTGGACCTGCGGGTAAACAATAATCTCTCTTCTGCCCCGCCACGCTTCCTTTTCCCGCTACCATTACCAGGATGGTTTCCTGGTGTAATATGCCTGACCTTCTCTAATTCCACTTGCAACTCATCGGCGGTGAGCCTCTTTGGCCCATCACGGTTTTCATGCTTTGCATTGAACACATGTCTTCGGTATTTTCTAGGATACGACTTGTCCTTGGCAAGGAAACAACAGTGTCCAATGTAACAGATCTTGCTAAGTATTGTGTATGACAGCGGATTCCTGTCATAGCGAACACATGCATTGTAACCATGTGTTGTTCGCCCTAACATAGTGCCCAAAGCCGGATAATCATGGATGCACCAAATTATAACAACACGCAAAAATAAATCAGCTGGTGGGCTGCTATATAGGTCTCGAGTGAGAACACCCCTCCATACCTGTTGAAGTTCCTCGACAAGAGGCTCCATAAATAAATCAAAATCCTTTCCAAGACTTTTTGGACCTGGGATGAGCAAGGCCATCATGTAGTTTGATTCTTTGGTGCAGACATTTGGAGGCATGTTGTAAGGGATAACAAGCACTGGCCACATGATATATGTCGCGCTCTGGTGGCCAAATGGGTTAAATCCATCTGAAGCCAAGCCAAGTCTAATGTTTCTCGGGTCAGCAGCAAACTTTTTGTGTTTCTGATTGAAGCTTTTCCACTCACTACCATGAGATGGATGGCTCATTACATTCTGATCTTTGTACTCCTGGTTCCTAGAATGTCATAGTACATCCTCTCTTGTTTCACCATCATGAAACAACCTTTGCAATCTTGGTATAATTGGAAAATGTCTCAGAACATTATGAGGAATCCTCTTCATAGCATTGCCATCTTTCCATCTTAATGATTTGCATTTCGGGCATTCACTTAAGTTGGCATAATCCTTCTGGAATAGAACACAATTATTCTTACAAACATGGATCATATCATATCCAATTCCAGCTGCATGAAGAAAATTCATCATTTTACTGTAGGTGTGTGGTAGCTCAGACGCATTTGGGAAAGAATTGCGGAAAGCAGCCAACATTGCATCGAATGATATGTTGGTGACCTGCTCAGATGTCTTCACCTGAAGAAAGGTGACCATAGCTGAGAATACTGACAACTTATTTCCTGGGGTGACAGCCACGTTGCATTGTTCCAACATGCGGTCCCACCGTTTTTCTTCTGTAGGTGAAAGTTCATGAAATGCACGAGCTTTTCATAGCATTGTTTCAATGTTGGTTAAACTCACTGGCTCCACCACCACCACCTCCTCGTCCTCTTCCACCTGAGCATCAGACAGATCAAGATGGTGATCTGCTGCTTCCACGTAGTCAATAACATGGATGTTCACAACTTCACCATGATGAACTCACCTAGTATATGTGACCGACATCCCATACAAGTGTAGATGATTTTGCACAGTTGATTGGGGTCTTGTACCTGAATTCATACAACTGCTACACGGGCAGAGCACATCTGATTTCGGACCACCATACTCAGCTCTGATAAATTTCATGAAGTTTTCAACCCCCTCGACATATGCAGCGGAGAATCTTTGAGCAGAAGTTATCCAAGTCCTGTCCATCTATTAGACATACAAATTAGTTCTTCTACTAGATATTATAGGAAAAACATATATGTTTTTTATGAAGTCCAGAAAAAAATAGCTAGGTCGATGTCTAAAGCTATGGCAAGATATTTGGACGAGCAGATCTAAGTAACAAAATATATGTAAAGCAAATTCAGTAAACAGATCAGAGTGCTAAATTATGGCAGGTTGTTTCAGCAGTCAATGAGGTCGAGCACACAGCCATCAAACTATCGAAGGCCATCGTAGCAACAAAGATCGAGTATAAAGCGGTGTAGAGCTATTTCACCTAACAAATTGGCTACTAGACCATGGCAATCTACGTCACAATAAATATATGGAAGGATATTTTAACAACTAATCAGCCTTGGCATGCCATCTCAGCTAAGCAGACTGAGTGCAGAACAAGGCAAGGAAGCTTCTTAAGCAGAGCATATTGACTGTAAACTACTTCAGCAAATAGTGAGATTAACAGAGTCTATCAGCTAACATTCAGCGCTACACTGACATGCACGGGGCCTCAGTCTAGAATGCGCGTACCGTGGGAGAGGCTGACCACCATGCGTCTCCACACGAGCATCGCCAGTGGTGGCAGCACTGACTGCCATGCGCCTCCACAAGAACGTCACCAGTGGTGGCGGCGGCGCGGCTAGAGGACGACAATCTATAAGAGTGTACTGTGGGAGCGAGAGGATCGCCGTGCGTCCCCTCGATGAACCGTGGCACCGACGTATCGGC
Source organism: Triticum dicoccoides (assembly GCF_002162155.2). NCBI lineage: Eukaryota > Viridiplantae > Streptophyta > Magnoliopsida > Poales > Poaceae > Triticum > Triticum dicoccoides. Next base: position 659,246,733 of record NC_041391.1, on the reverse strand, counting down.
GCTGCAGGGAGGGCGGCTTTGGCGGAGCGAATGGAGTGGAGGGGGACGGGGGGAGGGG
>NC_041391.1:659243963-659246237 GCF_002162155.2 Triticum dicoccoides | reverse complement strand
GTCCCACATGTCAGTGAAGAGGCAAGCCGAAGCGTGTTCCGTTTGCGTGAGCCGTGTGCAGGACCGAACGTGTGTGGGGTGCAGCGCGACCGCGACAGGGGTGCTGTGAGTGTACCGTATTTTTTCCTTTTAAACTAGGTGCTTCACCCCCTCAAAAAAAACTTGGTGCTTCACGCAATCCGTCAATACTACTACTAGTAATCCGGTAATCCCAACTAAAACGGAGCGGCCGGGTCTTTTCCCGCGCGATATGCTGGGAGGTTGGCTTAGTTGGTTTTTTTAGGACAAGTAATGCTACACCTACGTAATCCCAGTTATGTAATTAACGTAATGTGAAATGTATGAGCTGTTGATTGTAGATTGGGGGAGGGAGGGGCCTATCACCATGAAAATCAGGGAGGAGAGAGAGAGGCAATTTACGTTAACGCTTTTGTAGGTTCCCGTAGATGTAGAAAGATGTGAAATGTGTGAATGTGTAGTGGACGTACTATTGGAGTGCCTAAGATAAATTGTGTATGTAGACTCTATGTGTTTATTTACTTCGCATGTTAGCTTTGTCTCGGTTCAATAAAAAGCAGAGTTTGTGATGATGGTGTGCCTGTCATCCTATAGTATAGGCCGTCAGATCTATATCTAACGGATAGGAAGGAAACTATGACAATTTACCCGCACTCCTCCCCACATTTGCAGATAAGGCCTTCCCTCGTTCATCCTTTTCTCCCACAAGATCTTGATACGCACGAGCATCTTGCTAGTAATCCTACAATATACTATATTATTGTGCCGAGATCAATGCAAACACGGCAGATTTTCATTACATTTCAAACTTTTATAGGACAGAAAAATAAAAGAAACCCGACCCTAAACCTATTCTACGGCGGTGACCGACGTCCTCCATCTGCGATCTCTATGTATGGGGGCGGGGTTCAAGACCCGTGAAGTGAATGTGCGGTCTCCTGCAAGGAAGAGTAGAACACGGGATACGGACCGGCCTGTTCCCACACCATGCCCTGTCGCCTCCCATGCCCTACTCATCCTCGGAGGAGTCCTCGACCTCGGCTGTGTTGGACGGTGGAAAGTAGGATGCCTGGCTGACGGTGCTCCCATCGTCGGCCGCCATCGTGGCCACCGCTTGTGTGGTCACGTCCGCGTACGACTACGCTGCTATTGCGTCACGAGCGGTGACTTGAGCGACGGCGGCGACCTCGAGCTTCATCACCGAAGACAAGCTCTCCCGCAGAGCATTCGCGCTTGCGGTCATGGCGGATGTGGTTCCAGGTAGAAGGACAATGTGCTATGGTGTGGAGGTTAGCTGGGCGTTGCCGCTTTAAGTAGCACATTCCGGTGAGGCCAAGCGTCCGGGTGCGTCATTAAGTCACCGGAGTTGGTTCCTTGGGCACCGAGCCTCTTAACGATGGCATACGGACGAACGACATGAATGCGGGCAGCTGGCGCCGGCTGGGAACGCACCATGCAACGGCGCGAGGGACGAGGGTTTTTGGTGTGCCAGGGTAGTTAGCTGCGGTCGTGGAAACGTTGGAGATGCCCTTTGCTCACATGCGATCCCCACATGTCATTGAAAAAGCAATACGACCCGGCATGGTCTCAGGTCCTGGGGATGCAGTTGGTCACGCTACACCACTCAACGGACGCATCGCGGCGCGCGCGCACTTCGGCGCCCCGTGCATCCTCGACGAGCCAGGTGTTGATCTGCTGGTCGTGCCACAGCGCTAACGCCACCCTCGGCACACTGAAACCGACTGTGACCAGCGACGATGAACATGTCGCTCACCGCGGTCGCCGTGTGCAGAGGCGGTGCTGAAGCTGCGCCACGTTGCTAGCCCCACGACCCACATGAACGGGCATTAGGTCTTTCACTATGTAGGCCAAACGAGAAAACTTATTGTTTATTTGAGTCATTCAAGTATAATCATGTGGCGTTTGCTTATTTCTCATTCCTCTCCAACCCTCTTCTCCATCAATCATGCCGCCCTCCGGTCGAGTCCATCCTCCCGCATGCCTCATTTGAACATTCCGCCGAGTATCATTCGCATGTGGGCCTAGACCATATGCTTGTATTTCCAATGTTGTAATTTGTCCGACATGCATACAAACAAACGGTTCATTTAAAGTTTCACTTTGCCTCCACTACGTGTCGCTTCCCGTCTTAGTTTTGACATCCCATTTGGTTCATGCCCCGACACATGTTGACGAGATCGATTGATGTTGAGAGATCAATTGCGTGTCTTGCAAGGAGATAAAGGTTTGGTCTGT
>NC_041391.1:659240248-659243655 GCF_002162155.2 Triticum dicoccoides | reverse complement strand
ATATTGTACGTTCATAAGCAAAATGAACGTATTGTACCCACCCTAGTCCTCTTTCAATCGATCTCCGGACCCCAAGATGAAATCGAGAGAGAACGAGTGGGTGCATGTGTGATACCTAAGGCGGATTCAAAATTTTGAAACCGGTGATCATAGCATCCGCAAATCATATATAAAGGGTATTCAATGTTCGTTTCGCTTTTGAACGTACAATATGCTCCCTCCAATCCTTTCTAGTTTACATATAAGTTTTATGTGTAGTCAAAGTATCTCTACTTTGATCAAACTTACAGAAAAAAGTATCAACATTCAACAACGCCCAATCAATATTGTTAGATTCGTACGTACTCCTAGATTTGTATTCAAACAGAGATGGTTTCCAATTTGTTTTCAACCACGTGAATGTGCTTGTTCTCACGCATGCTCTTCCTACTAGGATTTCGCCACGTATAGCCAGTCCAGTAGTAACTTTTTTAAGCTCCCTGCCCAATAGTACTAGTGGAGTACTCACAACATCTGTAGTAGAGTATGCAGTGCTCATAGTACTCCCTCCTTCCATTTATATAGGGCCTATGTGGAGAGAGATGTGAAAAATTAAGTGGAGTGATCTCTCATGCAAGAGCCTAGCTATATACGCAATCCTAGTTAAATACAATAAATATGAAGAAAGAGATAGGGAGGAGATGGAAAAAAGTACTAATACAATAGTCAGCCTTATTTTTTTTGCGGGAAATAGCCAACCTTATAGCCCACACTACTGTATGAGTGCATATAGATGATGGCTATAGATGACATGGTAGTTCCTTATAGCCATCGGCTGGCTATATTATTAACCATGCTCTAATGCGTTTTTCAAAACTGCCTTTGACTATTGACAAGATTAATAGTACATGAGATGTATGATGTGAAAATTATATCATTGGAAGCTCCATCCACATACGAATTTGACCGTATGTTTTGTGTAAGTTGCATGCCATATACTATTACTCTAACATTTGGTCAAAGTTAGCCTCGAAAAATGCATTAGGCCCTGTATAGTAGATGGAAGGAGGGAGTAGTAGTGGAAATGGATCCTCTGGCGTAGGTATCCCTGCCTTACCCTCCCTTTCGGTCACTTACTGGCGGACCCCATGCTTGCTAGGCCCCGCATGTCAGTTACTCAATGGGTTCGGCCACGTCAGGGGATCCTCATCCGTAGTATACTCCCTCTATTTTTATTTACTCCGCATAAAATGGAGGCAGTGGTAGTATAAATGATGTGGGCGGGGGAGGGGGGGGGACGTCGATTTGCTCTCAACTGCGGTCCCACAAGCGAGCAAAAACGCAAGACGAAGCGTGTTCCATTCAGTGAGTGGCGTGGAGGGTCCAGCGTGCCAGGGTGCAATGCGAACGTGACAAGAGCGATGTACAGTCAAAACCGATTGACCGGTCGTCACCGGAACCACTATTCACACCAGAACCTTCGCTGCTCGGCCTACGCCAGCCACTACCCCAAAACCACACCTCCTCTCCAGCCCATTCCCCCACCTTTCGATCCCCTAGCCCGCATCAAGTGTCCCCTAGTTCGCTAGAAAGCCATGGTGCGCCGCAAGATCACGTACTACAAGATGCTGACACCGGAGCGCCGCGCAAAAATCATGAAGGTGGTCAGCGCCACAGACCTCCATTCCCAAGCTCGCTTTGTGGCGGGCCAATCCCCGAGTTCTCTGGAGACAAGCTACGAGGAGGAGGAAGCCGATCAAATGTTCATGGCGGAGGTCGCGGCGCAGAAGGCCCCCCGATGGGTATGAGATGATGGACGTCGACTTCGTGCCGGCGTCCGGGTCCCCCATGGTGTAGGCGGACCAGCGGTTGAACCTGGCAATACTAAAGGAGGACCAAGAGGCAGAGGCTTAACTCGATGTGGAGCGCGCGCATGCCGCTGCCATCGAGGCTCTCCTGCAGGCGGAACCGGATGTCGTGGATGTGAACCGGGCAGCGGAGGCTCAACTTGAGGCGAAGCGCGCGGATGCCGCTGCCATCGAGGCCCTCCTGTAGGTGGAACCGGACGTCCTGGACTTGAACCGGGCGGCGGAGGCTCAACTCGACTTGAACCGGGCGGTGCTCTCGTCCGTGCAGAGCGCCCGCACGCTCCATGTGTACGAGTAGCTGGAGGCCGAGGACAACCATGGTGCAGAGACACACGTCGGCAGCTATGGCTAGTTTGCGCCGGCAGCCAAAGACGACGAGGCCGTCTCGTTCCGCGAGCAGTGATAGTTTTTCTTTTATGTTGTTGTTTTTAGGATCTTTTGTTGTGTAGAAACATATATTGTTATGCAAGTCGCCCGACTTTCATCATTTGGGCCAGTCTACCATTTCAGGCGGTTGGATGAATATCCTACGTCTTCTAACCCTTCTTCGTCACCTCTTCTTCTTCCCCAACAGACCACCGCACGAGCCATACGGATCCTCCCCAACATGCAGTTGCATAAACATATTGTATGAACGAAAATTATGTGTCAGCGGTAGGATGGCTGAGTTTGGTTTGTTCACATGCGGTAGCACGTGTCAGTGAGGGTGCGTTCCCTTGGTTGGGTTTGCGGCGTGCTAGAGCGACTGTGTGAGGGTGCGGTGCGACTGTGGCGTGCAGGAGCGACCATGTGAGGGTGCGGTGCGACCGCGACAGCCATGCGCAAGTGTATCTCGTTTTCATTTTGAAAACTTTAGGCAAGCTTGGCAAAAATGTGTGGCGAAGTATGGCAATGCAAGGCCTAGACCCAAACAAGAGTACTAGCGTTAAAAAAAAGGCGGGGTTTTCCTTTGCGGGATTAATCGATACAAATCCTCGTTTGACATGTCAATTAATGCATATTTTTTTCTCCAAAGCCCAAAGAGCTAACCATCTCACTCCTCATCGCTTGATTAATGCAGCGCCATGCAAACCAACCTTCTCACTTCTGCATGCATGCAAGAGTATATTAATGTCCATGGTTGCTAGTACGAGGCAAACCCCATCAATTTTTCCTCGATTAGTGTTAGTGGCTTTTTGCAAATTGTAATTTTGATATACTGGCCTTGTGTACAAAAAAATGGAGGTAGTAACTATTTGACTTCCTTCCCCATTGCGGTGACGTCGACGATATCTCAAACGTTGTGGTTTGGCAAAGTGCATTCGACGGAGAAGATCATTAGGGAGACCACGGTAAGTCGTTCGCAAGTGCCGCCTGCAAGCAAGACAACCGCTTATTTGCATCCAGGAAGTCCGTTGAACCAAAGTATGCGTAAATGTACTAGTACTACTAGTACACAATAGCATCGTCCGTCCAGCTTAGTGCGGTGAGTTGGATTCTCGAAGAAGATGATGGAGAAGCGGAGTCAGCGAAGAGTGAAATGGTGGTTGCTTCATCCGTGCTTTGTGTTTGACGCCTCAC
>NC_041391.1:659123690-659239834 GCF_002162155.2 Triticum dicoccoides | reverse complement strand
TCTATACTATACATGCGTCCAAGCACGAGAGAAAGAGGAGAGACATTGCATTTTTCTATTCCTTCAATCAATCAATTAGGGAGCTTCGGTTCCATCTTTTTGGGTTTGGCAGCACCGTCCACAATGGTTCCCATCGATGCCAAAAGCTATTTTCACATTTGGCTACACATTGTGGATGCCCTTAACCGTACCACTTGGTTTTGCTCCTGTGTGCTATCTATACAAATCTCAATTATATTGATCTAAAAATTATAGAATCAAGATTAGTAAAAAGGAGATGATTTTGCTGCGTGGATGGTGGGGGAGGTTTCTTATTTTAGAGGATGTTGGCCTGGCGGTTTTCTAACATGCGGTCCCACGTGTCAGTGCTTTACCAAGCCAATCTGTGTCCCACATGAGGCAGAACAACAGCAGAAGAAACATGTGGTTAACTTGAAGAAGATGAGGGAGAAGCGGATTCAGCAACGAGTGAAATGATGGTTGCTTCGTCCCTCCAACTTATTTTTTTAGCATTATTACTTCGTCCCTCCAACTTAACTGCGGGAAAGGTGCGGCTTTGTGATTTGACTCCTCATTGCTCATTACTACATCGGCGCCATGACTGGGGTGCTTCACCCCTGCTGCTCTGCACTGTAGGTATGGCACGTGGACCCGGTAGCTTGATGTCCCACATGTCGGCGAAAGGGACTAGAACATTTATGAAAGGGAGCGCTCCACTCTTACGACGGAGGATCACATGACACGGCGGCCCAGTGAACTGTCACTTGTACTATATAGTACTATAGTTTTGTTGTTTCGCATGATCCATCAATACAAACCCGATTAAACAGGAAAGGGTGGGATTTTTCCCGCGCGGTAGATGATACTGGCCATACATTTCAAAGGCAACTTTAACGTATGCAAACTGAATAATTAAGTAACAATATGATATCTAGTAAAACTGAAAACACATATGATTTATTGTGTTAGACTGTAGTAGTAGTGCTGTATTGCATAGTTGTTAGATGTAACATGCGAGAATGTGTAGAGATGTAGTTTTGGAGGGCCTACAGAGAGAAAAGCGTAATACGGTCACCGAACTTCAGAATACGCTGATTACGGTCACTATATACATTTTGATGTGATTATACGGTCACTTGCTCACGGTTCAGCATCGGATTGCACTCTGTTGACCGGCCAAATAGTCTGTGTGGCACCATGTTGACTAGTTAATTGACCATGTTCCTTGTGGGTCCCACCTGTCAGTTCGCATAGAAAAAGGTCAGACAAACACAAATTTACGCAGGCGCGACAAGACTCCAACCGTGCGCGGGGATCATCTGGTTGTGTATGTATCTATCAGGGTCTGATGTGTGCGCATGCACGTGTAGGTTGAGCACTTGAGAGTGGGAGTGTGTGTTGGCCGTGTGGTGTGTGCATGCATGCGTGCATGTGTGCGTGTGAGTGTTGCGTGCGTGGCTGCATGTGTACGTGTGAGTGTTGCATGCGTGCGTGGCTGCATGTGGTCGTGTGAGTGTTGCATGCATGCAGTTCGTGTGCATGCATGCGTGTGTGTATAATCACAACACCAGCTCCTGTGTGTTAAAACAGATGACTCAGCATACCAATACAAGGCCACCTTGCCTGTTGTGCCCGTGGTCATGACTTTGAACCACTGTCCAATATTTTTTTGTCATTTGTTTTCATTCTTACTAGCAAGATGCCCGTGTGTTGCATATAACATCAAGATGCATTTGTATGGCTATTTTATCTTGTGAGAGAAAATGATGAACAAGGGAAGGGCTTATTTGCAAATGTGGAGAGGTGTGTGGGTACCTTTTTGCAAAATTGCCATAGTTTCCTTCCTATCCATCAGATATAAATCGGATGACCTATATTGCAGGATGGAAGGCACACCATCATCACCAGCTCTGTTTTTTATAAGAGTGTAGAGTAGATACAAGCCGACAGGTGGGCCTAATGGTGGTGAGATAATGTGATGCAACACTAGAGGTGCCACGTGGAGCGTTTAACTGGTCAACTAGTCGTGTCTTGAGAAAATACAGAGCCGTATGGTGAGCCCCTGACTGTAACTAAATGGTGACCATAATGACTTGATTCTGAAGTCCAATGTACGTATCGTGCTTTCGCTTCAAATACAATGATCGCCATTGTATATATCGCGAGAGAAAGATGAAACATGCGTGAATGTGCTGGGGGCTTACTTTTAGAGGACCTAGAGATAGTTTGTGTGCGTACGTGAAAGGGGCGTAGAGGGGGTGTATGCGATGGAGAGAGAGATGCTCTTCGTTTCTATTTATTATGACTAACTTTATATATAGTATAAAAATATACAAATTCACAGTCTGGAATAAATATCATTGTGGGCACCATGCAATGCAAATTAACGTTCATACTCCTCCATATAACTTTGTAATGTTTTATATATGTAGAAATTCTAAAATAACTTTTTGGCCACACTTTATTCAAAAGGAATATTGTATGCGAAATAAACGTGAAGAGAGGGCTTTTTAGATCAATGTGGTACGTGATGTAACATGTGTGAATGTGTAGTTGATGTATTTGGCAGGGCCTAGAGAGGTATGTGTGTGTATTACATATTTGAGAGAGGCATGGATAGAGGGGCCGGCGGGGGGAAGGGGCGTGGGAGAGATAGCACGAGAAATGAGAGTGGTCTAGAGAGAGAGAGACGAATATGATGTCACGGCGAGAGATTCCCTTGAGTGTGTATATGCAAGGGGGAGGGGATGGAGGCACCAGGAGAAAAAAATTGTGTGGTGTCTGTGTTGGTATGTGTGGGTGTGAGAAGATAACGAGACCTGGGGGAAGAGGGTGTGTCACCGCGTGAGGTCCGGTGGGTCGAGGTGAGGCCCTTGGTTTGGTTCCGTCCTGCGCCACATTGGTCGGCCCGTGACGCATTTAGGGAGACCATGGGTTACTAGTCGTACAAGACAAAGATAGAAGAATTGTGAAGGACTTTGTGTCCACTGACAAAGCCAGCTAGGATTTGTAACTCTAGGTTCTCAGACTAAGGTAACCCCATATCTCTGATATTACTATTCATCCAACCTAACTTTAAGGGGCATCCTACAGAATGCTATGCTAGAATCATACTCGTCGATTAAGAAGATAGGTGTGAGACAATGCGTGAGAGACAGGCCTAAAGATAATGAGCGTACAGGAGACACGTAGGCAGGTCTATGTATATAGAAAGGGTCGATGGGGATTGTGCATGTGTATGCTTGTGAGAGGAAGAGTGCTTGTGATAAAGGTTAGTGAAAACAATCGTAAATGGTTATGAGAGGGAGGGAGGGTTATATCGAGAGCATGTCTACAAGACAGACACCTCGGGAGAGAGTGTGTGAGCATGTGTGAGAGACCACCGATAGAGAGTGAAACTAAACCCAGGCAAACGTCGGGCCAGGCCGGGTTTTGGGCCAGGCTTGTAAAATCCCGACCTTCATTTCTCAAGCCCGAGCCCGGCTGGAAGCCCGAAATACTCCCTATTTTCAAGCCCGAGCCTGGCCCGAAATCAAGCCCGAAAGTCCGGCCCGAATGCTATTTTTAGTACGCGCATGTGCAAGCCTGACCCGAAGCCCGAAAGCCCGGCCTGAAATACGGAAAAATTGAAGCCCGAGCCCAGCCCGAACTATCTTTCGGACTGCAAAACAAAGCCCGAGCTCGGCTCGAATGTCAAGCCCGGCCGAGGTTTTTGGGGCCTGGCTCGGGCCGGGTCATCGGGTCGGGCTGCCCATGCCCGAGTTTAAGTGAAACTACACGTAAAAGATTGATGTACACATTGATTAAAGATATAAATTGTATCCAAATATTAGGATGGGATCATGATTTTTGCAATTCGCGTATGGAACGGTCATTGATCCATCACACATCTAGATTCTATCGAATTTGAGCATGTCTATGTTATTATTCGACATAATTGATCCACGTAGTTAGTATTTTGAACTCCACACAATGCATCACTTTAGCAATCGAATATAAACGTGAGTTTAGTTCATGTTGAGTGTGTAAAGCACATTATACATACGAAAGTTACACAATGAACATTATAAATAGCTACCTATGAACTACTCCCTCCGTCCGAAAATACTTGTCATCAAAATGGACAAAAAGGGATGTATCTAGAACTAAAATACATCTAGATACATCCCCTTTTATTCATTTTGATGACAAGTATTTCTGGACGGAGGGAGTAGCATACATTTGAATTCAACTTAAGGTGGTTTAAAAAAATTGAATTCAACATGAAGTCCATTCAATTATTTGAATTCGATATCATGGCATTTGTAAATCATACCTAAATTATGGGGGCACCAATCTTTGCTCAGATTTTGTACATAATAGCATATGTAGTCGTGTACAAAATAGATTCAAATTTAGGTCCTCCATTCCAAAATAATCGTAGTTATAGGATTTTCAAGTGTCAAAATTTCAAAAAGAAGCACATAATTTAATGAGGTATTCAAACATACAAGGTGAAATTTAACGTTGTCTATTTAGGTCAATCCTCAAAGTTCAAGAGTACTCTAAACGTGAATGTTTATGTTTCAAAATTTTGAACGAAGCGCCAAAAGAGCCTCTACTCGCCCGAAACCACGTGAGACCAATGTTTGGTCGTACAAGGAAATTATTTTTCTAACTCCGACCCGTGAAACCTACCGGCCCGACGTCCAAAGGTCTAAACCGGGGTAGGTTTGTAGCTTTATCTAGACGCCACCCAACCGCCTCCAAAAAACATTCATACACAATGGCCGCCTAAGCACACATGCGCGCGACCGAAATCTCTCCCGCCCACTATTTGGGACATCTGGGTTACCATCCTACCCCTAACCTGCAGTAGGTCCGAAATTTAAGAGGGGGCCAAAGTTTGTACTTTCCCCAAATTTCAAACAAGCGCATCCCATCTGTTCAAAAAAGCCAAAATCAAGCGCGTGCCAGACCGAAACATGGTTCTCCCTTATCTCCCCCCGCCCCCCGCCCACCCGTCTGATTCCCCATTCGTACTCCGTGGGCGCCAAAACTACCTCTCCACCAGCTGCGAAACCCCGGCGTCCTCCGTCCGCCACCCCATCCCACCCATCAACTGCCGCCCTCCTCCATCACGCCGGAGTAGATACCCTGACGTCGTCGTCCACCGCAACCTCAACCATAACGACCTCCACGGCTAGTAGTTGAAGCCGAGGCCGAGCCGTCCGTACCTGAGCCAGCTCAACCATGCGTCGTCCTTCACCTCACCGCTACCGCTCCAACTTCGCCATCGTCCACTGCACCAGAGTTGTTCCTGCTACGTTGTCCTTCGTCGCCTCAGGTCTACTTCTCCTCTGCTGACATACGGCCATGGTAACACAGTCAACAATTTGGCCATGGGTTCGTTCAAGGCTCCACCGTCCTCCAAAACATCGGTTACCCTGGCAGAAAGAAGAAGATCGCCGCAACATATGGAGGAGACCATACTGGCAACCGGAAATGGTACTCCTCTTCCCTTATTCATGCAAATCTTACGTGTCTGCTTGCATAGTATTCATCCCACAGAAGACATTATTGACCGCTTCTTCTTGATACTAGATGTTCCTAGTAACTCGCGATGCACAAGGTTTCTCCTCATATACTATTTTACCTTAGCTAGAGGTCCGTCGCCCCCCTGGATTTCAATTCCTGCTCAGTTGATTCCCAATTAATGGAAGGATTCCCCGGCGTAATAGGCACTAGTCCGCCTATTACGTCGTCAAAGTAGCGCCTCGGTGTTTATCTTAGGGGCGTGTGGGGCCTAGAGCTGCTGGTGCCCGATCTGGAGGTCGCCAGGATTAAAGGGATGGGCTGGGGGCACTGCCAAGCACGGCGGTGGTGTCAGGTCGATGGGAGGGCGGGGCGGCGGAGGCAGGGGTCTGGGCCGGTGTTCGCTGGCGGTTCGAGAAAGATCGTCAACAGTGACTGGCGGGAGGTAAACGAAGGCCATCTGCCCATTCCTTATAGATCGTACGGTTCATAAAAAAATTGACTGACCTATTTATTTTCAGTCGACTCTTATCTTGATATGACCACATGTGGTGGTGTGCTGGAGGAGTACTGCATTTCCTGTGCTCATATATCACAAAATCATACGGAGTAGAATCTAGTTTTGTTTGCCATGCAATGTTGTAGAGCTATCATATGTCTCCTGTCATTTATTTTCCAGCCACCTACTATCTGCTACTTTTATAGTGCACTAGTTCTACACACACTTCACCTTTACTCTCACTATTGTGTTTTATGCAAGGGTATTTCAGACTCTGCTGCCATGAGAGAAGCAAAAAAGAAAAGAGAGAACTCGCTCCAGCATGGTACGCGGATAGGCCAGACACGTTTCACCCTTATAAAGGGTCCATTGTTAGTAGATGGAGACAGTAAACGTAGCTTTGGAGTTGATGAGCTCGCTCGCAATGAACCCCACCATCCCAGGTGCTTGCTTTAACTTCACGGTGTTATATGTGGTTGCATGTTCCATATGGTGTCTAGCTTGTATTCGAAAGGCCAAAGTCGGTCTTTATTAAGATAAGGAAAGATATTTTTTACATGAACCAACATCCCGTGAGCACTAGAAGACAAATAGCTAGTCAGGGCACTGGTGGGGCCAGTGACAAGCCCAGCACAGACAGGCATCACCTGGAAACCAACTAAAAAGCCACAATGGTGGTGAAGCAGGCTGCCTCCCACCAGGCTCTCAGGTCCTAGATGATCATGCTCACTGCTCCAGCCGGATGTCTAGCTTGTATTGCTTCCAATTTGGTTAAATTACATCTGCTTAGCTTACACATTATACCTTTGAATATGACATGCCTTCCTGTTTTTGGTACACACTAGTACATCTGTCTATTAACCATGTTCTTACATCAAACTAATGTTCTTGTGTATCCATCATCAATCACTTATGATGAGGCGGTCAGGCCAGTGGACAACTATGAGTAAAGATCCTCATTTAAAGAATGCAGTGTCAACCTCCCGACATGATTCTCAAGAAATAGCAAGGCTAGATGAAGATAGTGAACGTAGCTCTATAGTTGATTACCGCATTTCCCCTACACTAGCATCGCAGGTGCTTGCTCTAACTTGGCAGCGTGATATGTGGTTGCATGTTGCATATGGTGTCTAGATTGTAATTCTTCCAATCTAGTTAAATTGCATGTGCTATTCTGTTTAGTTTATACATTATACCTGTTAATGTGACATGCCTTCCTGTTTTTAGTACATGGTACATCTGTCTATTAAGCATGTCCTTACATAAAACTATTGTTTTTTTGTATCCCACATCAATCAATATGACGAGACACCTTTAGTATATGCAATGCCATATTAGTTGCATCTTTCATATGATTTATAGCATGTGCTGCTTCTAATTTGTTGAAATGGCATTTATGATGGGATGCTTTTAACTTGGCAGAGTCTTATTGGTTGCATATTTTATGTGGTGTCTAGCTTGCATTGCTTCTTATTTGTTGGAATGGTTTCTGCTTAGTTTACACAAACAGTTGTGAATATGCCATGCCGTCTTGTTTTTCGTACATATTCCATCCTGGTATCATGTGTTTGCCTTACATCAAAGTAGTGATTGTCAGTATTATGCACGAATGAGTTCCGAAGAGAGAATTTTATTGCTTTTTCTTGTCGGTTTTACTTGACAATTCAAAATCGGTAAAGCGGAAGGAAGTTAGCAAGGCAGGGGATAAAGGTGCTCCTTCCAAATGGAGGGCCTCTACAGATTCTACTCCTCCATCCCCCCCAAGATGATTTGCAAGACAACACATGCATAGACACTCAACATAGCTGTGTTGATGATGAGCACGTCTCCCCTAGTGCACCATCACAGGTGCTCCCTCTAACTTGGCACTGTTATATGTGGTTGCATGTTATGTATGATGTATAGCTTGTATTGCCTCTAATTTTGTTGAATTCCATCTGCTTACTTTACACATTATACTTTTGAATAAGACACGTGTTCCTGTTTCTAGAACATACAATATCTGTCTATCACACCATGTTCTTACATCAAAGTACTACTGTTCTGTAACCTACAACAATCACTTATCATAAGACACATTTGACTTGTGAGTGTGATATATGTTACATCTTTCATTCTTTTCTAGCTTGTACTACTTCTAATTTGTTGAAATGACACTTATGACGAGACCGTTTTAACTTGTTAGAGTGATATTCGTTGCATCTTTCATATGGTGTCTAGCTTCCATTGCTTCTAATTTGTTGAAATGTCTTCTCCTTAGTTTACACATCATAAGCTGTGAATATGCAATGATGTGAATATGCAATGGCACTAATGATGAGAGACCTTTAACTTGGTAGTGTGATGTTTTTTGCATCTTGCATATGATTTATTTCTTGTACTGCTTCACATTTGTTTAAATGCCATTTATGATGAGACATTGTTAACTTGGCAGAGCGATATTTGTAGCATATTTCATATGGTGTCTACATTCCATTACATTGCTTATAATTTAGTGAAATGTCTTCTGCTTAGTTTACACATCATAGTTCGGGTTATCTCATGCCGTCCTGTTTTTCATACATATTACATCCTCCTATCATGTGGTTGTCTAACATCAAAGTTCAGTTCGTTTGTATCACGCATCAATTTGTTCTGAAGAACTAAATTATTATTCGTTTTTCTTGTCGGCTTGACTTAACATGGCACGGAGAAAGAGGAAGCAACACAGAATGACAGGGAATGGAAAGCGGAAGAATCCTGCAGATTCTGCTGGTACTAATGGTGCAATATAAGGTCAAAGTCCAGCGGAAAATTCTACAAACAGGTTATCCCGTGCTACACGAGCTGCAGAACAAGCCAAACAAAAACAAATAGCTGCCACCAAACAAGCAGAGACAACCCTAGTTGTTGCAACACATTCCACAGTACCACCAGCTGCACGAGGTATTCGTTGGTCAACTCAGCTAGCAGCACATTCCCAAGCTCCCTTGCCACCTGACACTACTTCCGAAGAAATCTTGACATAAGATGAGTTGGCAAGATCAGATGAACTTTGTGAGCTTCAACAGCAAGAAGGTAGTTGCTGGAGTCAAGTTACAGTTGCATGCTTCTTTATATGTAGTCTCACAGTTTGATGTACACTAACACTTACTATGTTCATTGTTGGACTAGCACCTAGGTGCAAGAGGAAACAAATATCAGGGATAATGCTCGATAGGTTAACTAAATCTAGAGGAGGAAGAATGGAGATCTGTTTTTGGCAGGTAATAAAAGGCCACGTGATGCTACATAGTCACCCAAGTTAGTATCAGAGGCAGCGGTTGCTGTTAGGTGTCATGTACGTATCCTCCCAACATGGATTCAGTACAGGAATGACAAAGATGAAACCCAGTTTAACACCTTCCTCGACCATTTCTCTGTAAGTATGGTTATGTATGGAAACTAGTAATATCATCTTGCTCTGTCCCATATGATGACCCACAAGTGTAGGGGATCTATCGTAGTCCTTTCAATAAGTAAGAGTGTCGAACCCAATGAGGAGCAGAAGGAAATGATAAGCGGTTTTCAGTAAGGTTTTCTCTGCAAGCACTTAAATAGTAGGTGATAGATAGTTTTGTGATAAGATAAATAGTAACGAGCAAAAAGTAAATAAAGTGCAGCAAGGTGGCCCAATCCTTTATGTAGAAAAGGATAAGCCTGGATAAATTCTAATAATGAGAAAGGAGCTCCCAAGGACACACTGGGAATTATTGTCAAGCTAGTTTTCATCACGTTCATAAGATTCGTGTTCGGTACTTTGATAATTTGATATGTGCGTGGACCGGCACTTGGGTACTAGACTAACTTGGACAAGCATCCCACTTATGATTAACCCCTAATGCAAGCATCCGCAACTACAAAAAGGAGTATTAAGGTAAACCTAACCACAGCATTAAACATATGGGTCCATATCAACCCCTAACAAAGCAACGCATAAACTAGGGTTTAAGCTTCTGTCACTCTAGCAACCCATCATCTACTTATTACTTCCCTATGCCTTCCTCTAGGCCCAAATAATGGTGAAGTGTCATGTAGTTGACGTTCACATAACACCACTAGAGGAAAGACAACATACATCTCATCAAAATATCGAACGAATACCAAATTCACATGACTACTTATAGCAAGACTTCACCCATGTGCTCAGGAACAAATGTAACTACTCACGAAGCATATTCATGTCCATAATCAGAGGAGTAATAATATGCATAAAGGATCTGAACATATGATCTTCCACCAAGTAAACCAATTAGTATCAACTACAAGGAGTAATCAACACTACTAGCAACCCACAGGTACCAATTTGTGGTTTTGATACAAGATTGGATACAAGAGATGAACTAGGGTTTTGAGAGGAGATGGTGCTGGTGAAGATGTTGATGGAGATTGACCCCCTCCCGATGAGAGGATCGTTGGTGATGACGTTGGTGATGATTTACCCTCCCGGAGGAAAGTGTCCCCGGCAGAACAGCTCCGCTAGAGCCCTAGATTGATTCCTCCAAGGTTCCGCCTCGTGGCGGCGGAGTTTCGTCCCGTAAGCTTCCCATGATTTTTTTCCAGGGAAAGAGTAATGATATAGCAAAAGATGGACGCCGGAGGCCCACTAGGGGGGCAGGAGATAGGGGGCCGCGCCCTACAGGGGGGGCGCGCCCCCTGTCTCCTGGACAGGGTGTGGGCCCCCTGGCCTATTTCTTTCGCTCATAAATTCTTAATAAATCCAAAAAGTTGTTTCGTGGAGTTTCAGGACTTTTGGAGTTGTGCAGAATAGGTTTCCAACGTTTGCTCCTTTTCCAGTCAGAATTCCAGCTGCCGGCATTCCCCCTCTTCATGGTAAACCTTGTAAAATAAGAGAGAATAGCCATAAGTATTGAGATATAATGTGTAATAATGGCCCATAATGCAATAAATATTGATATAAAAGCATGATGCAAAATGGATGTATCAACTCCCCCAAGCTTAGACCTCGCTTGTCCTTAAGTGGAAGCCGAAATTGAAAAATATGTCCGCATATTTAGAGATAGAGGTGTCGATAAAAATAAAATATGGACATGAGGGCATCATGATCATTCTAATAACAGCAACATATATAGATTTTGTCATATGATTTTCTATGCTCAAGTAATAAGCAATTCACAATGTCAAGTATGGTTCATAAACTTCATTGGGAACTAACAAACTATAATCTCAGTCACTGAAGCAATTGCAATTTATCGTAACATCAGAAAGAGTCTACAATAAAACTTTTCAACAAGCTCACATACGCAACTATCTCATAGTCTCCCATAATTGCTAACACTCACGCAATACTTGTGGTTATAGAGTTTCAGCCGGACACTGAGAAAGATAGGGGCTTATTGTGTTGCCTCCCAACGTATTCACCTTTAGGTGATGTTAAAAATAATAGCCTATGCCAACTTACATCCGATTGGATATATGTATCATGATCTTTCAAACACAAGGAGCTTGCCAAAGGATAAAATGAAAAAGGGAAAGGTGAAGATCACCTTGACTCAAGCAAAAAGTACAAACATAAAGTAAAAGATAGGCCCTTCACAGAGGGAAGCAGAGGTTGTCATGCGTGTTTAGGGTTGATGCACGAAATCTTAATGCAAAAGAACGTCACTTTATATTGCCCCTTGTATGTGGACCTTTATTATGCAATCCGTCGCTTTTATTACTTCCACAACAAGTTCGTACAAAGCTTATTTTCTCTGCACTAATAAGTCATACATATTTAGATAGAAATTTTTATTGCTTGCACCGATGACAACTTACTTGAAGGATCTTACTCAATCCATAGGTAGGTATAGTGGACTCTCATGGCAAAACTAGGTTTGAGGATATTTGGAAGCACAAGTAGTATCTCTACTTGGTGCAAGGAATTTGGCTAGCAAGAGGGGGAAAGGCAAGCTCAACATGTTTGGAAGGCCAATGACAATATACTTTAACTGAGATGTCGGAAAACATAAACCATTACGTTGTCTTCCTTGTCCAACATCAACTCCTTTAGCATGTCATACTTAATGAGTTCTTCACAATCATAAAAGATGTCCAAGATAATATATCTATATGTGAACCCCTCTTTCCTTTTCACTTCCTATTAATTGCAACGATGACCAAGGCTACGTTCATCAACTCTCAACAATTTTTATGCCTCATACTTGCTATGTGTGAAGTTATCACTATCCATAAGATCAATATAAACTCCTTTTGTTCTTTCTACTTTCACAAGATCATAGCAACATAGCAAATCCCTTGACTCAACACTAATCTTTATTATAGATAGCACACGGACTCGCTTACATAAAGAGATCACAATGCAAAACTCAAAACTACTTGATATCAAAACTTCAATCTACTAGATCAAGATACTACTAAAAGGATCAAACTAAATAAAGCGGTAAAGATAGGGGTGTGATGGTGATACGATACCGGGGCACCTCCCCCAAGCTTGGCAGTTTCCAAGGGGAGTGCCCATACCCATGTGATTATTTCTTCGGAGGTGATGGAGGTGGAGTTGCATTTTTCTTCTCTAGCTTGCGTCTGAGGCTAAAATTTTCCTCCCTCAGATCCTCATTCTCGAGCTCAAGTTTCATTATCTTTTTGCATAGAGCTGCCTTGTTGTCCTACAAAAAACATGGTGGGATAGATTGGACCTTAGGGAGGCTTGACTTCTTGAACTCCACATGCATATCACCAGGTTGAGGTAGTAGATCGTCCTCTTCATCGGAGCTTGTCTCCTCCTTCCTCTTTGGGTCATAGTCTTCTTCTTCCTCTGTGGTCCAACCATAATGTTCCACATCCCCATATACTTTTGGATTTGCAATATAATCACCCATGTAGCTCTCTCCCTCCGAATCTTGGGACGACATCTTGTTCCAAATCTGCAACAGGAATAGCTCGAAACGAAAACAGAGGATATTTGCATGATACGGTGGTCAAAACCTTTGGGAGTATATATAATGAATTTTTACCAACCAAAATACATAACATACAAGAAAACGGAGTCCGGGAGGCACATGAGGTGCCCACAAGACAGGGGCGCGCCCTACAGGGGGGGTCTCCTCTCTCTTGGGAGCCTCGTGGCCCTTTCGGACTACCTCTTTCTTCCTAAAATTCTTAAATAATCCAAAACTGATAAAAATTGCCATTAGAGTTGTTTTGGAGTCGGTTTACTTACCGTACCACGTACCTATGCCTTTTTGGAGTCTGGAACGTTCTGGAAAGTGTCTCTTATGTATTCCTCAGGGGTTATGGTTTCAATAATGTTAGTTTCAACATTGATAGGATTACCTGAAATATAATGTTTAATTCTTTGACCGTTTACCACCCTCGGATTTGTGCCTTCGAAGTTGTTGATTTTTATAGCACCAGAACGATAGACCTCCTCGATAACGTAGGGACCTTCCCATTTTGAGAGAAGTTTTCCTGCAAAAAATCTTAAACGAGAGTTGAATAATAACACATAATCTCCTACGTTAAACTCACGCTTTTGTATCCTCGTACATGCCAGCGTTTGACTTTTTCTTTGAAAAGCTTGGCATTCTCATATGCTTGGGTTCTCCATTCATCAAGTGAGCTAATATCAAACAACCTCTTCTCACCGGCAAGTTTGAAGTCATAATTGAGATCTTTAATAGCCCAATATGCTTTATGTTCAAGTTCAAGAGGTAAATGACATGCTTTTCCATAAACCATCTTATATGGAGACATACCCATAGGATTTTTGTATGTAGTTCTATAGGCCCATAATGCATCATCAAGTTTTTTGGACCAATTCTTTCTAGATCTATTCACAGTCTTTTGAAAAATTAATTTGAGCTCTCTATTGCTCAACTCTACTTGACCACTAGACTGCGGGTGATAAGGAGATGCGATTCTATGATTGACATCATACTTAGCAAGCATCTTACGGAAAGCACCATGAATAAAGTGTGAACCACCATCAGTCATAAGATATCTAGGGACTCCAAACCTCGGAAAAATAACTTCTTTAAGCATTTTAATAGAAGTGTTATGATCAGCACTACTAGTTGGAATAGCTTCTACCCACTTAGTAATGTAATCAACAGCAACTAAAATATGTGTATAACCATTAGAGGCAGGAAAAGGTCCCATATAATCAAAGCCCCAAACATCAAACGGTTCAATAAGAAGAGAATAATTCATAGGCATTTCTTGACGTCTATTAATGTTACATATTCTTTGACATTCATCACAAGATAAGACAAACTTACGAGCATCTTTGAAGAGAGTAGGCCAATAAAAACCAGATTGTAGTACCTTGTGTGCAGTTCTATCTCCAGCGTGGTGTCCTCCATAAGATTCAGAGTGACACTTGCGTAGGATTTGTTCCTATTCATGCTCAGGCACACAACGTCTAATAATACCATCTACTCCTTCTTTATAAAGGTGTGGATCATCCCAAAAGTAATGTCTTAAATCATAAAAGAACTTTTTCTTTTGGTGGTAAGTGAAACTAGGCGGTATATATTTAGCAACAACGTAATTAGCATAATTAGCATACCAAGGAGCAGTACGAGAAGCATTGACAACCGCTAATTGTTCATCAGGAAAACTATCATTAATAGGCAGTGGGTCATCAAGAACATTCTCTAACCTAGACAAGTTGTCTGCAATGGGGTTCTCAGCTCCCTTTCTATCAATAATATGCAAGTCAAATTCTTGGAGCAAGAGAACCCATCTAATGAGTCTAGTCTTAGCATCTTTCTTTTCCATAAGATATTTAATAGCAACATGATCAGTGTGAATAGTAACTTTGGAATCAACAATATAAGGTCTAAACTTATCACATGCAAATACAACTGCTAAAAACTCTTTTTTAGTAGTAGCATAATTTCTCTGGGCAGAATCAAGAGTCTTACTAGCATACTGGATAACATTCAATTTCTTATCAACTCTTTGCCCTAAAACAACACCTACAGCATAATCACTAGCATCGCACATAATTTCAAAAGGTAAATTCCAATCAGGTGGTTGAACAATAGGTGTTGTGATCAAAGCTTTCTTAAGTGTTTCAAATGCTTCTACACAATCATCATCAAAGACAAAAGGAATATCTTTTTGCAATAAATTAGTCAGAGGCCTAGAGATTTTAGAAAAGTCCTTAATGAACCTCCTATAAAAACCGGCATGACCAAGGAAACTTCTTATACCTTTTATGTCCTTGGGACATGGCATCTTTTCAATAGCATCAACTTTGGCTTTATCAACTTCAATACCTCTCTCGGAGATCTTGTGCCCCAAGACAATGCCTTCATTAACCATAAAGTGACACTTTTCCCAATTCAGGACGAGACTAGTGTCTTCACATCTCTGCAAAACTCGATCAAGGTTGCTCAAATAATCATCAAAAGAGGATCCATAGACGGAGAAGTCATCCATGAATACCTCACAAATATTTTCACAAAAATCAGAGAATATAGCCATCATGCATCTTTGAAAGGTAGCAGGTGCATTACATAAACCAAAAGGCATACGTCTATAAGCAAAAGTACCAAAAGGGCAAGTAAAAGTAGTTTTAGATTGATCCTTCACGGACACAGGTATTTGAGAGAAGCCAGAATAACCATCTAGAAAGCAAAAATGTGTGTGTTTGGATAGCCTTTCTAGCATTTGATCAATAAAAGGTAAAGGGTAATGATCTTTCTTAGTAGCTTTATTTAACTTACGGAAATCAATTACCATCCTATAGCCTATAATAATTCTTTGCGGGATCAATTCATCTTTATCATTAGGAACAACGGTAATACCGGACGAAATCACTATTCTGACCTTTTTAACAATCTTTGTCACAAAATGAACTTGACATGAAAGTATTTCACAATCTGACCCTTTTAGCAACGTCACAGCCCGTGGCGTTTTCTCTCCATATAAAAACGCCGAAGTAGCTCGCGTTTCAGACCCACATACGAATGCCAAGCTAGCTAGCGCTTCCGACCCACATGGAAACGCCAAGCACGTTGGCGTTTCCGCCCAGGCCGAAACGCCATGATCATTGGCGTTTGTAGCATAAACTCCCGCCGACGTCCCAATGTACTTGGCACACTGCAGGCACCAACCTATACAACTAGGTTGTCGATCTATCGTGGGAGCCCATTTCATTTCTTCATTTTGTACTGAGATGAACTGAAGCACTGACTGTTGGCTAATGGTTGTACTCAACTTTGTGTTTGGCAGAGCTGCTGCATCTCCCTCCGAACTCCAAGGACGCAGCCATCTTCAGCCCCGGTGGCGACAAGGGCACCGCTGCAGCTCCAGGTGACTGTGCCTTCCGTTTCCTTAGCTCCACTCTTCTCCTCCTGAACCATAGCCCATGAGCTTGTTGCCATCAATGGCGCTTTTCACGGACTTTTTCCCTTGCCGTAATGTACATGTGTCTGGAAATTACTCAAGCCGGTTACTCATTGCTCCTGCAACACTGATGTCCCTCCATAGTCCTGCTGTCTATCACTCTGTCTGATCTCTGATGTACTAACAAGCACCGGTTTCTCTTTCCTCACAGACAAGGACAACACGGCGTCAACGTCCAACTCCCGTGCGTAGCAGGCCGCCAGCGCCGGCACCGCCTCCTCGACGGCGACCGCCGGCGTCGCACTGACGGTGTTGCTCGTCGGCTACCTTGTGCTGCTCCTGTAGGGGAACGTTGCAGAAAATTAAAAAATTTCCTACAGTTTCACCAAGATCCATCTATGAGTTCATCTAAGCAACAAGTCATGGGAGAGAGATTGCATCTACATACCACTTGTAGATCGCATGCGGAAGCGTTCAAGGGAACGGTGATGATGGAGTCATACTCATCGTGATTCAAATCACCGATGACCAAGTGCTGAACGGACAGCACCTCCGTGTTCAACACACGTACGGTACGGACGACGTCTCCTCCTTCTTGATCCATCAAGGGGGAAGGAGAGGTTGAGGAAGAAGGCTCCAGCAGCAGCACGACGGCGTGGTGTTGGTGGAAAGGCAGTACTCCGACAGAGCTTTGCCAAGCGCTAACGGAGGAGGAGAGGTGTTGGGGAGGGGAGGGGCTGCGCCTTGGATCAGGTGTTCAGCCATACCCTCACCCCCTCTATTTATAGGGGAAGGGGGAAGGGGGCCGCCCCCCTCTAGATGAGATCTAGAGGGGGGGCGGCGGCCAGGGAGGGGGCTTGCCCCCCAAGCAAAGGGGGGCGCCCCCTTTAGGGTTCCCCCCCCCCAACCCTAGGCGCATGGGCCCAAGGGGGGGCGCGCCCAGCCCTCCAGGGGCTGGTTCCCTGCCCCACGTGGCCCATGTGGCCCACCAAGAGGGGTGGCCCCTCCCGGTGGACCCCCGGAACCCCTCCGGTGGCCCCGGTACAATACCGATATGCCTTCGAAACTTTCCGGTGTCCGCATGACAACTTCCCATATATAAATCTTCACCTCCGGTCCCTTCCGGAACTCCTCATGATGTCCGGGATCTCATCCGGGACTCCTAACAACATTCGGTAATCACATACAAGTCTTCCTAATAACCCTAGCGTCACCGAACCTTAAGTGTGTAGACCCTACGGGTTCGGGAGACACGCAGACATGACCGAGACGGCTCTCCGGTCAATAACCAACAGCGGGATCTGGATACCCATGTTGGCTCCCACATGCTCCTCGATGATGTCATCGGATGAACCACGATGTCGAGGATTCAATCAACCCCGTATACTATTCCCTTTGTCAATCGGTATGTTACTTGCCCGAGACTCGATCGTCGGTATCCCAATACCTCGTTCAGTCTCGTTCCCGGCAAGTCACTTTACTCGAACCGTAATGCATGATCCCGTGACCAGACACTTGGTCACTTTGAGCTCATTATGATGATGCATTACCGAGTGGGCCCAGAGATACCTCTCCGTCATACGGAGTGACAAATCCCAGTCTCGATCCGTGTCAACCCAACAGACACTTTCGGAGATACCTGTAGTGCACCTTTATAGTCACCCAGTTACGTTGTGACGTTTGGTACACCCAAAGCACTCCTACGGTATCCAGGAGTTACACGATCTCATGGTCTAAGGAAGAGATACTTGACATTGGAAAAGCTCTAGCAAAATGAACTACACGATCTTGTGCTATGCTTAGGATTGGGTCTTGCCCATCACGTCATTCTCCTAATGACGTGATCCCGTTGTCAATGACATCTAATGTCCATAGTCAGGAAACCATGACTATCTGTTGACCAACGAGCTAGTCAACTAGAGGCTTACTAGGGACGTATTGTGGTCTATGTATTCACACGTGTATTGCGATTTCCGGATAATACAATTATAGCATGAATAAAAGACAATTATCATGAACAAGGAAATATAATAATAATACTTTTATTATTTCCTCTAGGGCATATTTCCAATAGTCTCCCACTTGCAATAGAGTCAATAATCTAGTTACATTATGATGAATCGAACACCCATAGAGTTCTGGTGTTGATCATGTTTTTCTCGCGAGAGAGGTTTAGTCAACGGATCTGCGACATTCAGATCCGTATGTACTTTGCAAATATCTATGTCTCCATCTTGAACATTTTCACAGATGGAGTTGAAGCGACGCTTGATGTGCCTGGTCTTCTTGTGAAACCTGGGCTCCTTGGCAAGGGCAATAGCTCCAGTGTTGTCACAGAAGAGTTTGATCGGCCCCGACACATTGGGTATGACTCCTAGGTCGGTGATGAACTCCTTCACCCAAATTGCTTCATGCGCTGCCTCTGAGGCTGCCATGTACTCCGCTTCACATGTAGATCCCGCCACGACACTCTGCTTGCAGCTGCACCAGCTTACTGCTCCACCATTCAACATATACACGTATCCGGTTTGTGACTTAGAGTCATCCAGATCTGTGTCGAAGCTAGCATCGACGTAACCCTTTACGACGAGCTCTTCGTCACCTCCATAAACGAGAAACATGTCCTTTGTCCTTTTCAGGTACTTCAGGATATTCTTGACCGCTGTCCAGTGTTCCTTGCCGAGATTACTTTGGTACCTTCCTACCAAACTTACGGCAAGGTTTACATCAGGTCTGGTACACAGCATGGCATACATAATAGATCCTATGGCTGAGGCATAGGGGATGACGCTCATCTCTTCTTTATCTTTTGCCGTGGTCGGGCATTGAGCCGAGCTCAATCTCACACCTTGCAGTACAGGCAAGAACCCTTTCTTGGACTGATCCATTTTGAACTTCTTCAAAATCTTATCAAGGTATGTGCTTTGTGAAAGACCTATGAGGCGTCTCGATCTATCCCTGTAGATCTTGATGCCTAATATATATGCAGCTTCTCCAAGGTCCTTCATTGAAAAACACTTATTCAAGTAGGCCTTAATGCTATCCAAGAATTCTACATCATTTCCCATCAAAAGTATGTCATCTACATATAATATGAGAAATGCTACAGAGCTCCCACTCACTTTCTTGTAAACACAGACTTCTCCATAAGTCTGCATAAACCCAAACGCTTTGATCATCTCATCAAAGCGAATGTTCCAACTCCGAGATGCTTGCACCAGCCCATAAATGGATCGCTGGAGCTTACATACTTTGTTAGCATTCTTAGGATCGACAAAACCCTCCGGCTGCATCATATACAGTTCTTCCTTAAGATGCCCGTTAAGGAATGCCGTTTTGATGTCCATCTTCCATATCTCATAATCATAGTATGCGGCAATTGCTAACATGATTCGGACGGACTTAAGCTTTGCTACGGGAGAGAAAGTCTCATCGTAGTCAATCCCTTGAACTTGCCGATAACCCTTAGCGACAAGTCGAGCTTTATAGATGGTGAGATTACCATCCGTGTCCGTCTTCTTCTTAAAGATCCATTTGTTTTCGATCGCTCGCCGATCATCGGGAAAGTCAGTCAAAGTCCATACTTTGTTTTCATACATGGATTCTATCTTGGATTTCATGGCTTCTAGCCATTTGTTGGAATCTGGGCCCGCCATCGCTTCTTCATAGTTCGAAGGTTCACCGTTGTCTAACAACATGATTTCCACGACAGGGTTGCCATGCCACTCTGGTGTGGAACGTGTCCTTGTGGACCTACGAAGTTCAGTAGCAACTTGATCAGAAGTACCTTGATCATCATCATTAATTTCCTCTCCATTCGGTGTAGGCACCACAGGAACATTTTCCTGAGCTGCACTACTTTCCGGTTCAAGAGGTAGTACTTCATCGAGTTCTACTTTCCTCCCACTTACTCCTTTCGAGAGAAACTCCTTTTCCAGAAAGGATCCGTTCTTGGCAACAAAGATCTTGCCCTCGGATCTTAAGTAGAAGGTATACCCAATGGTTTCCTTAGGGTATCCTATGAAGATGCATTTTTCTGACTTGGGTTCGAGCTTTTCAGGTTGAAGTTTCTTGACATAAGCATTGCATCCCCAAACTTTTAGAAACGACAGCTTAGGTTTTTTCCCAAACCATAATTCATACGGTGTCGTCTCAACGGATTTAGACGGTGCCCTATTTAAAGTGAATGTAGCTGTCTCTAGAGCGTATCCCCAAAATGATAGCGGTAAATCGGTAAGAGATATCATAGATCGCACCATATCCAATAGAGTGCGATTACGATGTTCGGACACACCGTTACGCTGAGGTGTTCTAGGCGGCGTGAGTTGTGAAACGATTCCACATTTTCTTAAGTGTGTACCAAATTCATGACTTAAATATTCTCCTCCACGATCCGATCGTAAGAATTTTATCTTTCGGTCACGTTGATTCTCTACTTCATTCTGAAATTCCTTGAACTTTTCAAAGGTCTCAGACTTGTGTTTCATCAAATAGACATATCCATATCTACTCAAGTCATCAGTGAGAGTGAGAACATAACGATATCCTCCGCGAGCCTCAACGCTCATTGGACCGCACACATCCGTATGTATGATTTCCAATAAGTTGGTTGCTCTCTCCATTGTTCCGGAGAATGGAGTCTTAGTCATTTTACCCATGAGGCATGGTGCGCACATGTCAAATGATTCATAATCGAGAGACTCTAAAAGTCCATCAGTATGGAGCTTCTTCATGCGCTTGACACCTATGTGACCAAGGCGGCAGTGCCACAAGTATGTGGGACTATCGTTATCAACTTTACATATTTTGGTATTCACACTATGAATATGTGTAACATTACGTTCGAGATTCATTAAGAATAAACCATTGACCATCGGGGCATGACCATAAAACATATCTCTCATATAAATAGAACAACCATTATTCTCGGATTTAAATGAGTAGCCATCTCGTATCAAACGAGATCCAGATACAATGTTCATGCTCAAACTTGGCACTAAATAACAATTATTAAGGTTTAAAACTAACCCCGTAGGTAGATGTAGAGGTAGCGTGCCGACGGAGATCACATCAACCTTGGAACCATTACCGACGCGCATCGTCACCTCGTCCTTCGCCAGTCTCCGCTTATTCCGCAGCTCCTGCTGTGAGTTACAAATGTGAGCAACGGCACCGGTATCAAATACCCAGGAGTTACTACGAGTACTGGTAAGCTACACATCAATTACATGTATATCAAATATACCTTTAGTGTTGCCGGCCTTCTTGTCCGCTAAGTATTTGGGGCAGTTCCGCTTCTAGTGACCCTTCCCCTTGCAATAAAAGCACTCAATCTCAGGCTTGGGTCCATTCTTTGACTTCTTCCCGGCAACTGGCTTACTGGGCGCGGCAACATCTTTGCCGTCCTTCTTGAAGTTCTTCTTACCCTTGCCCTTCTTGAACTTAGTGGTCTTATTGACCATCAACACTTGATGTTCTTTCTTGATTTCAACCTCTGCTGACTTCAGCATTGAGAATACTTCAGGAATGGTCTTCACCATCCCCTGCATATTGTAGTTCAGCACAAAGCTCTTGTAGCTTGGTGGGAGCGACTGAAGGACTCTGTCAATGACCGCCTCGTCCGGGAGGTTGATCTCCAACTGGGACAGGCAGTTGTGCAACCCAGACATTTTGAGTATGTGCTCACTGACAGAACTGTTTTCCTCCATCTTACAACTATAGAACTTGTCAGAGACTTCATATCTCTCGACCCGGGCATGAGCTTGGAAAACCATTTTCAGCTCCTCGAACATCTCATATGCTCCGTGCTTCTCAAAACGTTTTTGGAGCCCCGGTTCTAAGCTGTAAAGCATGCTGCACTGAACGAGGGAGTAATCATCAGCACGTGATTGCCAAGTGTTCATAACGTCTTGGTTCTCTGGGATGGGTGCTTCACCTAGCGGTGCATCTAGGACATAATCTTTCTTGGCTACTATGAGGATGATCCTCAGGTTCCGGACCCAGTACGAATAGTTGTTGCCATCATCTTTCAGCTTGGTTTTCTCTAGGAACGCGTTGAAGTTCATGTTGACATGAGCGTTGGCCATTTGATCTACAAGACATATTTTGCAAAAGTTTTAGACTAAGTTCATGATAATTAAGTTCATCTAATCAAATTACTTAATGAACTCCCACTCAGATCAGACATCCCTCTAGTCATCTAAGTGTTACACGATCCGAGTCGACTAGGCCGTGTTCGATCATCACGTGAGACGGACTAGTCATCATCGGTGAACATCTCCATGTTGATCGTATCTTCCATACGACTCATGTTCGACCTTTCGGTCTCTGTGTTCCGAGGCCATGTCTGTACATGCTAGGCTTGTCAAGTTAACCCTAAGTGTTTCTGCGTGTGCAAATCTGTCTTACACCCGTTGTATGTGAACGTAAGGATCTATCACACCCGATCATCACGTGGTGCTTCGAAACGACAAACTTTAGCAATGGTGCACAGTTAGGGGGAACACTTTCTTGAAATTTTTATAAGGGATCATCTTATTTACTACCATCGTTCTAAGTAAACAAGATGCATAAAACATAATAAACATCACATGCAATTATATAGTAGTGACATGATATGGCCAATATCATATAGCTCCTTCGATCTCCATCTTCGGGGCTCCATGATCATCTTCGTCACTGGCATGACACCATGATCTCCATCATCATGATCTCCATCATTGTGTCTTCATGAAGTTGTCACGCCAACGACTACTTGTACTTCTATGGCTAACGCGTTTAGCAATAAAGTAAAGTAATTTACATGGCGTTCTTCAATGACACGCAGGTCATACAAAAATAAAGACAACTCCTATGGCTCCTGCCGGTTGTCATACTCATCGACATGCAAGTCATGATTCCTATTACAAGAACATGATCTCATACATCACAATATATCATTCATCATTCATCACAACTTCTGGCCATATCACATCACATGACAATTGCTGCAAAAACAAGTTAGACGTCCTCTAATTGTTGTTGCATCTTTTACGTGGCTGCAATTGGGTTCTAGCAAGAACGTTTTCTTACCTACGAATAACCACAACGTGATTTTGCCAACTTCTATTTACCCTTCATAAGGACCCTTTTCATCTAATCCGCTCCAACTAAAGTAGGAGAGACAGACACCCGCTAGCCACCTTATGCAACTAGTGCATGTCAATCGGTGGAACCTGTCTCACGTAAGCGTACGTGTAAGGTCGGTCCGGGCCGCTTCATCCCACAATACCGCTGAAGCAAGAAAAGACTAGTAGCGGCAAGCAAGTTGACAAGATCTACGCCCACAACAAAATTGTGTTCTACTCGTGCAATAGAGAACTACGCATAGACCTAGCTCATGATGCCACTGTTGAGAAACGTTGCAGAAAATTAAAAAATTTCCTACGGTTTCACCAAGATCCATCTATGAGTTCATCTAAGCAATGAGTCATGGGAGAGAGATTGCATCTACATACCACTTGTAGATCGCGTGCGGAAGCGTTCAAGGGAACGGTGATGATGGAGTCGTACTCGTCGTGATTCAAATCACCGATGACCAAGTGCTGAACGGACAGCACCTTCGTGTTCAACAGACGTACGGTACGGACGACGTCTCCTCCTTCTTGATCCAGCAAGGGGGAAGGAGAGGTTGAGGAAGAAGGCTCCAGCAGCAGCACGACTGCGTGGTGTTGGTGGAGAGGCAGTACTCCGACAGAGCTTCGCCAAGCGCTAACGGAGGAGGAAAGGTGTTGGGGAGGGGAGGGGCTGCGCCTTGGATCAGGTGTTCAGCCCTCCCCTCACCCCACTATTTATAGGGGAAGGGGGAAGGGGGCCGGCCCCCTCTAGATGAGATCTAGAGGGGGGGCGGCGGCCAGGGAGGGGGCTTGCCCCCCAAGCAAAGGGGGGCGCCCCCTTTAGGGTTCCCCCCAACCCTAGGCGTATGGGCCCAAGGGGGGGCGCCCAGCCCTCCAGGGGCTGGTTCCCTGCCCCACGCGGCCCATGTGGCCCACCAAGAGGGGTGGCCCCTCCCGGTGGACCCCCGGAACCCCTCCGGTGGCCCCGGTACAATACCGATATGCCCCCGAAACTTTCCGGTGTCCGCATGACAACTTCCCATGATGTCCGGGATCTCATCCGGGACTCCGAGCAACATTCGGTAATCACATACAAGTCTTCCTAATAACCCTAGCGTCACCGAACCTTAAGTGTGTAGACCCTACGGGTTCGGGAGACACGCAGACATGACCGAGACGGCTCTCCGGTCAATAACCAACAGTGGGATCTGGATACCCATGTTGGCTCCCACATGCTCCTCGATGATGTCATCGGATGAACCACGATGTCGAGGATTCAATCAACCCTGTATACTATTCCCTTTGTCAATCGGTACGTTCCTTGCCCGAGACTCGATCGTCGGTATCCCAATAACTCGTTCAGTCTCGTTACCGGCAAGTCACTTTACTTGTACCGTAATGCATGATCCCGTGACCAGACACTTGGTCACTTTGAGCTCATTATGATGATGCATTACCGAGTGGTCCCAGAGATACCTCTCCGTCATACGGAGTGACAAATCCCAGTCTCGATCCGTGTGAACCCAATAGACACTTTCGGAGATACCTGTAGTGCACCTTTATAGTCACCCAGTTACGCTGTGATGTTTGGTACACCCAAAGCACTCCTACGGTATCCGGGAGTTACACGATCTCATGGTCTAAGGAAGAGATACTTGACATTGGAAAAGCTCTAGCAAAACGAACTACACGATCTTGTGCTATGCTTAGGATTGGGTCTTGCCCATCACGTCATTCTCCTAATGACGTGATCCTGTTGTCAATGACATCTAATGTCCATAGTCAGGAAACCATGACTATCTGTTGACCAACGAGCTAGTCTACTAGAGGCTTACTAGGGATGTATTGTGGTCTATGTATTCACACGTGTATTACGATTTCCGGATAATACAATTATAGCATGAATAACAGACAATTATCATGAACAAGGAAATATAATAATAATACTTTTATTATTGCCTCTAGGGCATATTTCCAACAGCTCCTACCCGCGGACTTCCTGGCGACCGCCGCCTCCTTCTAGTCCATCTCCGAACGTGCTGTGGCAATGCCACGGGCTGCATGCAAACTATCGGCTAAAGACGCCAAGAATCATGGCGTTTCAGTCTGGGCGGCAATGCCAACATGCTTGGCGTTTCCATGTGGGTTGGAAGCGCTAGCTAGCTTGGCGTTCGTATGTGGGTTTGAAACGCGAGCTACTTCGGCGTTTTTATATGGAGAAGAAACGCCACGAGCTGTGGTGTTGCTAAAAGGGTCAAATCGTGAAATACTTTCATGTCGAGTTCACTTTGTGGCAAAGATTGTTGAAAAGGTCAGAATAGTGATTTCGGCCGGTAATACCTCCCTTTTTAGGGACACAATGGACAAGGCTTACCCATTCACTATCAGCTACGGGATAAATAATACCTGCCTCAAGGAATTTTAGTATCTCCTTTCTTACCACTTCCTTCATTTTAGGATTTAATCATCTTTGAGGATCTCTAACTAGTTTGGCATCTTTCTCCACTGAAATTTTGTGCTGACATAATGTGGGGCTAATGCCCTTAAGATCGTCCAAAGTATATCCAATAGCAGCTCGGTGCTTCTTCAGAGTTTTCAATAATCTTTCTTCTTCTTTCTCTGAAAGGTTAGCACTAATAATAACAGGATATATTTCTTTTTCATCAAGATAAGCATACTTGAGATTATCAGGTAAGGGTTTGAGTTCAAACACTGGATCACCCTTGGGTGGAGGGGGATCCCCAAGAATTTCAACGGGAAGGTTATGTTTTAGCATAGGTTCTTGTTTAAGGAACACTTCATCTATTTCTTCCCTTTCCTTCATAAACATATAGTTTCCATGGTCTAACAAATATTGTTCTAACGGATCAGTTGGAGGAACACCAATGGAAGCAAGACCAATAATTTCATCCTTACTATGTGGTTCCCTTTCACGAGGTTGTCTACTAAACTTAGCAAAATTAAACTCATGAGACATACCATCTATGCCAACAGTGACAATATTCTTTTCACAATTAATCTTAGCACTAGCAGCATTCAAGAAGGGTCTACCAAAAATAATGGGACAAAAATCATCTTGTGGGGAACCAAGAACAAGAAAATCAGCAGGGTATTTAATCTTCCCACACAAGACTTCAACATCTCTAACAATCCCAATAGGTTTAATGGTGTCCCTATTAGCAAGCTTAATAGTAACATCAATGTCTTCTAATTCAACAGGTGCAATATCGTGCATAATTTCTTTATAAAGATCATAAGGTATCGCATTAGCACTAGCACCCATATCACATAAGCCATGATAACAATGATCTCTTATTTTAACAGAAATAACAGGCGTGCCTACAACAGGTCTTCGTGTCTTAGTATCGGGTCTAGCAATATTAGCAGTTTCACCCAAGAAAGAGATAACATGCCCATCTAAGTCCTCATCCAAGAGATCTTTAATCATAGCAATACCAGGTTCCACATTAATTTGCTTAGGAGGTGTATAGGTCCTAGTATTACTCTTACAAACAACAATCGAAGCTTTAACATGATCTTTTATCCTAACAGGAAAAGGAGGTTTTTCAACATAAGCAGCAGGAATAATAGGATCACTATATGTAATAGTCTTTTCTTCGACTGTAATAGGTGCAACTACTTTCACTTCAACAGGAGGGTTATATTTAAACCACTTCTCTTTAGGGAGACCAACGTGAATAGCAAAAGTTTCACAAAAGGTAGCTACTATCTCAGAGTCAAGTCCATACTTAGAGCTAAATCCACGGAAAGCATCGGTATCCATAAAAGATTTAACACAATCGAACTTAGGTGTCATACCTGACTCCTTACCTTCGTCGGAACCCCAATCTTCAGAGTTGTGTTTAATTCTTTCCAATAAGTCCCATTTGAAATCAATAGTCTTTAGCATATAGGAACCAACACAGGAAGTATCGAGCAGGCTGCGATTATCAAGAGAAAGCCGAGCATTAAAGTTCTGAATAATCATTTCCCGAGAGAGCTCATGATTGGGGCATGAATATAACATTGACTTAAGCCTCCCCCAAGCTTGAGCGATGCTTTCTCCTTCGCGAGGCCAGAAATTATATATGTAATTACGATCACGATGAACAAGATGCATAGGATAGAACTTCTGGTGAAATTCCAACTTCAGTCGCTTATAATTCCAAAATCTCGTATCATCACATAGCCTATACCATGTCATTGCATCTCCCTTCAAAGATAAAGGGAAGACCTTCCTTTTGAAAACATCATCGGGGATATCTGCAAGCTTAAATAATCCACAAACTTCATCCACAAAGATAAGGTGTAAGTCGGGATGCAATGTTCCGTCTCCTGCAAAAGGATTAGCTAGCAGTTTTTCTATCATACCCGGAATCTCAAAGTGAATATTTTCATAAGGTTCAGTAGGTTGAGGATCATCTCTTTGCTCTTCCGGTTGGGGTGAAGATACCCCAAACAAGCCCCTCAAAGGATTAGTTTCCATAGTGACAAGTAACAGAAAATTTCAGCACACTATATAAATGTTTCCTTACCAAGTTCCACTCACCAAAAGCACTACACTCCCCGGCAACGGCGCCAGAAAAGAGTCTTGATGAACCACAAGTGTAGGGGATCTATCGTAGTCCTTTTGATAAGTAAGAGTGTCGAACCCAATGAGGAGCAGAAGGAAATGATAAGCGGTTTTCAGTAAGGTTTTCTCTGCAAGCACTGAAATAGTAGGTGATAGATAGTTTTGTGATAAGATAAATAGTAACAAGCAAAAAGTAAATAAAGTAAATAAAGTGCAGCAAGGTGGCCCAATCCTTTATGTAGCAAAGGATAAGCCTGGACAAATTCTAATAATGAGAAATGAGCTCCCGAGAACACATTGGGAATTATCGTCAAGCTAGTTTTCATCACGTTCATAAGATTCGCGTTCGATACTTTGATAATTTGATATGTGGGTGGACCGGCACTTGGGTACTGCCCTAACTTGGACAAGCATCCCACTTATGATTAACCCCTAATGCAAGCATGAGCAACTACAAAAAGGAGTATTAAGGTAAACCTAACCACATCATTAAACATATGGGTCCATATCAACCCCTAACAAAGCAACACATAAACTAGGGTTTAAGCTTCTGTCACTCTAGCAACCCATCATCTACTTATTACTTCCCTATGCCTTCCTCTAGGCCCAAATAATGGTGAAGTGTCATGTAGTTGACGTTCACATAACACCACTAGAGGAAAGACAACATACATCTCATCAAAATATCGAACGAATACCAAATTCACATGACTACTTATAGCAAGACTTCACCCATGTGCTTAGGAACAAATGTAACTACTCACGAAGCATATTCATGTCCATAATCAGAGGAGTAATAATATGCATAAAGGATCTGAACATATGATCTTCCACCAAGTAAACCAATTAGTATCAACTACAAGGAGTAATCAACACTACTAGCAACCCACAGGTACCAATTTGTGGTTTTGATACAAGATTGGATACAAGAGATGAACTAGGGTTTTGAGAGGAGATGGTGCTGGTGAAGATGTTGATGGAGATTGACCCCCTCCCGATGAGAGGATCGTTGGTGATGATTTCCCCCTCCCGGAGGGAAGTGTCCCCGGCAGAACAGCTCCGCCAGAGCCCTAGATTGATTCCGCCAAGGTTCCGCCTCGTGGCGGCAGAGTTTTGTCCCGTAAGCTTGGACACGATTTTTTCCAGGGAAAGAGTGATGATATAGTAGAAGATGGACGTCGGAGGCCCACCAGGGGGCCCAGAAGATAGGGGCCGCGCCCTACAGGGGGGCACGCCCCCCTGTCTCCTAGACAGGGTGTGGGGCCCCTGGCCTATTTCTTTCGCTCATAAATTCTTAATAAATCCAAAAAGTTGTTTCGCGGAGTTTCAGGACTTTTGGAGTTGTGCAGAATAGGTTTCCAACATTTGCTCTTTTTCCAGTCAGAATTCCAGCTGCCGGCATTCCCCCTCTTCATGGTAAACCTTGTAAAATAAGAGAGAATAGCCATAAGTATTGAGATATAATGTGTAATAACAGCCCATAATGCAATAAATATTGATATAAAAGCATGATGCAAAATGGACGTATCACCATACTTTCTAGGTTAATGATAATGAGACTCCCACAATTTTCAACAGATGAGGTTCAAGTTGGATAGCCAAGATGATGCAACCAGACAAGTTTGCACCCATGTTTTCAAGTCTGCTCTGCGACAGTATTGGTATAACTTGATGAAAACTCACTTTGAAGGCAAGGCTAACAGTGAATTTGCCCAAACATCTCCAATGGAAAATATATTGGATGAAGACTAGAGAGGCCTCGTTAAACACTGGTCTGATCCGAAGTATCAGGAACATTATATATATGTGATCAGATCACATGTTGAAGTCCTATTTACGCATGTGCCACACAAATCTATATTCTTGTAAGTGAATTGTTCAAAGAACAAGGCCAACCGTTCGAAAGTGAAATTCCAACAGACGACAGGATCTCATAGCTATATTGCACACTGCGAGGCTCTTGTAATTAGCTGTTGTTTCACTCTTTCTGTTGTACCATATATCAGATCTATATTGACTTGTTCCAAATGCAGAGGAAAGCCCGCAAGGACCAAAAAGTACTTGAACCAAATGTTGTGGAAATCTTCAAGGACTGTCACACTGTGATGCCCCCGATTCAATCATACACTAATCATGCACGCAAACATGTACGATCAAGATCAGGGACTCACGAGAAGATATCACAACACAACTCTAAAAGTAAAACAAGTCATATAAGCATCATATTACAAGCCAGGGGCCTCGAGGGCTCGAATACAAGTGCTCGACATAAACAAGTCAGCGGAAGCAACAATACCTTAGTACAGACATAAGTTAAACAAGTTGCCATAAGATGGCTAGCACAAACTAGGATACAGATCGAAAGAGGCGCAGGCCTCCTGCCCGGGAACCTCCTAACTACTCCTGGTCATCGTTAGCAGCCTACACATAGTAGTAGGCACCTCCAGTGTAGTAGGAGTCGTCGACGGTGGTGTCTGGCTCCTGGGCTCCAACGTCTCGTAGCGGCATCCGAGAAGAAGAGGAAAATGGGGGAAAAGAGGGGGCAAAGCAACCGTGAGTACTCATCCAAAGTACTCACAAGCAAGGATCTACACTACATATGCATGGGTATATGTGTAAAGAGGCAATATCGGTGGACTGAACTGCAGAATGCCAGAATAAGAGGGGGATAGCTAGTCCTATCGAAGACTATGCTTCTGGGAGCCTCCGTCTTGTAGCATGTAGAAGAGAGTAGATTGAAGTCCTCCAAGTAGCATCGCATAGCATAATCCTACCCGGCGATCCTCCCCTCGTCGCCCTGTGGAAAAGCGATCACCGGGATGTCTGTGGAACTTGTCTGTGTGTGTTTTTATTAAGTATCCGGTTCTAGTTATCATAAGGTCAAGGTACAACTCCTGGTCGTCCTTTTACCAAGGGACATGGCTATTCGAATAGATAAACTTCCCTGCAGGGGTGCACCACATAACCCAACATGCTCGATCCCATTTGGTCGTACACACTTTTCTGGGTCATGCCCGGCCTCGGAAGATCAACACGTCGCAGCCCCACCTAGGCACAATAGAGAGGTCAGCACGCTGGTCTAAATCCTATGCGCGCAGGGGTCTGGGCCCATCACCCATTGCACACCTGCACGTTGCGAGGGCGGCCGGAAGGAGACCTAGCAACCTCCATTACAAAGGAAGTTGCGTTAACACAATCCAAACCCGGCACGCGCCGCTCAGTCGATGACGTCACGAAGGCTTCGGCTGATACCACGACGTCGAGTGCCCATATCTTTCCCGCGTAGTTGGTTAGTGCGTATAGGCCAGTGGCCAGACTCAGATCAAATACCAAGATTTCGTTAAGCATGTTATTATGAAG
The DNA here is from genome assembly GCF_002162155.2 of Triticum dicoccoides. Lineage (NCBI taxonomy): Eukaryota > Viridiplantae > Streptophyta > Magnoliopsida > Poales > Poaceae > Triticum > Triticum dicoccoides. The sequence continues at coordinate 659,208,459 of NC_041391.1, read as the reverse complement.
CAATCGCGAACGCCGACCAGGGCCAAGCCCACCTCTCGCCTAGGTGGTCTCAACCTGCCCTGTCGCTCCACCACAAAGTAATAGTCGGGGGCCGTCGGGAACCCAGGCCCACCTCTACCGGGATGGAGCCACCTGTCCTTTCAGCCCCCTTATCCGAATCACTGGCGGGTACTCAACGAGCCAACCCGCTTATCTGACTTTAGTCATCATCTGTATAGTATGTACATATGTATAGTATATACCCGTGATCACCTCCCGAGTGATCACGGCCCGATAGTATAGCAAGGCAGACTGACAAGAATGTAGGGCCAATGATGATAAACTAGCATCCTATACTAAGCATTTAGGATTGCGGGTAAGGTATCAACGACTGTAGCAACAATGGCAGGCTATGCAACAGAATAAAAGTAACCGAACAGTAACATGCTACACTACTCTAATGCAAGCAGTATAGAGAAGAATAGGCGATATCTGGTGATCAAGGGGGGGCTTGCCTGGTTGCTCTGGCAAGGAGGGGTCGTCAACACCGTAGTCGAACTGGGGGTCATCGGCAATCTCGGGGTCTACCGGAAAGAAGTAATAGAGGGGGAACACAATAAATAACAGAGCAATCAAAGCATCACAAAGCATAACAAGGTAATACGCGGTGTTAGGTATGCCCTAACGCGGTATTAGGTGATACCGGCGAAGGGGGGAAACATCCGGGAAAGTATCCCCGAAGTTTCGCGTTTTCGGACAGATGAACCGGAGGGGAAAAGTTTTGTGTTCGCTATGCTAGGGATGTGTGGTAGGCGAATGGGCTGCGCATCCGGATTCGTCTCGTCGTTCTGAGCAACTTTCATGTACAAAGTATTTTCATTCGAGCTACGGTTTATTTTCTATTAATTTTTAAAGTTTTAAATCATTTTCTAAATTATTATCTATTTAATTCTAACATTATCCAAAAAAGTGTATGCTGACATCATCATGACATCAGCATGACGTCAGCAGTCAGCAGGGTGTTGACTGGGTCAATCTGACGTGTGGGTCCCATAGGTCATACTCTGTTTATTCTAATTAGGATTTAACTAATCTAATTACTGTTTAATTATTTAACAATAGTTAATTAGGTTAACTAAACAAGATTGACTAAGTTAATTAATTTAGTTGATTAATTAATTAAATTTATTTTTATTATTAGATATATTTTTTATTCCTTTTTTAATAGACGTTCTGGTACTGGGGGTGAGGCCCCGTTGTCAATGGTACAGGGGTCCTTAGCGGACATAGCGAACGGGCGAAGCCGGCGACGGGCGCCAGCCCGCCCCCGTCAGGGCGCTGCGAAGCTAGCCACCCACCGGGGCAGCGGCGAGGCGCGTGGCATGGATGCTCCAGGGGCGCGCGACGCACGAGCCGGACATGGCGACCGCGGTGTGGGGGCGCGTCCGGGCACGGACTGTGGCCAGGGTGTGCGGCGACGGGGCGACAGTGGGCGCGGCCAGGGGCGCGCATGAGCGCGACCAAACGGCGGTGAGCACGAGCGACAGCCGGAGCTCTCTAGCGCGGCAACAGGCGAACCCGTGCGGGACGGCGCCGGCACGCGCGGCACGAGGCCACGACCGTGAGCGCATGCGCGCGGGAGACAGGAGGAGGAGAGGGGAAGGCAGAGGCTCACGGGGGCCGTAGGGAAAAGGCAGTGGGCTCGGGAAGGAGTCAGGGAGGTCCGTCGAGGCGGCATCGACGACGAGGACGGGGAACACCTGCGACGGAGAGGACGACGGCGATGGCGTCCGTCAATGGGTCGCGGGGACGAGCGGCGGGGTCCAGCGAGGTCCAGGCGGCGGCGCGGGCTCCGAGCGGCATCGGCGAGGTGACGGGGTCGGGGCGGATCGAGCCCCCGATCCAGATCGAGAAAAGGGGAAACGAGGGGAGAGTGGGAGGAGAGGGGTAGCGGTTAGGGTTTCGGGGGAAGGGTTATAGGGGAGTGGGGGCCGGCCTGGGCCAGTTGGTACGGTGGCTAGCTAGGCCATTTGGCCCAGTTGGACCAGGGGAGCCCTTTTGTCTTTTGTTTTGCTTTTTTGTTTTCTTTACTTTTTATTTATTTATCCTTTCCTATTTTCTTTTATTTCTTTAATGGTTACGGTTTTATAAAATACACAAATGGTTTCTAAATTAGTATTACTATATTTATTACTGCCACATTAATTTGGGTAACTAAATAAAATAGTTTAACATTTTATAAATAATAAAAGGCATTTATTAAATTGGTTATGCTGCTGTTTCAGTCACATTTGAGTATTTAAACATTTTATAAAAGGGTGGTTTCTCCACCGTAATTTCCTATGAATTATTTGGTTCACTCCGAACATTTTAGTTTTAATATTTGAAACGTTTTATTGTTTGCTTGATTTTGAATTTGAATTTGAATAGGTTTCGAACTAACGTGAGATTAGCAATAGTAATCGAGGTGATGTGGCATCATTAGCCGAGGGTTGCTGTAGCTTAATTATCCGGGCGTCACAATTCTCCTCCACTACAAGAAATCTCGTCCCGAGATTTTAAGAGGTGGGGTAAGGGGGAAGGGATTTGGTTACGAAATTCTAACAAGTCTTCTCGGTCTTGGTTGCTCTTCTCGAAGAGGTCGATCCATAACGTTGATGTCTTCATACCTCGGCTTCAGGTCATCATGATGAAGCCGTGATCCTTTCTTCGGGATCTCCATCGTCCTACGAATGCTACCAAGGGGAAAAACTCCGGAAGAACGCACCTCCACAAAGTTGGGCATCTGACGGTGAACTCAATGGGAAATACACAAGGTACCCCACGAGTTGTATTCCAGTGAATTCTTTAAGTGCAATATACGCTGGTACCAAAGTTTCAAATGGGTAGGCAGTCATTCGATGACTAGACAGAAGCTGGAATGGGGTTTGAACAACGAGAATAACATGGTGTTTGATTCCAGGATGAATAATGGTATAGCATTTAGCTCATGAATCACATACGAAGCCAGGTGCAAAGGATACATTAGAATCCGGGTTGTAAAGGAGAGTCAGGATTTGATCCAGTGGACCTGTGGGTTATGGGCCCACCATGTAGGTTGAAAGTAGGAAGGGTGGTGACATCTTGCACAGCCACGACAGGGAGGCATGTCAGTGAATAGCTTGTCAGCTATGCTGACAATAAAGTCGGTACCAAGGACGGGGAATGAAGAGAGCAATTTTCCTGCTTGTTAAACGAGACGAACCAATTGACAAAGTTATCACCCATTGGTGGTTACCGGAATGTCATCAACAATAGTAACAGGGTCTTACAGACAGAGTGGTACAACAAGGTGCCTACCTAAGCAGGGAATTATCTCTGCTCAGTTAAGTTAGATTCAGGAAAGGTTAAACAACAGAATGGAAAGGAAAACGTGATTATCATATTAAACAGAACAATGGAAAGGAAAATGTGTTTAAACACATATTCCAAGGGTATATCCTTCCCAAGGACAAGCAGAGCATGATATACATGACAGGATATAATGTAGAAAACTCTTTGGGTAGGAAAGAGAAATTTCATGACATTACTCATACAGTGGTGTTTGGATAATTTGATTAAGAAAATTTAGCATTGTGCTTCAACTGTTCTTATTGAAGATAGGAGTACCACATACATGCTTCGAGATAGCATTGACATGGTCTTCAAGCAAAGGTCGGACTTCGGATACACGAAGGATCCATCAGGACAAACTTATTAAACAAGGCATTCAATTTCCTCATGGAAAAATGGTTAACCTTGTTAAAAAGGAAACTATAACAATAGGGCCTCCGGGCAGGTGGGTTAGGAAGGACACCACCTTACCGGGTCATATAAAGACCAAAGTTATAACTCTTGGAATTATGTTCCAACCATCATATCAGACCGAGATTCAGTTCTGATAGGTGGCAGGATACCTCAGACTCGGGATGCCTGAGAAGAAAGGTGCAACACAAATTGTCGAGATGACATTGCAAGGTTCTCAAGGAAAAGAACTATGGAAGCGAGTTCTGGAACAAGGGTTCATCATTAAACCAAGGAAAAGGGTGAGGGGATAGCTGATGGAGTCTGCGACAATCCTCGAGATTTCCAAAAGGTGGATTTCCATAGTTATGTGAAAAAGGAGATAACATTTGTCGGATCAAATGATATAATGATGTATGCTCGAGGAAAACATACATAATATGGCTGAAAAGCGCACCCGAAACATGCGATTAGGTACTACGATCAATGTTAGAATGATGATCCGATAACCAATGGTCTAAGAATGAAATATTGACCATTAACTTCAAAGCAATAGGGTTGCTAGAAGTTTTGAAGTCGCACATCACAGTTCAATTGTCGGTTCTCCGGTTAGAAACAACACGGGGACCAAGGAATGAACGGATATGGTAAGAAGGATCACCTGTATCAAGAATTCTTAAGAGGTGGTGAAATTCTCACAACATTTTTAATATAAAAGATGGTAATACTCCAAGGTAAAGGAGAACAAATGTTGGATAGCAAGGGTCTCAAGGTATAACACAAAACATGAACAAGTTTGTGTTGAACGGAAGGCAATAAAGTGGTCGGTGATAAAACAAATCATCGAGGGCAAGGATGGTATTTATCATCATGAATTCAATTGATATCCTAGAAGAGCTCGAAATGTTGATGATGATCACGACACATTTCTTGAGAGATCTCATGAAGATGTAATCGATCGGCGATGACATCAAGTTGAAGGAATGATGAAGCGAAAGGTTATTGGAACCATGGGTATGACACAAACTCGAAATCAAGTTTGTTGTTCAAGGAGAAATGATATGACGAGGAAGATCGACGTAAGATTAGCTCACCGTCGAAATTTGTGCTCCGGGAAGAACCAGATAGCACAGTTAAATTTAGCACGATAATGATGTAGCTGATAAGGCTAGGAATGACATGATGGAGTATTAAACTCGTAAGCAATGAAGATTACTAAGAGTTGTCAAATAGTAGTGCGGACTCGATTCACTATTCGGTGTTCTCGGTTGACGACAACCCAAAACTTATGAAGTGACTATGATAGGGAAAGGTATTACTCTAGCACAAATTCATAAGATGTAGTGCAATGGCATGATATCCTCGAGATACCAGGGAGATAATACTCGGAGGCATATCAAACTAAAGGTTGAAGTGGGTGTATTGATCTATAGAAGACAAGCGCTTTTACTTGTCTGAGAAATGGAATGAAAGGAAGAAATTATGGACGGAACCACGATTGCAAAGGATCAATTCATAGATCCAGACGATATTTTCAAGGAAGTAGTTATTATTGCAAGAAGCTTCCATGATAGGATCTACATCGTGTCCATGGGGATGAACACAAAGGTTCAAGGTCGACTCCCACTTCGTCAATGCATAACCTTCCATTCACCTCTCGTATTTCAAAAATGACATTAGTTGTTGAAAGTTTTACCTGGTGTAATACTAGATAAGTATGACCCGTGAAATCTTTCGGGTTCACACGGATTAGGGAACGCGTAGGTTCAACCCATCAGGGCATCTTAGGAACAGATACCACAAACTTCGGAGTAAATAGTACAAGCTCAAAAGTATAGTATGGTTATCAAAGCAGAGGATACAAATTGCCAAAGGCATTATATATCAAGGAAAGAACTTCTCGAGGTTTTTGTATACGAAGGACACTGTCGAATGATATTACAACAAAGGATCCGACGGTCCATAGCGGAGCTGATGTGAGTATCGGTACACAGGCAGAGGAAGAAACAATGCGAAGGCATTGGATTATAGAAGCAACTGACTAATTCAAAGCACAATGTAAAGAATCATGATTTCTGATTCAAGGGATCAGAAGCAAACGCTCTAATTAAGGATGGGTAAGCTGAATAGACTTAGGGGTACAATCGACGACAATTTGATTGGTCGATAAACAAATCATGTTCAAAATGACATCTCAGCCGGAAAGATAATTTTAAAAGAATCAACCGATGATTGCGTGCATTCGCACTCATGTTTGAATCAATAGGATCAAAATGACGGTGTCAAAGGAGACTAATGAATGTTGCTAGACCTATGGGAAGAACCCATAATGCAAGCAGACAAGTATATGTAGAGCAATAGTTTTAAAGAGGATTCTCGAATGATCAGATAGAATTTCAAAGTATCATATGAAACATATGAACAGCTGGGGATGGATGAATACTCGATAAGTGCGAGTAATTATTTGCAGGGGTATTCATGTGGTAAAGAACTACAAGGCAGTAGACACAAGGTATTCTCATATCAATAGAGAGCAACATCAACTGGGGATAAAAGTAAGAACGACAGGTGTATGTATTTATCCATAGAGATATTTCGGTGGTAGGGAATTGCAAAAGCAATAGGCACAAGGTCTCGAGAGAACATCAGAGTGTATCTTTGGAATCTTTCGGTGCACCAAGCAATCATCTAGAGTGAGGGGCTCTCCGGGAGAAAGTAGTTACGAGAACCTAGTGTTAGAGTTAGCAAAAATCATTTAACCCAAGTAGAAGAGAGATCAGAATCCCAGAGTATAGACAAAGAATAAAATATCCTAATACCACCCAATGGCGACGTGGGCCCATGGGCTGCACAGCCATGTTAGTAAAACAGTTTTGTAATATCTAGACTCGACTTCGGCCAAGGAGTGTGGAAGGGGGATTCGTACAGGCAGTCGGCTCTGATACCAACTTGTGACGCCCCCAATTCAATCATACACTAATCATGCACGCAAACGTGTACGATCAAGATCAGGGACTCACGGGAAGATATCACAACACAACTCTAAAAGTAAAACAAGTCATATAAGCATCATATTACAAGCCAGGGGCCTCAAGGGCTCGAATACAAGTGCTCGACATAAACAAGTCAGCAGAAGCAACAATATGTGAGTACAAACATAAGTTAAACAAGTTGCCATAAGATGGCTAGCACAAACTGGGATGCAGATCAAAAGAGGTGCAGGCCTCCTGCCTGGGATCCTCCTAACTACTCCTGGTCATCGTCAGCAGCCTGCACGTAGTAGTAGGCACCTCCAGTGTAGTAGGAGTCATCGACGGTGGCGTATGGCTCCTGGGCTCCAACGTCTGGTTGCGGCATCCGAGAAGAAGAGGAAAACGGGAGAAAAGAGGGGGCAAAGCAACCGTGAGTACTCATCCAAAGTACTCGCAAGCAAGGATCTACACTACATAGGCATGGGTATATGTGTAAAGAGGCAATATCGGTGGGCTGAACTGCAGAATGCCAGAATAAGAGGGGGATAGCTAGTCCTATCGAAGACTACGCTTCTGGTAGCCTCCGTCTTGCAGCATGTAGAAGAGAGTAGATTGAATTCCTCCAAGTAGCATCGCATAGCATAATCCTACCCGGCGATCCTCCCCTCGTCTCCCTGTGGAAAAGCAATCACCAGGATGTCTGTGGAACTTGTGTGTGTGTTTTATTAAGTATCCGGTTCTAGTTGTCATAAGGTCAAGGTACAACTCCGGGTCGTCCTTTTACCGAGGGACACGGCTATTCGAATAGATAAACTTCCATGCAGGGGTGCACCACATAACCCAACACGCTCGATCCCATTTGGCCGGACACACTTTTCTGGGTCATGCCCGGCCTCGGAAGATCAACACGTCGCAGCCCCACCTAGGCACAACAGAGAGGTCAGCACGCCGGTCTAAATCCTATGCACGCAGCGGTCTGGGCCCATCGCCCATTGCACACATGCACGTTGCGAGGGCGGCCGGAAGCAGACCTAGCAACCTCCATTACAAAGGAAGTTGCGATAACGCAGTCCAACCCGGTGCGCGCCGCTCAGTCGCTGACGTCACGAAGGCTTCGGCTGATACCACGACGTCGAGTGCCCATATCTTTCCCGCGTAGTTGGTTAGTGCGTATAGGCCAGTGGATAGTATAGCAAGCCAGACCGACAAGAATGTAGGGCCAATGATGATAAACTAGCATCCTATACTAAGCATTTAGGATTGCGGGTAAGGTATCAACGACTGTAGCAACAATGACAGGCTATGCAACAGAATAGGAGTAACCGAACAGTAACATGCTACACTACTCTAATGCAAGCAGTATAGAGAATAATAGGAGATATCTGGTGATCAAGGGGGGGCTTGCCTGGTTGATCTGGCAAGGAGGGGTCGTCAACACCGTAGTCGAACTGGGGGTCGTCGGCAATCTCGGGGTCTATCGAAAAGAAGTAATGGAGGGGGAACACAATAAATAACAGAGCAATCAAAGCATCACAAAGCATAACAAGGTAATACGCGGTGCTAGGTATGCCCTAATGCGGTATTAGGTGATATCGGCGAAGGGGGGAAACATCCGGGAAAGTATCCCCGAAGTTTTGCATTTTCGGACAGATGAACCAGAGGGGAAAAGTTGTGTGTTCGCTATGCTAGGGATGTGTGCTAGACGAATGGGCTGCGCATCCGGATTCGTCTCGTCGTTCTGAGCAACTTTCATGTACAGAGTATTTTCATCCGAGCTACGGTTTATTTTCTATTAATTTTTAAAGTTTTAATTCATTTTCTAAATTATTATCTATTTAATACTAACATTATCCAGAATAGTGTATGCTGACATCATCATGACGTCAGCATGACGTCAGCAGTCAACAGGGTGTTGAGTGGGTCAATCTGACGTGTGGGTCCCATAGGTCATACTCTGTTTATTCTAATTAGGATTTAACTAATCTAATTACTGTTTAATTACTTAACAATAGTTAATTAGGTTAACTAAACAAGATTGATTAAGTTAATTAATTTAGTTAATTAATTAATTAAATTTATTTTTATTATTAGATATTTTTTAATCCTTTTTTAATAGACGTTTTTGTACTAGGGGTGAGGCCCCGTTGTCAATAGTACATGGGTCCTTAGCGGGCATAGCGAACGGGCGAACGGGCGAAGCCGGCGACGGGCACGAGCCCGCCCCCGTCAGGGCGCTGTGGAGCTAGGCACCCACCGAGGCAGCGGCGAGGCGCGTGGCATGGATGCTCCAGGGGCGCGCGACGCACGAGCCGGACGTGGCGACCGCGGTGTGGCGGCGCGTCCGGGCACGGACTGTGGCCAGGGTGTGCGGCGACGGGGCGACAGTGGGCGCTGCCAGGGGCACATGTGAGCGCGACCACACGGCGGTGAGCACGAGCGACAGCCGGAGCTCGCTAGAGCGGCAACAGGCGAACGCGTGCGGGACGGTGCCGGCGCGCGTGGCACGAGGCCACGACCATGAGCGCATGCGCGCGGGAGACAAGAGGAGGAGAGGGGGAGGCAGAGGCTCACGGGGGCCGTAGGGAAAAGTTAGTGGGCTCGGGGAGGAGTCGGGGAGGTCTGTCGAGGCGGCACCGGCGACGAGGACGAGGAACGCCGGCGACGGAGAGGACGGCGGTGATGGCGTACGTCAATGGGTCGCGGGGATGAGCGGCGGGGTCCAGCGAGGTCCAGGCGGTGGCGCGGGCTTCGGACGTCGTCGGCGGGGTGACGGGGTCTGGGCGGATCGAGCCCCCGATCCATATCGAGAAAAGGGGAAACGAGGGGAGAGTGGGAGGAGAGGGGTAGCGGTTAGGGTTTCGGGGGAAGGGTTATAGGGGAGTGGGGGCCGGCCTGGGCCGGTTGGTACGGCGGCTAGCTGGGCCATTTGGCCTAGTTGGACCAGGGGAGCCCTTTTGTCTTTTGTTTTGCTATTTTGTTTTCTTTACTTTTTATTTATTTATCATTTCCTGTTATCTTTGATTCTTTAATGCTTATAGTTTTATAAAATACACAGATGGTTTCTAAATTAGTATTACTATATTTATTACTGCCACATTAATTTGGGTAACTAAATAAAATAGTTAAACATTTTATAAATAATCAAAGGCATTTATTAAATTGGTTATGCTGCTATTTCAGTCACATTTGAGTATTTGAACATTTTATAAAAGGGTGGTTTCTCCACCGTAATTTCCTATGAATTATTTGGTTCACTCCGAACATTTTTGTTTTAATATTTGAAAAGTTTTATTGTTTGCTTGATTTTGAATTTGAATTTGAATAGGTTTCGAACTAACCCGAGATTAGCAATAGTAATCGAGGTGATGTGGCATCATTAGCCGAGGGTTGTTATAGCTTAATTATCCGGGCGTCACACACACCAGCAAGAAGAAAGGCATGACTACACCAGTCAAAGCCGCTGTTGTAAGTCCTTAATCCTCATGCCTTTTAACTACTACTTACTCTGACTTGTCCCTTGAACTGCATGGTTTGCAGCCAATGTCTATTACTCTTTTCAATTTTATGCACAATTGTCTTAGCGTATCATTGCACCTTACAAGGTTTAAAAGAGAGGAGTGGTGTTCCTTTGATCTTGACATGTAATCTAGTTCCGTGCTAGACTTGCCCACACAACGTTACAATTGCATGTTTGTTTGTTCTCAGTTGTTTTGTGATATGAATGATGCCATACTATGCTTACTGTATTATAAACTTTATCTCTGTATCCTTAGTTGTCAATACAATGTGAAGAAATAGACAATGCATTAGCGATGGTACATGGTCATATGTTTGGAACCAGGTTTTATTATGTACTTTGCAGTAAAATACAACTAATATTTTACATTGGTTCACCAGAATAAGTTTTGTATATAGACCAAAGCTATCTTGTTTGCTTTTGATGCCTCCTTAATATCTTCAGTTCTGGTAGTACTAATGTAAAAACTCAACTTTTCAGCAAGCTATGGAAAAACTAGTGGAACTGCCACCTTCTGAAGGTGGTGAGGCAACTATAACCGCAATGTCAGCTCTTGCTGCAGTGGGTCAGTACCTGTCCACTAACAGTGCCAAAAGCATGTTCCTGTGTAATACTAGGTTGGTTGTTAAGGCAATCTCATCCAAACTGCCTCATGATCAAGATATGCAAGCTCAAAACAATGTTATATCTGCGCTCCAAACACAAGTCCATTCCCTAACAGAGACCCTTTGTGAAACAAGGACATACATTGTTCGATGTCATCAAGATATGCATGGTTTTGAAACCAGACTATTAGACATTTGCTATGTTGTTTAGGAGCCTAGGAGAAATGAAGGCGAAGGTTATGGTGCTCCATCGGACAATACAACATGAAAACGTAATAGTCAGGTCAAATGAACTGAGCTTTTGAACTTCTGGTGGTGCATTTATCTGCCAGACTGTTAACTTTTATGCCAACCTTCCTTTTGTTTTATAGTTGTAATTTGTTTTGTTGTGATATAAAATTTGTTCTTAACATGCAGCCACCGGCTAAAGAAAACAGCAAGCCATTTTTGTATAGTATAGGGTGTTCCCTATATTTGCACTGGTGGCGATCTTTGATGCCGAGTGGATGTAATCTGTGCAATCGCCTTAATAGACTAGCGTTAGTTTCGGGCTTATTTATTTCCTACTCTTCTTTTTCCCTGGTTTGCTAGTGTCCCCAACAACCATGGGCCATATACGGACCGTGGTAACCTTGACCTTGCTATGGGCCGTAGGATCCATGGGTCTCCTACGGGCCATCGATAAATGGGACTCCAACAGGGCCATAAAATCGGCGGGCCTCAGGCCGCCGGATAAATGGGTCTACATGGGCCGTAAGTGGGTGTAATTGGTATCGGCCCAACACGGTAACAGGCCGTTAACAGGTCGAAGGACAGCAAAGGCTTAATTCGGTCACAGACATAACGGGTCGTTAATGGGCCAGAATACATGACTGGTTGGAAACGACTGAGGGAGTCCTGGATAAGGGGGTATCCGGACAGCCGGACTGTATACATCGTCCGGACTATAGAAGCGTCAAGATACAAGACTCAAGACTCCGGCTAGTGTCCGTATGGGACTCTCCTTTGCGTGGAAGACAAGTTTGGAGATCCGGATATTATGTTTCCTTCCTTGTAACCGAATCCATGTAAACCCTAGCTCTCCGGTGTCTATATAAACCGGAGAGGATGGTCCTTAGAAGGCCGATCACAATTACAATCATACCATCATAGGCTAGCTCTTAGGGTTTAGCCTCTATGATCTCGTGGTAGATCTACTCTTGTACTACTCATATCTTCAATATTAATCAAGAAGGAAGTAGGGTTTTACTTCCATCGAGAGGGCCCAAACCTGGGTAAACATTGTGTCCCTTGCTTCCTGTTACCATTAGCCTAAGACGCACATATTGGGACCCCCTACCCAAGATCCGCCGGTTTTGACACCGAAAATGGTGCTTTCATTGAGAGTTCCTCTGTGTCGTTGCTTCGAGGCTTGATGGCATCTTCAATCGTCAACAACACAGTCCAGGGTGAGACTTTTCTCCCCAGACATATCTTTGTGTTCGGCGGCTTCGCACTGCGGGCCAATTCGCTTGGCCAGTTGGAGCAGATCGATAGCTTCGCCCCTGGCCACCAGATCAGGTTCGGAAACTCGAACTACACGACAGATATCCGCGGAGACTTGATCTTCAACGGATTCGAGCCTGCGCCAGGAACATCGGACAGTCACGACAAGCACGGCCTAGACCTGCTGTCGGACAATGCTTGGGACATCATCCCCAAAGCAGCCCCGGATCTACATCCAGGGCAGGTTGCGTTGCCTATGGACAGAGGGCTGGACCCCGCCCCGCAGGCCGCACACTCATCGGCGCTGGAGTCGAACACATGTCTCACCTCTGTGGAGGCCTGTAACCATGGGCCCCCGGACTCATATCCGGCTGTTGGCCCTGGTCCGCACACTCTCGAGCTAGCCGGGCCAGGTTGGGCTCCGGTGATGGAGTTTACCGCTGCGGACATCTTTCAGCACTCGCCTTTTGGCGACATGCTGAACTCATTAAAGTCTCTCTCTCTCTCTCTCTCTCTCTCTCTCTCTGTCAGGAGGCTCTGAGCCGAACTATGTCTGGCTAGAGTGGGAAGCAGGCGACGAAGGAATTCGCTGCCCACCCACCACCCACTTTGTTGCCACGATCGATGATTTAACCGACGTGCTCGACTTCGACTTCGAAGACATCGACGGTATGGACGATGATGCAGGAGACATACAGGAGCCACCGCTCATAGGGCGGTGGACAGCCACTTCTTCATATGATATATATATGGTGGACACTCCAAAAGGAAACCAATGGCGATGAGGCAACGGAGGCTAACCCCTCCAAGAAAAAATCAAAGCATGGGCGTCGCCAGCGCCGCTCCAAGCCCCGCCAAGGCAATACCGGCACCGGAGACGATAATAATCCGGACGGTGCCGACGATGAATACAACCCCGAACAACCCGCCTTCAAGCAGGCCGAACAGGAAGACGGGCATGACAGCCCATATGAACAGGCGATGGACGGGTATCCGGAGGAGGACAACTACATGCCCCTCTCTGAAGATGAGGTTAGCCTCGGAGACGACGAGTTTGGTGTACCCGAAGACCCCGCAGAGCAGGAGCGCTTCAAGCGCCGGCTTATTGCCATGCGAGAAGCCTGAAGAAGAAGAAGCAGCAGCTTCAAGCTGATCAAGATCTGCTCACAGATAAATGGACAAAAGTCCTGGCAGCCGAGGAATATGGACTCAAGCACCAAATGGCTGACCGGCCGCCTCGAGGTCGGGACAAAATGGCATATCAGCCGGAATACCAGCCTGCAGCCCCGCGCTGGTTTACTATGGCCCGGGGCAATACTCAGGACCTGCGCGATAAACTGGGTAACGCCGCAGGACAACCAAGATCGATTTACGGATCACGGGGGCGCGCCAAAGCACATGACGAGAACCATCATACCGGATACACTAATAGCAAATCCGTCCGGGCCGAATACAACCAGAGAGACGCAGCTGGACTGCGCCGCGACATAGCCCGGCACAGAGGCGCCGCACACCCCCTCTGCTTCACTGATGAAGTGATGGATCATGAATTCCTAGAAGGGTTTAAACCCGTAAACATCGAATCATACGATGGCACAACAGACCCCGCGGTATGGATCGAGGATTTCCTTCTCCACATTCACATGGCCCGCGGAGATGATCTACATGCCATCAAGTATCTTCCCCTTAAGCTCAAAGGACCTGCCCGACACTGGCTAAACAGCCTGCCCGCAAATTCCATTGGCAGTTGGGAAAATCTGGAAGATGCATTTCTTGACAACTTCTATGGCACATATGTGCGACCTCCGGATGCTGATGACTTGAGCCACATTACTCAACAGCCCGGAGAATCAGCCAGGAAATTCTGGACTCGGTTCCTAACTAAAAAGAACCAAATAGTTGACTGTCCGGACGCCAAAGTCCTGGCGGCCTTCAAGCATAACATCCGTGACGAGTGGCTCGCCAGACACCTTGGCCAGGAGAAACCAAAGTCCATGGCAGCTCTCACGACATTAATGACCCTCTTTTGCGCGGGAGAAGACAGTTGGTTGGCTCGCAGCAGCACTACGCCGTATTCTGGCATGTCAGATGTCCATGACAATAACAGCAAGCTACAATGCAACAGACACAAGCGACGGAACAATGGCGACTACACCGAAGACACGGCGGTCAATGCCGGATTCAGCGGATCCAAATCCGGTCAGCGGAAGAAGCCATTCAAGCGCAACAATCAAGGACCGTCCAGTCTAGACCGCATACTGGAGCGCTCGTGCCAAATTCATGGCACCCCGGACAAGCCAGCCAACCACACCAATAGAGACTGATGGGTATTTAAACAGGCCGGCAAAATAAACGCCGAAAACAAGGACAAGGGGCTGCACAACGACGATGACAATGAGCCCTGGCGTCCACACATGGGGGGACAAAAGAAATTTCCCCCCAGGTGAAAACGGTCAACATGATCTACGCCACCCACATCCCCAAGCGGGAACGGAAGTGAGCACTACGGGACGTATACGCGATGGAGCCAGTCGTCCCCAAATTCAACCCATGGTCAGCTTGTCCGATCACCTTTGATTGTAGGGATCATCCTACTAGCATCCGTCACGGCGGCTCGGCCGCATTGGTTTTAGACCCAATTATAGATGGATTTCACCTCACAAGAGTCCTTATGGACGGAGGCAGCAGCCTGAACCTGCTCTATCAGGACACAGCGTGCAAAATGGGCATCGATCTTTCAAGGATTAAGCCCACCAAAACCACCTTTAAGGGTGTCATTCCTGGAGTAGAGGCCCGCTGCACGGGCTCTATAAGATTGGAAGTGGTCTTCGGATCTTCGGATAACTTCCGAAGCGAAGAGCTAATCTTCGATATCGTCCCTTTCCGCAGTGGTTACCACGCACTGCTTGGACGAAACGCATTCGCCAGATTCAATGCGGTACCACACTATGCATACCTCAAGCTCAAGATGCCAGGCCCGCGTGGGGTCATAACAGTCAATGGAAATATGGACCGCTCTCTCCGTACAGAAGAGCACACTGCGGCCCTTGCGGCCGAAGTACAATGCGGCCTCCTCCGGCAAACCACCAATCCGGCGATGACAACCTCAAGCTCCGTCAAGCGAGGGCGGAACACCCCGCAACAGGATCAGCAGGCACGTCAAGAGCATGACTAGCAGTCCGGCCTCCGCTCAAGTCCCACCCAAGAAGCATTCGTGCCACGCGTACACAATTACGCACTCAAAATACCATGGGCACAGGCGGAGGCATAGCAGTGGCTCAGTCAACAGTACGGTATTGCTTCGTAACCTTTCCTTTTACCCTTAAGGACATTGCTTTAGTGCAGCTTCTCCAGAAGAGCCGGATTGTCGGACTTACATAGGAGAGGAAACCCAGGAGGCAACAGGCTTTAGGCACAGCAAGAAACACCCAGGTGGAATCTATTTACGATCGTTGTTCTTGCTTTATCTATCTGTACGTAGCCTGCCCCTGGATAGGATATGTTAAATAATCCTATTTATCTCTGCTTAAAGCATTCATTGTAAACATACGCTTAAACGTATTATTTATCAATGGGAGACCATATATAGCGTCAGCTTACTTATTTTTATTTGAGCATTTTTTATAAATGTCTATTTGATTTCGCATCCGTACACATTGGTACGCTTAGTTTGCCAGGGGCTTCTTATGGCGCCCCACAATACGGCAAGTCAAGTCCGAACACTTTCAACAGTGCGGCACCCTGAACTTATAGCACTATATGCATCAGCTCCGAATCATGTCTTGGGTTATAGTTGGGATAGCCCGGCTCCCTTGTTTTGGTGCCTTACATTCCGTTAGTTCGGCTAAGGTAGCGCAGGGAGAACTACTGCGATTGTGCCCTGGTTTTTTCAGACGAGCACCTCAGTAGAGAAAGCACAAAACTGTCCGGCATGATGTGGCGAGAGCTGGTCGTTGTTCGAGAGGTCTTAAAATCCTTGAAGATTTTTCTGCTTTAGGCGATAATTTGGCTTTGTCTGATATAGGCGTGTATAGCGCCCCAATTCAGCCTTCCAGATTCTAGGGGCTTCGCCGAAATTTAAAATTATAGACTTCTATGGCTAAGTGAAGGTTATAAAGCCGTATAGTTTGATTGCCTTGCTCGCTGCGCTGGACACCTCCTTAAGGGAACAAACATTTGGATAAAGAGTGTCCGGGTTTTCCACGAACACCCCAATACTAGTTACACGAGGGCGGAAGCCGACGACTGGCCTACTTTCAGAATTTGATAAACAGCCGCATAGAAGGTAATATTTTAAATAACAAAAGTGCTACATAGCGCAAGTAACTTCGTATTTAAATTACAAACATGACAGAGGTGAATTCATTCAAAAATTATGTCTTTAGTACATTCATCGGCCACGAGGCAAGCACCCTTTATCACGCCATCATAATACTTCTCGGGATGCGGCTTGCCCTCCGGCGGCCCGTCCTTCACCAGCTTCTCCGCATCCAGCTTGCCCCAATGCAACTTTACACGGGCAAGGGCCCGGCGGGCACCCTCAATGCAAACGGATCGCTTGATAACTTCCAGTCGCGGACAGGCATCCACCATCCGCTTGATCAGGCCGAAGAAGCTGGTGGGCAGAAGATCACCAGGCCATATCCGGACTATGAGATCCTTCATAGCCACTTTGGTCGCCTTGTGGAGTTCGACCAACTGCTTCAGTTGGTCACTCAGAGGCGTTGAATGTTCGGCCCCAGCATACTGGGACCAGAACAGCTTCTCCGTTGAGCTCCCCTCCCGGGCATGGTAGAACTCCGCGGTGTCTGATATGCTGCATGGCAGATCTGCAAATGCCCCTAGAGAGCTCCGGACTCGGGTAAGTAAAATAAATGCCTCCTCCACATGTTTGCATTGCATAAAAAAATTTCTTAACCGCCGCTATCTTTCTGGCCTCCTGGATCTCCTGTTGTGCCCTCTCGGCTTCGGCCTTGGCGTCTTTTATATTTGTAAGGGCCTTCGCAAGCTCAGCCTCTTTTGCTTTCAGCTCATGCTCCGCAGACTCGAGCTTCTTGCCGAGCTCCTGGAGCTCTTCTTGTACCTCGCCCACTCAGGCCTCTTGCTTTTTGCGCTTCTTGAGTTCCAAGGCCGCTTTGTGTTCGGCCTCAGACAGCGCCTTCTTGAGAGATGCCACTTCGTTGGTGGCCTCTGTTACCATATCACGACGTTTCGTCATTAGCATAATCAAATTTTATTTACTATTCATTATATGAGAGAGGGGAATCATTCACCTTTGCTCTCCTCGGGCTGCCTCCTCGCGAGGACGAGCTCTCCCTGTGCCCGCTCTAAGTCCTGCATTAGGCCGGTGATTTCGACCGTGCGAGCAGCAGCGGCCAGTAGCATGGCTTGTTTATTTACATTCAAACTTATTGTTAGACTCCTGCGGATTATAATTGACCCTCCATTTGGTTTTTCTTTCCGAACACCAAACAGAGTATCAGGGGCTACTACCTATCGGGTGGTAACTTCACATATTTTTACTGCTTACCTCAAAGCCTGTTAGGAGGCTGGTGCAGGCTTCGGTTAGTCCGCTCTTGGCGGACGAAACCTTCTGAATCACCGCACTCATGAGAGTACGGTGCTCTCCATCTAGGGAAGCGCCGCGAAGCGCTTCCAGCAGACAATCCGGTGCCTGGGGCGCAACGGAAGTCCTTGATACAGACGGCCCTCCCTCCATAACGAGGGGCTGCCCGCCTAAGTCCGGAACCACTGAAGGCTCCGGAACAGTGTTCGGCTGAGAGCCCAGCTTGTTGTGGCTCTCATCAACACGATCCGCGGGGACCTTGAACCCCGCGAGTACGACGTCTGGGACGCCGCCTTGAGGCGCCCCCAGGGCCATCTCCACCATCGCCGGGAGCCTTCGAGACAATACCTCCGTGTCATCCGCAGGCCGAGGAGACGTGGCCGTCGGGTGTGAGTTCATTACTGACTCACTCAAGGACCCGTCCGAAGATGACACTTCAGGATGGGCCCTGTCCGGACTGCATACAAGTTCGGCATTATAAACAAAACTATGAAGCGAAATTACGATTGAGTGCGGATACTTATGATCGCACTAGGGGCTTCTTCCTGGGCAGCCACCCTTCCTCGCTATCGGCGGCGGTGGCAGAGTAGTCCGGAAGGGACACCTTTCCCTTCTTGGACGTCCCAGTCTCTCCCACCGGGGCGGTCTTCCTCTTCTTCCCTCCCCCAATACGGGGAGGTGGAGTTTCTCCCTGTTCCTCCCCGCCTCCGCGGGAGGAATCAGCCTCGTCGTCATCGGACTACAAGGGTATGACGGCCTTACGCCGGGGGCCTCTCCTGACCCCCTGGTCCGCCGTCTCAGGCCCCCCACTCTTTCTGGACGGGGCGGCCTCTTCTTCTTCTTCTTCTTCCCCTTTAGGGAAGGAGTGCGCCTCGTCGTCTTCGGATGAGGCTTGCGCAACCTTACTTCGGAGACCCTTTCGGGTCCTCGGGGCCTTCTTATAGGCCTTCTTCTCCGGCCCCTTATAGGGCGTCGGGACCAGCATCTTCGTCAGAAGATCATTGGCTGGGCTTTCTGGCAACGGAGCCGGACTGTCAATCCGCTCCGTTCTCTCCACATACTCCTAAACAAATATACACAATCACTTAGGAATTCTCCATGAATACATTGGGAAGAACCGGACCCGGTGGTGGCCTGAGAACTCACCTGGGTAGGGTGCCATGCGGCGTGGAGCCCACGGTCCTCGGTTATGAGAGGAGGTACTTTGGTGGCCTTGAATAGCTCCTTCCACTCGTTCTTGTGCTTCATGCCATAGAGCCTCTGGAGCGTCCGGTGTTTGGCCGGGACGAACTCCCACAGATTGAATGCCCGCCTTTGGCACGGCAGAATCCGGCGAATGAGCATGACTTGGATCATGTTGACAAGCTTGATGTTCTTGTCCTTCATGCCCTTGATGCAGTTGATGAGTCCGGTCAGCTCTGTAGATTCACCCCATAACAGGCCCTTCTATTCCCAAGAGGTGAGCTGCATAGGGGTTCCAGATCGGAACTCGGGGGCCGCCGCCCAGTTGGCGTCGCATGGCTCGGTGATGTAGAACCACCCCGATTGCCACCCCTTCACGGTTTCTGCAAAGGAGCCATCAGGCCAGG
Organism: Triticum dicoccoides; assembly: GCF_002162155.2. Classification (NCBI taxonomy): domain Eukaryota; kingdom Viridiplantae; phylum Streptophyta; class Magnoliopsida; order Poales; family Poaceae; genus Triticum; species Triticum dicoccoides. The sequence continues at coordinate 659,188,984 of NC_041391.1, read as the reverse complement.
TGACATTAGGCATTTTTCCCACCATGGCTCCTCCGCACTCCGCTTGTTGGCCGTTCACGATCTTCGGCTTCACGCAGAAGATTTGCAGCCACAAGCCAAAATGAGGCTTGATGCGGAGGAAAGCCTCGCATACGACGATGAACGCCGAGATGTTGAGGACGAAGTTCGGAGCTAGATCATGGAAGTCTAGCCCGTAGTAGAACATGAGCCCGCGGACGAAGGGGTGTAGTGGAAACCCCAGTCCACGGACGAAATGGGCAAGGAACACGACCCTCTCATGGGGTCCTGGAGTTGGAATGACCTGCCCCTCGTCTGGTAGCTGGTGGGCTATATCTGCGGCCAAGTATCCGGCCGCCCTGAGATTCGCGATCTTCTTCTCTGTCACGGTGGAAGCCACCCACTTGCCTCCTGCTCCGGACATGGCTAACCGTGCGGAGAAAACCTGGACTAGGGTGCTGGAGCTCGAGGGGGCAAGAGTATGCGAGGGAGGAAGAAGGCGTGGGTAAGAATGGGGAACTCTTATCCCTTTATAGAGGCGACGAAAGCGGTGCGCGTCCCCACTAGCCTGTTGAGAATCGCTTACTTCCCAAGCGCCACGATTGATGGCACGAGGGGATTACCAATACCCATATTGATGAGAATCCTGTGATAAGGGGACATGATCTCTGCTTTGACAAGATGTGTCAAGGAAACCGCCTCGCAATGCGCATTGTGGCTGGTTGTGAAAAACGGTTCGAATAATGACCTGGCTCTAATGGCATGTCACGTCGTCTAAAAGTTGTCAGCTGAAGTATCATTCTCTCTACGGTGGTATGTGAAGATCATTTTGCAGATCCGGACATGACCTACGTGTTCGATAATAACCTTGGAGTATTCGGAGGAGGAACCCGCCTTGCAATGCCGAAGACAAGACTGCGCGCCGGACTCATCGTCATTGAAGCCTGGTTCAGGGGCTACTAAGGGAGTCCTAGATAAGGGGGTATCCGGACAGCCGGACTGTATACATCGTCCGGACTATAGAAGCGTCAAGATACAAGACTCAAGACTCCGGCTCGTGTCCGGATGGGACTCTCCTTTGCGTGGAAGACAAGCTTGGCGATCCGGATATTATGTTTCCTTCCTTATAACCGACTCCATGTAAACCCTAGCTCTCCGGTGTCAATATAAACCGAAGAGGATGGTCCTTAGAAGGCCGATCACAATTACAATCATACCATCATAGGCTAGCTCTTAGGGTTTAGCCTCTATGATCTCGTGGTAGATCTACTCTTGTACTACTCATATCTTCAATATTAATCAAGAAGGAAGTAGGGTTTTACCTCCATCGAGAGGGCCCGAACCTGGGTAAACATTGTGTCCCTTGCTTCCTGTTACCATCAGCCTAAGATGCACAGATCGGGACCCCCTACCCGAGATCCGCCGGTTTTGACACTAACAGGCGCCTCCACCTTTCTTGGGGGGGCAAGCCTCCCCTCCTGGCCGCCGCTCCTCCCCTCTAGATGGGATCTGGAGGGGGCCGGCCCCCTCTCCCCTTCCCCTAATATAGTGGGGGTGTTGGGGCTGCCAAACACATGAGTTTCCATCTCTCCTGGCGCAGCCCTACCCCTCTCCCTCCTCGTCTCTCGTAGTGCTTGGCGAAGCCCTGCTGGAGTGCCACGCTCCTCCATCACCACCACGCCGTTGTGTTGCTGCTGGACGGAGTCTTCCCCAACCTCTCCCTCTCTCCTTGCTGGATCAAGGCACGGGAGACGTCACTGGGCTGCACGTGTGTTGAACGCGGAGGCACCGTTGTTCGGTGCTTAGATTGGATTCGGTCGCGATCTGAATCGCTTCATGAACAACTCCACCAATCGCGTTCTTGCAACGCTTCCGCATCGCGATCTTCAACGGTATGAAGATACACTCCCCTCTCTCTTGTTGCTAGAATCTCCATAGATGTATCTTGGTGATGCGTAGAAAATTTTGAATTTCTGCTACGTTCCCCAACAGTGGCATCATGAGCTAGGTCTATGCGTAGTTTCTATGCACGAGTAGAAGACAAGTTGTTATGGGCGTCGATTTTGTCAATTTACTTGCCACTACTAGTCTTATCTTGATTCGGCGGCATCATGGGATGAAGCGGCCCGGACCGACCTTACACGTACGCTTACGTGAGGCGGGTTCCACTGACTGATGATACGTCTCCAACGTATCTATAATTTTTGATTGCTCCATGCTACTTTATCTACTGTTTTGGACTATATTGGGCTTTATTTTCCACTTTTATATTATTTTTGGGACTAACCTATTAACCGGAGGCCTAGCCCAGAATTGCTGTTTTTTGCCTATTTCAGTATTTCGAAGAAACAGAATATCAAATGGAGTCCAAACGGAATGAAACCTTCGGGAACGTGATTTTGTCACCGAGCGTGATCCAGGAGACTTGGACCCTACTCCAAGAAGTGCCAGAGGCGGGCACGAGGGTGGAGGGCGCCCCCCTGGGCGTGCTCCCCTGCCTCGTGGGCCCCCTGTTGCTTCACCGACGTACTCCTTCCTCCTGTATATACCTACGTACCCCCGTCAGATCAAATATGGAGCCAAAAACCTAATTCCACCGCTGCAACTTTCTGTATCCACGAGATCCCATCTTGGGGCCTGTTCTGAAGCTCTGCCGGAGAGGGCATCTACCATGGAGGGCTTCTACATCAACACCATAGCCTCTCCGATGAAGTGTGAGTAGTTTATTTCAGACCTTCGGGTCCATAGCTAGTAGCTAGATGGCTTCTTCTCTCTTTTTGGATCTCAATACAATGTTCTCCCCCTCTCTTGTGGAGATCTATTGGATGTAATCTTCTTTTTGCGGTGTGTTTGTTGAGACCGATGAATTGTGGGTTTATGATCCAGCTTATCTATGAATAATATTTGATTCTTCTCTGAATTCTTTTATGTATGATTGAGTTATCTTTGCAAGTCTCTTCGAATTATCCGTTTGGTTTGGCCAACTAGATTGGTAGTTCTTGCAATGGGAGAAGTGTTTAGCTTTGGGTTCAATCTTGCGGTGTCCTTACCCAGTGACAGAAAGGGTTGCAAGGCACGTATTGTATTGTTGCCATCGAGGCTAACAAGATGGGGTTTTTATCATATTGCATGAATTTATCCCTCTACATCATGTCATCTTGCTTAAGGTGTTACTCTGTTTTTAACTTAATACTCTAGATGCATGCTGGATAGCGGTCAATGAGTGGAGTAATAGTAGTAGATGCAGAATCGTTTCAATCTACTTGTCTCGGACGTGATGCCTATATACATGATCATACCTAGATAATCTCATAATTATTCGCTTTTCTATCAATTGCTCAACAGTAATTTGTTCACCCACCGTAGAATACTTATGCTCTTGAGAGAAGCCACTAGTGAAACCTATGGCCCCAGGGTCTATTCTCATCATATTAATCTCCATTACTTTAATACTTGCTTTGTTTTTACTTTGCCTTTTACTTTTTACTTTGCATCTCTATATCAAAAATACCAAAAATATTATTTATCATCTCTATCAGATCTCACCCTCGTAAGTGACCGTGAAGGGATTGACAACCCCTAATCGTGTTGGTTGCGAGTAGCTATCATTTTGTGTAGGTGCGAGGGACTCGTGCGTGATCTCCTACTGGATTGATACCTTGGTTCTCAAAAACTGAGGGAAATACTTACGCTACTTTATTGCATCATCCTCTCCTCTTCGGGGAAATCCAACGCAGTGCTCAAGAGGTAGCAAGAAGAATTTCTGGCGCCGTTGCCGGGGAGTTTGCGCAAAAGTCAACCATACCAAGTACCCATCACAATCCCTATCTCTCGCAGTACATTATTTGCCTCTCGTTTTCCTCTCCCCCACTTCACCCTTGCCGTTTTATTCGCCCTCTCTTTCCCAATCTTCTCCTCTCTTTCCCGTTTGCCTCTTTCCCGTTGCCTTTCTGTTTTCTCGTGTGCTAAGCTTGCTTGCTTGCTTGTCGTCATGTCTAATTCTTTATCTTCTTTGTTATCTCCCGAGAATGAAGTTCTAAATTTTAAGCAAAGGGAGGGAGAAAATCTGAAAGACGTTTGGTATAGAATTTGCAATGCTCAAAATAGATCTACTAGGAAGCAATCTACTTCAGTTCTTCTTCATAATTTTTGCGTAGGTGCTAATCCTTGGTATAGATATATCCTTGATACCATTACCGGAGGGAATTTTTTGGGTAGCCATACTTTTGATTCTTATAATGCTTTATTAGATTTATTTGGCACACCACCTCTTTTGATTAATGGAACTACATTAACTTTGGAGCATGTTACGTAAAGACTTGAAATTATTGAGAATAAAGTTGCTACCATTGAATCAATTGAGAATCTTGATAAAAAGATCCACAATCAAATTACCCAATATGGATCTAAGGTAGGAATGACTTTGAAAAATATTAAAGAAAAAGAACCCATAGTTAATGAGAAAATAAATCTAGATTCCACAAGAATCGATAAACTTGAGGGTATCATTACCAACTTGGGAACCGCTTTTTCTTCCGTTCAAAACACTCCAAGTTCTTCTACTAAAAATACTAAGCTCATTTATGTTCCTAAGAATAAGGGTGAATCGTCTAGTAAGGAAACTGTGGATCTTAAATCTATAAGTGTTCATCCCAATCTTTTTGCCATCATTAAGGAACCTTTTGCTATGAGTGAATTTCTCGATCTTGTGCCTAAGAGTTTTATAATTACTGGAAAGAAAGAAAGTTCTAGGAAAGATAGATGCCTCAATGAAGAATTGCCTACCAAAGAAGGCAAAACCTAGATCTATCTTCGCTTTTATGCCTAGCTAAGGGCGTTAAACGATAGCGCTTGTTGGGAGGCAACCCAATTTTATTTTGTGTTTTTTGTTTTTGATTCTGTTTAGGAATAAATAATCCATCTACTTTCTGTTTAGATGTGGTTTTATCTTTTAATTAGTGTTTGTGCCAAGTAGAACCTATAGAATAAGCTATGATGATAGTTGATTTGATTCTGCTGAAAAACAGAAACTTTGCGCTTATGAGAAAAACTTCAGTAAATTACAGAAACGTGTTTTTGCATTGATTCTTTTTTATGATGATCAATAAACAAATTTTCCAGTACGTCCTATTTTGGTAGAATTTTTAGAGTTCCAGAAGTTTGCGTTAGTTACAGATTGCTACAGACTGTTCTGTTTTTGACAGATTCTGTTTTTCGTGTGTTGTTTGCTTATTTCAATGCATCTATCGCTAATAAATTAGTTTATAAACCATAAGTAAGTTGGAATACAGTAGGTTTAACACCAATATAAATAAAGAATGAGCTCATTACAGTACCTTGAAGTAGTCTTTTGTTTTCTTTCACTAACGGAGCTCACGAGATTTCTATTGAGTTTTGTGTTGTGAAGTTTTCAAGTTTTGGGTGAATTCTTTTGATGGATTATGGAACAAAGAGTGTCAAGAGCCTAAGCTTGGGGATTCCCATGGAACCCCCAATATAATCCAAGGACACCAAAAAGTCAAAGCTTGGGGATGCCCTGGAAGGCATCCCCTCTTTCGTCTACTTCCATCGGTAATTTACTTGGAGCTATATTTTTATTCACCACATGATATGTGTTTTGCTTGGAGCGTCTTGTATTATTTGCGTCTTTGCTTGTTAGTTTACCACAATCATCCTTGCTGTACACACATTTTGAGAGAGCCATACATGATTTAGAATTTGCTAGAATACTCTATGTGCTTCACTTATATCTTTTGAGCTTGATAGTTTTGCTCATAATGCTTCACTTAAACCTTTTTGAGCGTAATAATTTTTGCTCTAGTGCTTCACTTAGATCTTTTAGAGCACGGTGATAGATTTGTTTTAAAGAAACTATTGATCTCTCATGCTTCACTTGGATTATTTTGAGAGTCGTTAATACCATGGTAATTTTCTTAATGTTAATATACTTGGTACTCAAGATATGTGAAACTTTCTTTTGAGTGAATTAAATACTAAGATAAGTTTGATGCTTGATAATTGTTTTGAGATATGGAGGTGATAATATCAAAGTCGTGCTAGTTGGGTGATTATGAATTTGAGAAATGCTTGTGTTGAAGTTTGCAAGTCCCGTAGCATGCACGTATGGTTAAAGTTGTGTAACAAATTTGAAACATGAAGTGTACCTGGCTTGTGCATCCTTATGAGTTCCGGTCGGGGACGAGTGATGGTCTTTTCCTACCAACCTATCCCCCTAGGAGCATGCGCGTAGTACTTGATTTTTGATGACTTCTAAATCTTTGCAATAAGTATATGAGTTCTTTTGACTAATGTTGAGTCCATGGATTATACGCACTCTCACCTTTCCGCCTTTGCTAGCCTCTTCGGTACCGTGCATTGCCCTTTCTCACCTTGAGAGTTGGCGGAAACTTCGCCGGTGCATCCAAACCCCGTGATACAATACGCTCTATCACACATAAACCTCCTTATATCTTCCTCAAAACAGCCACCATACCTACCTATTATGGCATTTCCATAGCCATTCCGAGATATATTGCCATGCAACTTCCACCATCATCATCATGACATACATTACTTTTGTCATATTGCCATTGCATGATCATGTAGTTGACATCGTATTTGTGGCAAGGCCACCATGCATTATTTTTCATACATGTCACTCTTGATTCATTGCACCATCCCGGTACACCGCCGGAGGCATTCATATAGAGTCATATCTTGTTCTAAGTTTCGAGTTGTAATCCTTATGTTGTAATCAATAGAAGTGTGATGATCATCATTATTAGAGCATTGCCCAAAAGAAAAAAAAGAAAAAAAAGGGGAAGAAAGGCCAAAAGAAAAAAAGAAAGGCCCAAAAAAAGGGCAATGCTACTATCTCTTTTTCCACACTTGTGCTTCAAAGTAGCACCTTGTTCTTCATGTAGTGAGTCTCATATATTGTGCTTCAAAGTAGCACCTTGTTCCTCATGTAGTGAGTCTCATAAGGTGTCCTTTTTTATACTAGTGGGAATCTTTCATTATAGAACTTGGCTTGTATATTCCTACGATGGGCTTCCTCAAATGCCCTAGGTCTTCATGAGCAAGCGAGTTGGATGCACACCCACTAGTTTTCTTTTGTTGAGCATTCATAGCTCTAGTGCATCCGTTGCATGGCAATCCCTACTCCTCATGTTGACATCAATTGATGGGCATCTCCATAGCCCATTGATTATCCTCGTCAATGTGAGACTTTCTCCTTTTTTGTCTTCTCCACACAATCCCCATCATCATATTCTATTCCACCCATAGTGCTATATCCATGGCTCACGCTCATGTATTGTGTGAAGGTTGAAAAAGTTTGAGATTATTTAAGTATGAAACAATTGCTTGGCTTGTCATCGGGGGTATAGAAGTTGGGAACATCTTTGTGTGACGAAAATGAAGCATAGCCTAACTATATGATTTTGTAGGGATGAACTTTCTTTTGCCATGCTATTTTGAGAAGACATGATTGCTTTGATTAGTATGCTTGAAGTATTATTATTTTTGTGTCAATATGAAATTTTGTCTTGAATCTTTCGGATCTGAATATTCATATCACAATCAAGAAGATTTACATTGAAATTATGCCAAAGTATCACTCCGCATCAAAAATTCTTTTTTTTCATTTACCTACTCGAGGACGAGCAGGAATTAAGCTTGGGGATGCTTGATACGTCTCCAACGTATCTATAATTTTTGATTGCTCCATGCTACTTTATCTACTGTTTTGGACTATATTGGGCTTTATTTTCCACTTTTATATTATTTTTGGGACTAACCTATTAACCGGAGGCCCAGCCCAGAATTGCTGTTTTTTGCCTATTTCAGTATTTCGAAGAAAAAGAATATCAAACGGAGTCCAAACGGAATGAAACCTTCGGGAACGTGATTTTCTCACCGAACGTGATCCAGGAGACTTGGACCCTACTCCAAGAAGTGCCAGAGGCGGTCACGAGGGTGGAGGGCGCCCCCCCTGGGCGCGCCCCCTGCCTCGTGGGCCCCCTGTTGCTTCACCGATGTACCCCTTCCTCCTGTAATACCTATGTACCCCCGTCAGATCAAATACGGAGCCAAAAATCTAATTCCACCACCGCAACTTTCTGTATCCGCGAGATCCCATCTTGGGGCCTGTTCCGGAGCTCCGCCGGAGAGGGCATTTACCATGGAGGGCTTCTACATCAACACCATAGCCTCTCTGATGAAGTGTGAGTAGTTTATTTCAGACCTTCGGGTCCATAGCTAGTAGCTAGATGGCATCTTCTCTCTTTTTGGATCTCAATACAATGTTCTCCCCCTCTCTTGTGGAGATCTATTCGATGTAATCTTCTTTTTGCGGTGTGTTTGTTGAGACCGATGAATTGTGGGTTTATGATCCAGCTTATATATGAATAATATTTGATTCTTCTCTGAATTCTTTTATGTATGATTGAGTTATCTTTGCAAGTCTCTTCGAATTATCCGTTTGGTTTGGCCAACTAGATTGGTAGTTCTTGCAATGGGAGAAGTGTTTAGCTTTGGGTTCAATCTTGCGGTGTCCTTACCCAGTGATAGAAAGGGTTGCAAGGCACGTATTGTATTGTTGCCATCGAGGATAACAAGATGGGGTTTTTATCATATTGCATGAATTTATCCCTCTACATCATGTCATCTTGCTTAAGGCGTTACTCTATTTTTAACTTAATACTCTAGATGCATGCTGGATAGCGGTCGATGAGTGGAGTAATAGTAGTAGATGCAGAATCGTTTCGATCTACTTGTCTCGGACGTGATGCCTATATACATGATCATACCTAGATAATCTCATAATTATTCGCTTTTCTATCAATTGCTCAACAGTAATTTGTTCACCCACCGTAGAATACTTATGCTCTTGAGAGAAGCCACTAGTGAAACCTATGGCCCCAGGGTCTATTCTCATCATATCAATCTCCATTACTTTAATACTTGCTTTGTTTTTACTTTGCCTTTTATTTTTTACTTTGCATCTCTATATCAAAAATACCAAAAATATTATTTATCATCTCTATCAGATCTCACCCTCGTAAGTGACTGTGAAGGGATTGACAACCCCTAATCATGTTGGTTGCGAGTAGCTATCATTTTGTGTAGGTACGAGGGACTCGTGCGTGATCTCCTACTGGATTGATATCTTGGTTCTCAAAAACTAAGGGAAATACTTACGCTACTTTACTGCATCAACCTCTCCTCTTTGGGGAAATCCAACGCAGTGCTCAAGAGGTAGCAACTGACATGCACTAGTTGCATAAGGTGGCTAGCGGGTGTCTGTCTCTCCCACTTTAGTCGGATCGGATTCGATGAAAAGGGTCCTTATGAAGGGTAAATAGCAATTGGCATATCACGTTGTGGTTTTGGCGTAGGTAAGAAACGTTCTTGCTAGAAACCTATAGCAGCCACGTAAAAACTTGCAACAACAATTAGAGGACGTCTAACTTGTTCTTGCAGCATATGCTGTGTGATGTGATATGGCCAAAAGGATGTGATGAATGATATATATGTGATGTATGATATTGATCATGTTCTTGTAATAGGAATCACGACTTGCATGTCGGTGAGTATTGCAACAGGCAGCAGCCATAGGAGTTGTCTTAATTTACTGTATGACCTGTGTGTCATTGAATAACGCCATGTAATTACTTTACTTTATTGCTAAATCATTAGCCATGGTAGTAGAAGTACTAGTTGGCGATACAACTTCATGAAGACACGATGATGGAGATCATGGTGTCATGCCGGTGACGATGATGATCATGGCGCCCCGAAGATGGAGATCAAAAGGAGCAAAATGATATTGGCCATATCATGTCACTATTTGATTGCATGAGATGTTTATCATGTTTTTGCATCTTATTTGCTTAGAACGACGATAGCATAAATAAGATGATCCCTCATAAAATTTCAAGAAAGTGTTCCCCCTAACTGTGCATCGTTGTGAAGGTTTGTTGTTTTGAAGCACCACGTGATGATCGGGTGTGATAGATTCTAACGTTCGCATACAACGGGTGTAAGCCAGATTTACACATGCAAAACACTTAGGTTGACTTGACGAGCCTGGCATGTACAGACATGGCCTCGGAACACAAGAGATCGAAAGGTCGAACATGAGTCGTATAGCAGATGCGATCAACATGAAGATGTTCACCGATGATGACTAGTCCGTCTCACGTGATGATCGGACACAGCCTAGTTGACTCGGATCATGTATCACTTAGATGACTAGAGGGATGTCTATCTAAGTGGGAGTTCATTAAATAATCAGATGAACTTAATTATCATGAACATAGTCAAAAGGTCTTTGCAAATTATGTCGTAGCCTACGCTTTAGTTCTACTGTTTTAAGATATGTTCCTAGAGAAAATTTAGTAGAAAGTTGACGGTAGCAATTATGCGGACTGCGTCCATATACTGAGGATTGTCCTCATTGCTGCACAGAAGGCTTATGTCCTTAATGCACCGCTCGGTGTGCTGAACCTCGAGCGTCGTTTGTGGATGTTGCGAACATCTGACATACACGTTTTGATGACTACGTGATAGTTCAGTGCATAATGTTAAACGGTTTAGAATTGAGGCACCGAAGACATTTTGAAACGTCGCAGAACATATGAGATGTTCCAAGAGCAGAAATTAGGATTTCAGGCTCGTGCCCACGTCAAGAGGTATGAGACCTCCGACAAGTTTCTTAACCTGCAAACTAAGGGAGAAAAGCTCAATCATTGAGCATGTGCTCAGATTTTCTGAGTACTACAATCACTTGAATCGAGTGGGAGTTAATCTTCCTTAAGATATAGTGATGGTTCTCCAAAGTCATTGCCACCAAGCTACTAGAGCTTCGTGATGAACTATAACATATCAGGGATAGATATGATGATCCTTGAGCTATTCGCGATGTTTGACACTGCGAAAGTAGAAATCAAGAAGGAGCATCAATTGTTGATGGTTAGTGAAACCACTAGTTTCAAGAAGGGCAAGGGCAAGAAGGGATACTTCATGAAACGGCAAATCAGTTGCTGCTCTAGTGAAGAAACCCAAAGTTTGAACCCAAACCCGAGACTAAGTGCTTCTATAATGAGGGGAACGGTCACTGAAGCAGAACTACCCTAGATACTTGGTAGATGAGAAGGCTGGCAAGGTCGACAGAAGTATATTGGATATACATTATATTAATGTGTACTTTACTAGTACTCCTAGTAGCACCAGGGTAATAGATACCGGTTCAGTTGCTAAGTGATAGTAACTCAAAATAAAAGGCTACGGAATAAACGGAGACTAGCTGAAGGCGAGGTGACGATATGTGTTGGAAGTATTTCCAAGGTTGATGTTATCAAACATCGCACACTCCCTCTACCATCGGGATTGGTGTTAAACCTAAATAATTGTTATTTGGTGTTTGCGTTGAGCATAGACATGATTGGATTATGTTTATCGCAATACGGTTATTCATTTAAGGAGAATAATGGTTACTCTGTTTATTTGAATAATACCTTCAATGGTCTTGCACCTAAAATGAATGGTTTATTGAATCTCGATGTTCATGCCAAAAGATATAAGATAGTAATGATAGTACCACCTACTTGTGGCACTGCCATTTGAGTCATATTGGTATAAAACGCATGAAGAAGCTCCATGTTGATGGATCTTTTGGACTCACTCATTTTTTTGAAAAGTTTGAGACATGCGAACCATGTCTATTAGTATGTACGCATGAAGAAACTCCATGCAGATGGATCATTTGGACTCATCTGATTTTGAATCACTTGAGACATGCAAATCATACCACATGGGTAAGATGACTGAAAAGCCTCGTTTTCAGTAAGATGGAACAAGAAAGCAACTTGTTGGAAGTAATACATTTTGATGTGTGCAGTCCAATGAGTGCTGAGGCACGCAGTGGATATCATTATGTTCTTACTTCACAGATGATTTGAGTAGATGCTGAGTATATTTACTTGATGAAACACAAGTCTGAATTATTGAAAGGTTCAAGTAATTTTAGAGTGAAGTTGAAGATCATCGTGACAAGAGGATAAAATGTCTATGATATGATCATAGAGATGAGTATCTAAGTTATGAGTTTGGTATACAATTAAGACATTGTGGAAATTGTTTCATAACTAATACCGCCTGGAACACCATAGTGTGATGGTGTGTCCGAACATCATAGCTGCACCCTATTGGATATGGTGCATACCATGATGTCTCTTATCGAATTACCACTGTCGTTTATGGGTTAGGCATTAGAGACAACCACATTCACTTCAAATAGGGCACCACGTAATTCCGTTGAGATGACAGCGTATGAACTATGGTTTAGAGAAACCTAAGTTGTCATTTCTTAAAAGTTTGGGGCTGCGAAGCTTATGTGGAAAAGTTTTAGCCTGATAAGCTCAAACCCAAAGAGGATAAATGCATCTTCATAGGACACCCAAGACAGTTGGGTATACCTCCTATTTCAGATCCAGAAGCAAAAGTGATTGTTTCTAGAAACGGGTCCTTTCTCGAGGAAAAGTTTCTCTTGTAAGAATTGAGTGGGAGGATGGTGGAGACTTGATGAGGTTATTGAACCATCACTTCAACCAATCTGTAGCAGGGCACAGGAAGTTGTTCCTGTGGCGCCTACACCAGTTGAAGTGGAAGCTGATGATAGCGATCATGAAACTTTGGATCAAGTCACTACCAAACCTCGTAGGTCGACAAGGACGCGTACTGCTTCGGAGTGGTACGGTAATCATGTCTTGGAGGTCATGTTGCTAGACAACAATGAACCTACGAGTTGTGGAGAAGTGATGATGGGCCCGGATTCCGACAAATGGCTCGAGGCCAGAAAATCCGAGAGAGGATCCATGTATGAAAACAAAGTATAGACTTTGGAAGAACTACTCGATGGTCGTAAAGGCTGTTGAGTATAGATGGATTTTAAAAGGAAGACAGACAATGATGGTAAGTGTCACCATTAGGAAAGCTTGACTTGTCGCTAAGATGTTTCCCGACAAGTTCAAGGAGTTGACTATGATGAGACTTTCTCACTCATAGGGATGCTAAGAGTTTGTTGGAATTATATTAGCAGTTACTGCATTATTTATGAAATCTTGCAGATAGGATGTCAAAACATTGTTTCCTCGACGATTTTCTTGAGGAAAGGTTGTATGTGATACAACCAGAAGGTTTTGTCAATCCTAAAAGATGCTAACAAGTATGCAAAGCTCCAGCAATCCTTCTAAGGACTGGAGTAAGCATCTCGGAGTTGGAATATACACTTTGATGAGATGATCAAAGATTTTGGGTTTATACAAAGTTTATGAGAAACTTGTATTTCCAAAGAAGTGAGTGGGAGCACTATAGAATTTCTGATGAGTATATGTTGAATACATATTGTTGATCAGAAATGATGTAGAATTTCTGGAAAGCATATAGGGTTATTTGAAAAGTGTTTTTCAATGGAAAACCTGGATTAAGCTACTTGAACATTGGGCATCAAGATCTATAAGGATAGATAAAAAACGCTTAGTACTTTCAAATGAATACATACCGTGACAAGATTCTGAAGGAGTTCAAAATAGATCGGCAAAGAAGGAGTTCTTGGCTGTGTTATAAGGTGTGAGTATTGAGTAAGACTCAAGACCTGACCACGACAGAAGAGAGAGAAAGGATGAAGGTTGTACCCTATGCTTTAGACGTAGGCTCTACAGTATGCTATGCTGTGTATCGCACCTAAAGTGTGCCTTGCCATAAGTCATTCAAGGGGTACAAGTGTGATCCAGGAATGGATCACAGGACAGTGGTCAAGGTTATCCTTAGTAACTAGTGGACTAAGGAATTTTCTCGATTATGGAGGTGGTAAATGAGTTTGTCGTAAAGGGTTACGCCGATGCAAACTTTGACACTAATCTGGATGACTCTGAGTAGTAGACCGGATTCGTATAGTAGAACAGCTATTTGGAATAGCTCCAAATAGCGCGTGGTAGTAGCATCTACAAGATTGCAAAGATATTTGTAAAGCACACACGAATTTGAAAGGTTCAGACCCGTTGACTAATAACCTCTCTCACAAGCGAGATATGATCAAACCCCATGGGTGTTGGATTCATTACAATCACATGTTGATGTGAACTAGATTATTGACTCTAGTGCAAGTGGGAGACTGTTAGAAATATGCCCTAGAGGCAATAATAAAATGGTTATTATTGTATTTCCTTGTTCATGATAATTGTCTATTATTCATGCTATAATTGTATTGACCGGAAATCGTAATACATGTGTGAATACATAGACCACAACATGTCCCTAGTAAGCCTCTAGTTGACTAGCTCATTGATCAATAGATGGTTATGGTTTCCTGACCATGGACATTGGATGTCGTTGATAACGGGGTCACATCATTAGGAGAATGATGTGATGGACAAGACCCAATCCTAAGCATAGCACAAGATCGTGTAGTTCGTTTGCTAAAGCTTTTCTAATGTCAAGTATCATTTCCTTAGACCATGAGATTGTGTAACTCCCGGATACCGTAAGAGTGCTTTGGGTGTACCAAACATCACAACGTAACTGGGTGACTATAAAGGTACACTACAGGTATCTCCAAAAGTGTCTGTTGGGTTGGCACGAATCGAGACTGGGATTTGTCACTCCGTATGACGGAGAGGTATCTCTGGGCCCACTCGGTAATGCATCATCATAATGAGCTCAATGTGACTAAGTAGTTAGTTGTGGGATCATGCATTACAGAACGAGTAAAGTGACTTGCCGGTAACGAGATTGAACGAGGTATTGGGATACCGACGATCGAATCTCGGGCAAGTAACGTACCGATTGACAAAGGGAGTTGCATACGGGATTGCTTGAATCCTTGACATCGTGGTTCATCCGATGAGATCATCATGGAACATGTGGGAGCCAACATGGGTATCCAGATCCCGCTGTTAGTTATTGGCCAGAGAGCTGTCTCGGTCATGTCTGCATGATTCCCGAACCCGTAGGGTCTACACACTTAAGGTTCGATGACGCTAGGGTTATAAAGGAAGTTTGTATGTGGTTACCGAATGTTGTTCGGAGTCCCGGATGAGATCCCGGACGTCATGAGAAGTTCTGGAATGGTCCGGAGGTAAAGATTTATATATGGGAAGTCCAGTTGCAGTCACCGGAATAGTTTCGGGGGTTATCGATATTGTACCGGGACCACCGAAAGGTGTCCGGAGGTCCACCGGGTGGGGCCACCTATCCCGGGGGACTTGATGGGCTGAATATGGGAGGGAACCAACCCCTAGTGGGTTGGTGCGCCCCTCCCCAAGGGCCCAAGGCACCTAGGGTTGAAAACCCTAGGGGAGGGGGGCGCCTCCACCTTGCTTGGGGGGCAAGCCTCCTCTCCTGGCCGCCGCCCCTCCCCTCTAGATGGGATCTGGAGGGGGCCGGCCCCCTCTCCCCTTACCCTATATATAGTAGGGGTGTTGGGGCTGCCAAACACATGAGTTTCCCTCTCTCCTGGCGCAGTCCTACCCCTCTCCCTCCTCATCTCTCGTAGTGCTTGGCGAAGCCCTGCTGGAGTGCCACGCTCCTCCATCACCACCACGCCGTTGTGCTGCTACTGGACGAAGTCTTCCCCAACCTCTCCCTCTCTCCTTGCTGGATCAAGGCACGGGAGACGTCACCGGGCTGCACGTGTGTTGAACACGGAGGCACCGTTGTTCGGTGCTTAGATCGGATTCGGCCGCGATCTGAATCGCTTCGTGAACGACTCCACCGGCTGCATTCTTGCAACGCTTCCGCATCGCGATCTTCAATGGTATGAAGATACACTCCCCTCTCTCTTGTTGCTAGAATCTCCATAGATTGATCTTGGTGATGCATAGAAAATTTTGAATTTCTGCTACGTTCCCCAACAGAGGCGGCCGGCCCTAGGGGGCGCGCCAAGTGGGGGGAGTCCTAGTCGCCCCTTCCTTTCCAACGGAGGGGGAAAGAGGGAAGTGGAGGGAGAGAGAGAGGGAAGTAAAGGGGGGTTGCGCCCCTCCTGTGGCCTGCCTTTCCTCTCCACTATGGACCATTCAGGCCCATTACTTCCCTGTCGGGTTCCGGTAACCCCTCCGTACTCTGGAAAATACCCGAACCAATCCGGAACCATTCCGGTGTCCGAATATAAACTTCCAATATATCGATCTTTACCTCTCGGCCATTTCGAGACTCCTCGTCATGTCCGATCTCATCCGGGACTCCGAATAACCTTCGGTCACCAAAACACATAACTCATATAATGCATATCGTCATCGAACGTTAAGCGTGCGGACCCTACGGGTTCGAGAACTATGTAGACATGACCGATACACCTCTTCGGTCAATAACCAATAGTGGAACATGGATGCTCATATTGGTTCCGACATATTCTACGAAGATCTTTATTGGTCGAATCGCAATGTCAACATACGTTATTCCCTTTATCATCGGTATGTTACTTGCCCGAGATTCGATCGTCGGTATCTTCATACCTAGTTCAATCTCGTTACCGTCAAGTCTCTTTACTCATTCTGTAGTGCATCATCTCACAACTAACTCATTAGTCACATTACTTGCAAGGCTTCATATGATGTGCATTACCGAGAGGGCCCAGAGCTATCTCTCCGATACTCAGAGTGACAAATCCTAATCTCGATCTATGCCAACCCAACAAACACCTTCGGAGATACCTGTAGAGCATCTTTATAATCACCCAGTTACGTTGTGATGGTTGATAGCACAGAAGGCATTCCTCCGGTGTCCGGGAGTTGCATAATCTCATAGTCGGAGGAATATATATTTGATACGAAGAAAGCAGTAGCATAAAACCGAACGATCATTATGCTAAGCTAACGGATGGGTCATGTCCATCACATCATTTCACTAATGATGTGATCCCGTTCATCAAATGACAACTCATGTCCATGGCTAGAAAACTTAACCATCTTTGACTAACGAGCTAGTCTAGTAGAGGTATACTAGGGACACGGTGTTTTGTCTATGTATTCACACATCTATCAAGTTTTCGGTTAATACAATTCTAGCATGAATAATAAACATTTATCATGAATAAGGAAATATAAAATAACAACTTTATTATTGCCTCTAGGGCATATTTCCTTCACATGTGCTTCATGCAAAGAAAATCTAACATTGCGTATCAGCCAGATGGTCGTGCTCATCGTGGCACCATTCGATTTGAAGACTTATGCTTCTTGGATCATGTGTTTCTTTAGAGCACATTCTCTTTTGGTAAGGTCAAAGACACACACCTCTTGAACGCTGCGTCTGTGACCGCTTGCTCTCAAACAGGTTGGTTGGTCGGCGACGCGCTCTCAGTTTTCAAAGCGGTCTGTGTCGTGCCCAATGCCAATAGGATACCTGCTAGGACGCGGAATCTGTACTGTATATCTTTCTCTGGCGTGGCGAGTCGAGCCATGGCAGGGAGGGTAGGGCAACCTAGCACAGGACCTCTTGCAAAAGAAAGAAAAACACCAGAAATCTTGGCCTGAGAGGGAGACAAATAACTGCTGATACACATTTCAGTGCAGCGAATATCACGACGCCACATCGGCTCCGTCACGCATCCCTCGTTCTTGCAGCCTCGCAGGTTGCGTGCCATTGCTCGGCCAAGTTGCAAGCCTGCAGAGGAAAATGTTTCTTCCTTCCTTTGCAGTTTTCGTCCCGCACGTATTTCACTTTTTTCACTTGGGGGAACGCACGCACGGTTATTTTACTACTCCATACTACGTACGTGATAGGTCAACCATGTCATGGGCACAGGCCGTTGTTATCATGTATTCATGTGGTCCTTGACTCAAATCTAGCTCATTGATCCCTCCGTCCACGAATAAGTGTATGTTTGATATTTAAAATTTATTCACAAAAGAGTATACTTCTATCTTTTCAATGCACTTTAAAATAGAAAAATGCTTCTCTCTCATTTCACGGTAGTCAAAACCAATAACATTCAACACATAGTCTCTTTCACTTCCATGCACTTACTAATCATTGGGACTGGGGTAATTAAAGAGAAGAGAGATTGTGGTTTGCAACTTCCCAATGATTTTTTTACTCAACTTCATAATTCATCCTAAAATTTCTACATGCACACTTATTTATGGACAGAGGACGTGACAACACTATAGTATGAACAGGTAACCACATCTTCCTTCCTGCGTGCAAGCACAACGGTGGCGACTTCCATTATGTTGGCTCCAAAATGCATGTATTGTGGTCGCTGCCATTTGAGAATCATTACCGATTCTAGCAAGGCTGCACGCTACATGTGTCCCTAGAATTGAAAAGATGCTTTTAAGTAGTAGTACTACTCTACGAACAAAGCATTAAAAAGAGCATAAATTGATAGGCATATAGTACAGTATATGTTCGCCCACATTCCCTTCTCGCAAAAAGAAAAAGCAAATCCAACATTTTCTCTAGAATTCGGATTCAAATTGAAATAGCTCCTCAAATCTTCCGCCTTCATCTCGGAAACGGTAAATTTTGGGGAGTTTCACTTCCGCGCCCGCTTTGCCACCACCACTTCAGCCTACCCCATTTCCACCGCGGTAAGTAGCAAGTGCACCACTAACTAACTAACCCCAAGCTTTAACCCAAACCCCGTGGCATTACCGGCCGCTAACCAAGCGATTAACCAACCCCCAGACGGTCAGGCAGTTTCCGCTTCGTCGTCTTCCCCGGGTCCTCCTTCCACCTCGTCGCCTCCCTCCCTCCACCCCTCGAACTCCTCGCCCTCGCCGGCTCCCAAATCCCGCCACCCCGCCTTAATCCCCCTCCCACGGCCGACGCGGAGGAGACCAGCCACCAGCTGCCTCGCGGCCGGATTCGGCCGCTGATCGAGGGCCGCTTCCTTTGGGTGCTTGGATTGGATGGCGGGCCGGTCGCGGGGTCCCTGGTCGGCGTAGCAGGCTGGGCTGGCCGGCGCCATGTTCGCGCCGAGGAAGGTGGAGGACGAGATGGCGCTCGGCAGGCAGAGGACCGTCAGGTGAGCCGCGGCGGCCTAGCTTCTCTACCCGATCTGCTGCTTTTGGTCAGGGATCCAGCATTTGGGGCCGTGCTTCGGCGCGAGCTTCGGGGTTGGGGGCTCGGCAGCATCGGTTTGATTCGTATCGTTAGCCTGTTGGAGCAGGCAGTTCAGTGTCTTAAATTTTGAGCTGTTAAGCCATACCGTAGCATGGGAGCTTTTCCCCTTTTTGGTTGATCTGGTCGGTGTTAAAGTAAAAGGCAGCATCACATAAAGTAAAACTGTTGATTGAGAACCCAATTCGTTTTGAAATACAGGGATCCAGCAATTAGGACTCTGCTTCGGCGGTTAGTCTGTTGGAGCATGCAGTTGTAGTGTCTTAAATTTTTTTTTTGAGTTGTTAAGCTGTACTAGCATGGAGCTTTTCCCCTTTTTGGTTGATCTGGTCGGTGGGGAATTTGCATTTATGGATAAAGTAAAAGGCAGCATCACATAAACAAATGCTGTTGATTGAGAACTAAATCTGTTTTGAAGTACAGTGGTCCTCTGCTTACTTAATATAGAATGAAGAATATTTCTTCTGAATAATAAAAAAACTATTATGCATATTGTTAATGAGGAATAAGAATTACAGTAGTCTATTGCATTTATCGCGTGTTCTGAATGATTTTATGTTTCAAGTCAGATACTAGAGTCCAACCTTTTTTTGCTGGTACCATTCACAGGTTCTATGACGAGGGGAGAAAGCCAGCGATACCGATTCAACAGAAACAGGCAGCGTTCGCTGCTAGTAAACTTGGCGTTGCGAGCTCAGGGAAGAACAAGATTTTCGTGGGAGGGGATGCGCAGCAGTACAAGATTTTCGATCCATCTAGCAACTTCATCTTGATGTGGAACCGCATTTTCCTTTTTTCGTCCTTCCTTGCTCTATTTATAGATCCCCTGTACTTCTACGTGCCAAAAATCGTCTATGGCGACACCTATTCCTGTGTTGGGACAGACAGGCATTTGACCATCATCATTACATTCTTCCGATCAATTGCCGATCTCTTGTATGTGATTCACATCATAATGAAGTTCAGAACTGCATTTGTTAAAACTAGCTCAACCTTGCGGGTTTTCGGGAGAGGAGATCTTGTCACAGACCCTAAAGAGATTGCATGGAAATATTTGAGATCTGACTTTGCAATTGATGTGGTGGCTGCATTGCCTTTGCCGCAGGTAACTTGCTAGTCTTCCTTTTTATTCTAATAAGTGGAATATTAACAGTACTAATGAAGTAATGATCCCTGGTTTTAGGATGTTTGTCACGATTGTAAGTATTTGCAATATATGATCGTATTTAACGCAGATATGCTATATTAAGCATGAAATTGTAAGATGAGATTGAACTCAAATAATTTTCTTCGATGCAGTTGCAGTCCAGGCATTTTCTGAAAATAATAGTAGACATAGTTCTGTGTGAGTGCAACATTGGACTGGTCTCAATTAAGAATATGATGGACATCAAACCGTTCTCTCTAAACCAGCCCTTGGGGTTGTCTGTAAAAGAGACATTCTTTCTTGTAAAGACATTAACTTTTGTAGTTTCAGTGGAGTGGATTGTAGTACAGAGTTTTTTTCTTAATTTTTCAAAACTTTGAGGTGCTTCAACATGATGGTGTGCTCATGCACCTGCTCGTATTAAGTATGTGACTCTGTAGTTCAACCTGGCCGAATTTCTTTTGGAAAAGATATTCGAGATTCTAATGCAGAAATTGTGGAGCTTACGAATAATCATTGAGTTTTTTTTATACAATTGTTGTGTATTGTGTATGTTCTGTAAGGGAAAATGTATTGTTCCGTACAGCCTAGTCGCCTAGAAGCACTGCATCTCAATTTCTCATGCATTTATTCTACTTATCTGCAGATCATAGTCTGGTATGTGATACCAGCTATCAAGTATTCTGGTGCTGAGCATAACAATAACATTCTGGTGCTTATAGTTCTTGCTCAGTATCTTCCAAGACTATATCTCATATTCCCTTTAACTTATGAAATTGTCAAAGCTACTGGAGTTGTCGCAAAGACTGCCTGGGAAGGGGCTGTGTACAACCTGCTACTTTACTTGATAGCTAGTCATGTACGGTATCTGTATGCAACCTTTCATCGTTTCGTATCTTGAAGTTTGATTTAAAGTCAAATGTATTGCTCAAGTTTTCATCCTTTTTTTTTCTTATGTAGCAAATTTCTTAGAACCCCTGTTCTTTTTCATTCAGGTTCTAGGTGCACTATGGTACTTGCTATCTGTTGATCGCCAAACAGCCTGCTGGAAAATGAATTGCAGGAATGAAAGTGATTGTAATATTAGGTACCTAGACTGTGATACACCAAATCAGACATGGGCTAGTACGACTAATCTCTTCAGCAGCTGCAATGCTAGTGATGACAACATCACCTTCGACTATGGCATGTTTCAGCCTGCACTGTCAAATCAAGCGCCTGCTCAGGGTTTCTTGAGAAAGTTCTTCTATTCCCTTTGGTGGGGTTTACAGAATCTAAGGTATTTCTGTCGTGGACATCTTGATATCGAAGTAGGGTACTAACTGCTATCTGAGGAACTTAGGTTGCAATTCCCTTTACAAACAGGCAGCTCTTTGGTAATGTTATATACTTGTGTAAGTTGAAAGGTCTGATGAGAACCTCAGAGCATTATGTGTTAAACAAAATGTGTTCGGATCTTACTCTTTCAGTTTCGGTTGAATGTACATTGCAAAATTAACTTACAAGTTCCTTTAATCTTGTCATTATCAGTTGTCAGGATCGATAAGTGGTTCTCTAACATGGCATATATTTCTTCCTTTTTCTGGACAGTTGCTACGGCCAGACACTTTCTGTGAGCACCTACATTGGTGAGACACTGTACTGTATATTCTTGGCAGTACTTGGTCTTGTCTTGTTTGCGCATTTGATTGGAAATGTGCAGGTACATTATATACATACTTAATTATGCTCTCTACATTGTAGAAGTTCGTTATTCATGAGCATGAAATTCATCATTTTAATCATAATGTATTAATGTAAACTGTTTTTTAGAATATATTGTCTTACATTATTTTTCTTATTATTCCAGACCTACTTGCAATCTATCACTGTGAGGGTTGAGGAGTGGAGATTAAAGCAAAGAGATACGGAGGAGTGGATGAGACATCGCCAACTTCCTGATGAACTGCGGGAAAGAGTTAGACGATTTATCCAGTACAAGTGGCTTGCAACTCGAGGTGTGAATGAAGAGTCTATATTACAGGTTTTACCAGCAGATCTACGACGTGACATTAAACGCCACCTTTGCTTGGATCTTGTTCGCCGGGTAAATACTTTTACATGCTTTTGTACAAATACATAACGACTGCACGTTTGGAACTTCTAGGTTCACCTTTTGGACTAGACTTTTTGTTATCACTATCATATGCTAATCTCTCTTTCTACTGCGAGGTTTCAGGTGCCGTTTTTCTCCCAGATGGATGACCAACTTCTAGATGCCATCTGTGTGCGTCTTGTATCATCACTGTGCACAAAGGGGACATACATTGTCCGTGAGGGTGATCCGGTGACTGAGATGCTTTTCATCATCCGTGGGAAACTAGAGAGCTCCACAACAAATGGTGGCCGCACAGGCTTTTTCAATTCAACTACACTGAAAGCTGGTGATTTCTGCGGTGAGGAACTTCTTGGGTGGGCTCTTGTCCCGAAGCCGACCGCTAGTTTGCCATCATCCACTCGCACAGTGAAGGCACAAATAGAAGTGGAGGCCTTTTCACTCCAGGCTGAGGATCTCAAGTTTGTGGCCAGCCAATTTAGGCGGTTGCACAGCAAGAAGTTGCAGCACACTTTCCGATACTACTCACACCATTGGAGAACCTGGGGCGCGTGCTTCATCCAAGCTGCCTGGCGGCGGTACAGGAGGAGGAAGATGGCGAAGGACCTGAGTATGAGGGAGTCATTCAATTCCGTGAGATCAGAAGACTCGGATGGTGAAGATGACCCTCCACCCAAGAAGAATATCTCTCTAAGAATGATGGCCGGGAAAGTCATGGCTGGGAACAGGAAAGGGCTTCAGGCCATAAAAGAGTTGCCGACACTGAAGAAGCCGGACGAGCCAGATTTCTCGGTCGAACCCTACGAGTAAGGTATAATGTTCTACCCAGAACGGTCACTGATCCTCTAGCTCTGCTACCAAGTTAGTCTGTCTTTGCTGCATTGAGGAGACTGTAATCCGGTTGGAATTTGGATTCGCAGAACCGGTCGTTGATGCGAGAATTCTAATTAACACTGAATCCCAAATGCGCGGTGGGAGACCTTACGAAGAGATGCTAAACAGATTATACTACACATAGATATTCTAGTCATAATTACGTTGTACATTCAGATGTTTATCTGTGTTTGTAAAATTCTTGGTGCCTCAGCACAGGGCGCTGCTACACTGACTGTCTGAGCTTCAAAGAAATCCTGACATTGAAGCCATAGTATGGAGTACCTTTTTGCAGTCTTTTTAGTACGAGGTTTGCTACATATTTTGTTAAAAGTAGACTGTAAATGCTGCATATTCCCCATCACTGTCTATTTCCATTTGTTTGGGCTGGAGTTTCCCGCCAGCAAATTATTTTTGAATTTTTGTGTAAAAGGACCACCTGCCAAGTTGAATGGCCAAAAAAGACTATCTCTGAAATAGATTGACAAAAAAGACCAGCAACAATGTGGCGGCAGGTGCGGCAGCTGACACGTGGCACCTGCCGCCACAGACGCCGGCGGCAGCCCCTGCCGCCACGGGCGCAGGCAGCAGCCCGGGCTTAACAGGTTTTCTCGCCTCACCTGCAACGGGACGGACCGCCACGCAACGAGGCTGCAGCTACTGCTGCTGCGCGTGCACCGCGACAGGCCAGGTGGGCCATGCCGCCACGGCCAGAGGCGGCACCCAGTGCGTAAAGTAGCTTGCCACGCGGTAGCTGCAGCTCGGACCCATTCAAATGCATATCAACTTGGAAAAACTAGTACTTGGTTTAACGTGGGTTAATGGATAGAGTCGTTTTTCTCCGGCCGGCAGTTCATACGACTGGAGTCAGTCCGCCGTACTTACGCGGCTACACTAAACAATAGCCCAGCCCGATTAAACAAAGCAGCATGGCCACCTGGCCCGTCGCAGCGCGCACAGCCTCAGTAGTTGCCGCCTTGCTGCGTGGCGGCATGGCTCATCACTTCGGTCCATCCCGTTGCAGCTGACGCGCGGACGAGAAAACCTGTTAAGCCTGAGCTGCCGCCTGTGCCCGTGGCGGCAGAGGCTGCCGCTGGCGTCTGTGGCGGCAGGTGCCATGTGTCGGCTGCCGCACCTGCCGCCACGCTGCTGATCCTTTTTGTCAATCTGTTTCAGATGCGGTTTTTTTTGACAATTCAACTCGACAGGTGGTCCTTTTAGACAACAGCCAGCAATTTGACACATACTAATTCTGCAAGGGCAGGTTGATATAGCTAAAACTGAACATGAATTTAGAACAAAGCCACCGATTATTTAGCTTTGAAAGACCAAAATTTTATTTTAGAGAATTGGTAGGGGCCGCGCGGACACGTACCCCCTTTACCACAAACTACGACATCCACTCTCCCACTTCGGGAGATGGTAGGCCAGCACATCCACCAAGTGCAATGTGAACCACTAGCCTAGGCCACGACTCTTCTTGATCAGTCGTCGACCCCGTCCAGGTAAGTATGTTGCAAGGGTGCACCTGGGGCTCCTTATATAGCAACCTCTCCCTCTCCTGTCTCCTCTTGCTGGCGAGGTGGTACTAAACAAACTAACTTTTTTTTTTTTGAGAATCAACTAACTCAGAGCGCCCTGGTGGTGCAGCTGGTGCAACGTCGTGGGCCTGATTCTGATGGGGCTTTCGGTGCTCAGGCCCAGTTCATTAGGAAAACGATCTCTCTGGAACAGAATGTCTATTTCATCAAATGGGCTGTCTCCACGAAAGCTGCAGGTAGAACGTGGGCTGTCCGCGCCGCCCACATCCAAGCCCACATAAATCATCTTCGTTATCTGAAAAAACAAAACATAAATCATCTTCGTGGACGTCACACGCGTAAAAAGTGCTGAAACGACGTGGACTGTCCTGCCATGGCCGAGAGGAGCACCCGGAGAGCCCCCGCCCCCGGCCATGGCCACTACAAGATCCCCGCTCGTGGCCACCCGCTGCCCACGCATCACGGGTTCTCCTGATCCACTGCGGCTTAGGGCATCTCCAGTCGTTTGGCGCCTCAGGAGGCATTTTTTTCGCACCTTGAGGGGCTGCCGGCGAAAAAATTGACCTGGGGGGCGAAAATGTTCCACTCGTTGCATCCCCACGAGCAGTGTTGGACTCCCACGAACAGAGCGGCATTTCGTCGAGCATCTTGCCCGCGGCGGCGTCCGACTACCTCCTCGTCGCAGCTAGAGCAGGTCGCGCCCGTGTTGGCCTTGACATTGACCTTGAGCCCCTTGGCCGCGAGCAGGTCGAGGCGCGCGTCGTGGGCGCCGGTCGTCTTCGCCGCCGCCGGAGACGCGCTGCTCGAGCTCGGCGCGCCCGTGCTCCTCGTGTGCGGCATCGACAGCGCCCCCGTGCTCCCGTTCTGCGTGGCTCGCGCCCTCCCTGCCCCGCCGTCGCGTTCGACGCCGCCGAGAAGACTTGTGCATGCCCTCCCTGCCCCTGTGCATGCCCCTTGTGCATGCCCGGCCACGCCCCGGCGGGCGCGGGCGAGCTCCGCCCCGGCCACGCCCCGGCGGGCGCGGGCGAGCTCCGCCCTGGCCACGCAGAGGCGGGCGCGTGCGCGGGCGAGCTCCGCCCCGGCCACCCCCGGGCGGGCGCGGGCGAGCTCCGCCCTGGCCACGCAGAGGTGGGCGCGGGCCGCCCCAGCCACGCCCCGGCGGGCGCGGGCGAGCTCCGCCCCGGCCACGCAGAGGTGGGCGCGGCCGCGGGCCGCCCCGGCCACACCCCGGCGGGCGCAGGCGAGCTCCGCCCCGGCCACACCCCGGCTGGCGCCCGGCCTCCCGCCCTGGCCGCTGCCAGTCGTGCCCGTGCGAGGGGCTGGTGCCGCCCGTGCGTGGCTCGTCGTGGCCGGGGCCGCCCGTGGCCGGCGCGCTCGGGGCCTCCTCCTGTTTCATCTCCAGGTCGCCGGCGAAGCCTCAGCCATCCGAGGCCCCAGTCCCACCAGCGCTTGAGCGGGCCGCCCGCGAACTCGGCGGCGAGCGACGGCGCCGACCGGGTCCGCCGGAACGCCCACTCGGCGGACGCGGAGGAGATGGGCTGGATCTTGCGAGGATGGTGGCCATGGCGCCCAAGCGAGGAGGAAGGAGATGGTCCGCGAGCCCTGCCCCGGCCATGCGCGCTGTGTGGAAGGAAAGGGAGAGGAGAGGAGAAAGAAAATAAAGAAAGGGGAGGAGAGAGGAGAGAGAGGGGAGAGAGGGGCTGACGAGTGGCCCTGTGCATGCAAAAGTCATCTGCCGGCGTCCCCAGCTGCCCGGGGCTGGGTTCGGGGTGGTAGCGCCGGCCGTAAATAACGCGAAATCCGGCAAAAAACGTGTCTCTGGGGTCCAAGTGAAACGTTTTTTGCCCGCCGGGGTTTAAAAAGTGCCTTGGGAGGCTTCCTGGGGGGCCGGCTGGAGATGCCCTTAGATGGATCGGGCTGCAACTTCTGCAGCCATAGCAGCGGCGGAAACGAAGGCAGTCAAAGGCCGGCATGGCCGCGCGGGGGAGCACCACGGGAGGGTGTTGAGGAAGGAAGATCAGGTGCATGCTTCTGATGCCCATCGACGGCAAGCACCAGGTGTGACACAAGGAGCAATTGCACCCAGGGATTGGCGACATCGACGATGTCTGCAAGAGCCCCGAGGACCCAATAAGGGAAGAACAAGAGTATGTGTTTTCTTGCTGATATGAGTTACCTGAAGCCATTGACTGATTATGATCCAAACTGACAGAGGGAGATGTGCAGAGTCTTTGAAGATATATTCAGTTCTCTCCTCTCTGGTTAATTTTTGATGTTTTTCAGATTATGTAGTAGTACTAGTAGTTATGTACGAGAGGGTGTAATCTTGTTGTGCACAAACTAGTGCGTCTCTCATCTGAAGTTCATCCATGGTCAAATCTTTGTGCTGACTTGTAGGAACACCGCCGCAAGATGAGCTGTGCCAATGTGTCTGTCAAAGCAATGGGTGGGTGCTTCAGATTTGTACAGCATGGTACCGTATATGTGTACGTGTCTAAGCCAGTAGCTCACTTTGGAACTGAAAGCTTGGCCAGCTGGAAGGAAGGTTACACTACTCAGCTGTTGGACTGATCAGATAAGAGTTCCTTCGAGTATATGCGTTGGGGTTCTATGTTAATTTTGCTATGCTAGTCTAATTGATGATACCCTGAACCATGCATCCCTGAACCTGAAGCTTCAGTTACAACTTACAAGACTGGACCTAACGCTGGGAGGAGTTTTATTCTGAGATGCACAAATTTTCCTTATTCTGAATTTTGCAAGTTATCTACTGTCCTAGAGATTGTAATAAGGTGACAACACATTTAATAAACTAGCATCTGATGCTTCTAATTAGTTCGTGTTTGCGGAGTTTGCCTCCCTAAAAAATCAGGGTGACATTGTCACCGGACAGAACACAGACTATGATGGTTGCCTATGCAGAAGGACGAACAGGGTGACATTGTCAAGAAATTTGTT
Organism: Triticum dicoccoides; assembly: GCF_002162155.2. Taxonomy (NCBI): domain Eukaryota; kingdom Viridiplantae; phylum Streptophyta; class Magnoliopsida; order Poales; family Poaceae; genus Triticum; species Triticum dicoccoides. Next base: position 659,161,248 of record NC_041391.1, on the reverse strand, counting down.
GCCGTGGTCACTCCAAACAGCAGATCGCTCGATGCCAGTTTATGTTATTTCCAGGTGCAAGCAACAGAGTATGTGCAAAACTGGGCATTGCTAGCCCCGCTGCCACTGACCAACACAGCAATCCTTTTCTTCTACGCCACCACCAAGTGATCCCCCTATCAGTCGTTCATGTTCGGTACGAACAACAACCAGCTCAAAGACAAACGAGGCACAGAACAATAATGCATATTTGCTACTTTCTTGGATAAAGATGTCACAACACCTGAATTTTTCCGACATCGACCTCGTACATATTTTCAAACTATCTTCATGAATAGTGTCTGAATCATTGTGACGCTATTCATGTTCTTGATGCTAGGGGAAAACTACTAGATGTGCTGATGAAATGGTCAGAGAAGAGTATCCAGTGGTCTCGCCATGGTCGTTTCCTTTTTGGCTTCTTTTAGTTGGCCCAGCTTCAATGAGTTTATGTATAGGACATGACACATATTGCTATCATGTAAATAATCCTGTTTGAATGAAGCAGATATGGCAATTATGTATGGCCACTTACTCCTCTTTGGTATATTTTTTTGCGGGGTCCTCTTTGGTATACGGAGAAGAATATTTTGATGCTCAGTTTAACCGACTTTCTATGTCATGGACTTGGTATGTAGGTATGTTGTTTTGCTTCCTTTGTAACCAAGAATGTGTTCAAGCTAGACATAAAAAAGGTTATTGTCATAAGTAGAAAATATTTGAGGATCATTACCCAAAAGAATAATACGGATAAAAGATGCCCATCGACCATGTATGCCACCATATCCATTGATCTACTCAATGAAACTTACCAAATATGTTGTTGCAACATTTATCTACCCTATCATCTCAATATTGAGTAACAATGGATTAAGACACAAAATAATTGACGACGGACTTAAACACAGGTGCGGCGTGGCACCACGCCTCCGCCTACTAGTATCATGTAATTGTTGCATATCCCCCTTCACACTGTCTATTTCCATTTGTTTGGGCTGGAGTAAACTGTCACACACTAGATGGAGTGACCTGCCATCAAATTATTTTTTTGGCGGCTAGCAATTTGAAATGGAGTGACCTGCCATCAAATTATCTTTTGGCAATTAGCAATTTGAAACATGCTGATTCTGCAAGGCCAGGTTGATGTAGCTGAAACTGAACATGCATTTAGCAAATAGCTACCAATTATTTTGAGCATTGAAGGACCAAAAATTAATTTAGAGAATTGGCAGGGGCCGCGCGAACGCGTACCCCCTCTACCACAAATTACGACGTCCACTCTCCCACTTGGGGAGATGGTAGGCCAGCACCAAGTGCAATGTGGACCACTAGCCCAGACCACGACTCTTCTTGATCAGCCGTTGACCCCGTCCAGGTAAGTACTCCCTCCGTCCGAAATTACTTGTCATCAAAATGGATGAAAATGGATGTATCTAGAACTAAAATACATCTAGATACATCCATTTTAATGACAAGTATTTCCGGACGGAGGGAGTATGTTGCAAGGGTGCACCAGAGGCTCCTTATATAGCAACTTATCCCTCCCCTGCCTCCTCTCGCTGGCGAGGTGGTTCTAAACAATACTACTAACTAAGAACGATGTGGTGCATCTGCAGCAAGGTTGTGGGCCTGATTCTGATGGGGCTTTCGGTGCTCAGGCCCAGTTCATTAGGAAAACGATTTCTCTGGCACAAAACGTCTATTTCATCAAATCAAATGGGCTGTCTCCATCCCTTAAAAAAATCAAATGGGCTGTCTCCACGAGAAGACCTAAGAGGGTGTTGGGCCGGAAGACCAGGTGATTCTGATGACCATCGACTGCAAGCACCAGGTGTGGCACCTTTTTTTTCCCGTAAAAAAGAAGGTGTGGCACAATGATTACTCAAAAAAAAAAGGTGTGGCACAAGGAGCAATTGCACCCAGGGGTTGGCGATGTCGACGAGGTCTGCGACATTATTATTTTTTTGACATGATTACCGACATGAGTTATCTGAAGCCATGGACTGATTATGATCCAAACTGACAGAGGGAGATGTGCACAGTCTTAGAAGATATATTCAGTCTTACCTGAAGCTTCAGTTACAAGTAGAACCTCACGCTGGGAGGAGTTTTTATTCTGAGAAGCACCAATTTTCCTTATTCTGAATTATTGTCAGCACACATTGAATAAACTACTCATCTGATGCTTTTAATGAGTTCGTGCACTCTTGGAGCATGGATGTTAGCAATTGACAGAGTCATGCACGTATACAGTTGGTGTTCTAAAATTTCGTTTGCTCTGAAGGCAGAAAGGATATCCACGTGAACTCTGAAGACAGAAACGGGTACTCTGAATCCTACGTTCATCGCTCTGTGACGCTAAGTGTTTTAAATCTTGCAGGACCAAATATAACCAAAATATGTGGACACCCCCCTAAACCCACTTGTCCCGCAGAAATCATAATTTGCCACTCTCGCACTTCATCTCAATTTCTCATGTATTTATTATGCTTATGTATCTTTACTTAATGTGCAGATCATAGACTGCCACAGACCAGCTATCAAGTAGTACTACACTGCTGAGCACAACAATAACATTCTGTTGCTTATACTTCTTGCTTAGTATCTTCCAAGACTATATCTCATATTCCCTCTCACTTATGAAATTGTCAAAGCTACTGGAGTTGTTGCAAATACTGCCTGTGAAGGGGCTGTATACAACCTGCTACTTTACTTGTTAGCTAGTCATGTACAGTATCTGGATGCTTTTATATCTAACCTTTCAACATTTCATATGTTGAAATTCACTAAATTTCAACTCAAATGTGTTGCTCAAGTTTTCATCCCTTTTTTAAAAATTATGTAGCAATTTTTTTAGAATCCCCTGCTCTTCTTCATTCATGTTCTAGGTGCATTATGGTACTATTTGCTATCTGTTGATGGCCAAACAGCCTGCTGGAAAATGAGTTGCAAGAATGAAACCGGGTGTAATGTTAGGTACCTGGACTGTGGTTTACGCCAAATCAGACATCGGCTAGTACATCTTAGGTCTTCAGCAGCTGCAATGCTACTATTCAATATTAAAGGTCCAATGTTTAACTTAGAAAATTGGCACGGGCCAAACAAACACATAAAGCCTCACAACTATAAAAGACCAAGATTTAATTTAAAAAATTGGCAGGGGCCGCGCGAACGCGTACCCCCTCTACCATAAATTATGACGTCCACTCTCCCTCTTGGGGAGATGGTAAGCCAACGCATCCACCAAGTGCAATGTGGACCACTAGCCTAGGCCACGACTCTTCTTGATCAGCCGTCGACCCCGTCCAGGTAAGTATGTTGCAAGGGTGCACCCAGGGATCATTATGTAGCAGTCTCTCCCTCCCCTGCCTCCTCTTGCTGGCGAGGTGGTACTAAACAAACTGGCTAAGAGCGCAGCACCGTGGTGCGGCTGGTGCAAGGTCGTGGACCTGATTCTGATGGGACTTTTGGTGCTCAGGCCCAGTTCACTACAAAACCGATCTCTCTGGCACTAGAAAAACGATCTCTCACATCCAAGCCCACATAAATCATCTTCGTGTTTCTAAAAAAAAAAAGGTGCTGAAACGATGTGGACTGTCCTGCCATGGCTGAGAGGAGCACCCGGAGAGCCCCCTCCCCTCAAAAAAAAGGAAAAAAAAAAGGAAAACGGAGAGCCCCCGCCCCGGCCATGGCCAACTGACAGAGGGAGATGTGCGCAGTCTTAGAAGATATATTCAGTTACCTCCTCTCTGGTTAATTTTGATGTTTTTCAGGTTATGTTTATGTAGTACTCCCTCTGTAAACTAATATAAGAGCGTTAAGATTACTAAAATAGTGATCTAAACACTCTTATATTAGTTTACGGAGGGAGTACGAGAGAATGTAATCTTGTTGTGCATTGCGTTCATCCATTGTCAACTGTTTGTACTAACTTGTAGGAACACCGCTGCAAGATGAGTTGCGCTAATGTGTTTGTGAAAACAATGGGTGGGTGCTTCAGACTTGCATAACAGGTAGCGTATATGTGTATGTGCCTAAGCTAGTATAGCTCACTTTGGATGTGAAAAGCTTTGGTAAGCTGGAAGGAAGGTTACACTTGTCAGCTGTTGGACTGACCAGATAATAGTTCCTTTGAGTATATACGTTGGGGTTCTATGTTAATTTTGCTATGCTAGTCTAATTGATGATACCCTGCACCCTGAACGGCTGAACCTGAAGCTTCAGTTACAGGTAGGCTCACGCCGGGAGGAGTTTTATTCTGAGAAGCTCCAGTTTTCCTTTCTCTGAATTTTGCAGGTTATCTATTGTCCTAGTATCCTAGAGATTGTAATAAGGTGACCACACATTGAATAAACTAGCATCTGATGCTTTTACTTAATTCGTACACTCTTGGGGCATGGATGTTAACAATTCACAGAGTCATGCACGGTGTTCTAAAATTTCGTTTGCTCTGAAGGCAGAAAGGATATCCACGTGAACTCTGAAGACAGGAACGGGTACTCTGAAACCTACGTTCATCATTGTATGACGCTAAGTGTTTAAATCTTGCAGGACCAAGTATATAACGATAATATGTGGACATCCCGCTAAGCCCACTTGTCCCGCATAAATCATATGTGGCCACAATATCAAGTATAACATTCTTGTCGCTTATACTTTTTGCCCAGTACTGTATCTTCCAAGACTATATCTCATATTCTTTCTAACTTGTGAAATTGTCAAAGCTACTGGAGGTGTTGCAAAGACTGCCTGTGAAGGGGCTGTACACAACCTGCTACTTTACTTGTTAGCTAGTCATGTATGGTATCTGGATGCTTTTATATGCAGCCTTTCAACATTTCATATGTTGAAATTCACCAAATTTCAAGTCAAAAGTGTTGCTCAAGTTTTCATCCTTCTTTCTATTAAGGGATCTAATAATGTAGCGATTTTTTTAGAAGCCTGCTGGAAAATGAGTTGCAAGAATGAAACTGGGGAGTTGAATCCACTGGGGAGGAGCCAAGCAATGGTGTACGCAGGCAGAGCACTCTTCTTTCAGTTCTTTGTGTGGTGTCCGTCCTGACGCAAGGAAGAATTCGGGAGTGCATTAAAAAGTGTGATGCCAATGTGTATGTGATGCTTTTCGATTGTCAACCCGAGTTTCTTGTATATATAAGCATAAAAAGTTTTTCTGCTTTGCCATCCTGGATTAGAATAACACAACACTCCGTAACATAGAATCTGTTTGGAGGACGAACGCTCTATCTCTGCCTGACAGCCAGTGGTTTGTTTGCGCGTGCATGCGACTGACGGAGACGGCTCAATCTGGATCAGGATATTGGCTGAGCCGTGGGCGGATTAGCTGTTCCGCCTGTACAGGACGAGCTGCTGTCATATTTAATGCGCCTGCAACCTGGTCTTTTTTACTACGATAGCTATGATATAGGAAGAGAAAATACCATGGGCGGCACAGATCCCCATCCTATTGGACAACCCTGATTTCAGGTTCATCTGAGCACGGGCTCAGAAAGCAATATCTGATGTAATATTAGGTACCTCGACTGTGATATTACGCCGAATCAGACATCGGCTAGTACAACTTATGTCTTCAGCAGCTGCAACGCTAGTACTATTTCAATAATAAAGGTCCAATGTTTAATTTAGAGAAATGGCAGGGGTCAAACAAACACAAAAATCCTCGCAACTATAAAAGACCACATTTAATTTAAAGAATTGGCAAGGGCCGCGCGGACGCGTACCCCCTCTATCACAAATTATGACGTCCACTCTCCCACTTGGGGAGATGGTAAGCCAACGCATCCATCAAGTGCAATGTGGACCACTAGCCTAGGCCACGACTCTCCTTAATCAGTCGTCGACCCCGTCCAGGTAAGTATGTTGCAAGGGTGCACTGAGGGATCATTATATAGCATCCTCCCCCACCCCTGCCTCCTCCCGTTGGCGAGGTGGTACTAAACAAACAAGAGTACAAAGGTTTATTTTTATTTTTTGAGGTGCAACCGGTGCAAGTTCATGGGCCTGATTCTGGTGAACCTTCGATGCTCAGGGCATCTCTAGCCGCGCCCCCAACAGGCCCTCCCCAGGCGATTTTGCCGCGCCGGCGCCAAAAAAAGGCCCCAGTCGCGCCCCCAGAAGCCCGTTTTTCGCCGGCTCGGGCCAAAACTGGTGCCGGCGGACCCAGGCCGAACCCGGCGCCCTGGGGGGCGCTTGGGGAGCCAGCACAAGCGAAAAATGCGCGTGGGCCCGCCCTGGAAGCGACCCGAGGGCCTTTTCCCGCCGTTTCTTGACGCTTTTCCCTCGCATCTCTCCCGCTCGCTCGCCTTCCTCCCGCCATTCTCTCCCTTTCTCCCGCCAAACCCCCTCCTGCTCACCGCGAAGAAGCACGCCATGCCGCCGAAGAAGTACGCCATGCCGCGCGCGCGCGGCAACCGCGACTGGCGCCGTGGCCCAGCCGAAGCAGAGGAAGCCGAGGGCGCCGCCATCGAAGCCACCGGGCCTGTCGAACGCCGAGTGGAGGGTGGAAGTTCAGCGGCGCGAAGCAGTCACCGCCGACAGGCGGAACAGGGCCATAGCCAAGAAGGCCCGCGACAACGCGGCGCGCGCGGCGGCGTCTTCCTCATCGGTTGACCAGGCGGGGATGAATCCACCCGTCGTCAGCCACGCCCAGTACGCGCCCTGGGGACAGCAAGGCGCCGGATCTCCATGGGGTTCATCGTCGCCCGGCTACGCCGACGGCGACGCGCACGGTGGGTTCAACCCAAACGTGACCTTCCCTTATGGTCACCCCGCTACGCGCACGCCCTCGCCCGCCTTCGCCGGCGTGCAGTACCCTCCATACAACTACTCGCCGCCCGCCGCCTATGCGTCCACACCGACGCCCCATCTCTACCGCGGACCGCTACCCTTCTCGCACCTCGGCGACGCCGACGACACGGGAGCCGACATGGACGACATCATCGCGACAGGATCGATCGCGGCCGCCGCATCTCCCGGGTTCGCCACCCAGGACGAGGTAGTGGACCTCAGCGGCGACATGGAGGCCGAGCTCGGCTACGTCTACGGCGACGACGTGCAAGAACCCGAGGAGGAGGAGGACGAGGAGGAGGAGGAGGAGGAGCCGGCTCCTGTTCCGACGAAGGGGCGCCAGAAGAAGAAGAAGCGGGTGGCTAGGTCAGGCGAACCGCGCATCAAGTGGACGTCCAAGGAGGAGGAATGCCTCGCCGAAGCATGGAAAGTCGTCTGCCTCGACCCGACCACCGGCGTGAACCAGAGCTTGGACACGTACTGGGACCGCATCAAGGCCGAGTTCGACGAGCGGAAGCTCGTCGACCCCTACTTCAAAGGCGTCTACATGTAGCGCGGCTCCAAGGCGATGGTGAACCATTGGGGGCGTATCCAGTTGGCGTGCAACAAATGGCATGGAATCGTCGAGGAGGTCGCGGCTCGCCCGGAGAGCGGCGCCAGCGTTGAGGATCAGGTACGCACGCCGTTCGCCCGCATATCTTCGTCCCCTACGCCCGCCGCCCGCCAACTGTTTGTCCCTCCGCGCAGCTGCTGCGTATGTTCGCCATGTATCGGGGCGACAACCAAGACGCCGACTTCAAGCACCTCCACGTCTACAAGCGCATTGACAAGTGCGAGAAGTGGGCGGAAGTCCGACGTGCCCTCGACAAGGCCAAGGAGACATACAAGCCAAATGCGACGACTCCGGGCGCGTCAGAGGGACGGCCGGATGGCCACAAATTGGCAAAGAAGGGGAAAAGCGCCGACGCGGCAACCGCGCGAGTGCAGGAGTCCATCGAGCATTGCCTCGCCGACGCCCAGGCCCGGGCCGTCCTACGCGAAGAGAAGACCGAGGCGCGGTGGTCGTCGCTAATGAAGAACAACGCCGTCAAGCTCGACCTGCTCCGGACGAACGTCGCCGCGAAGAAGAGGAACACCGACATGGCTTTTCTGATGAGCGGGGCGGACATGCTCCAGAGCAACAACGAGAAGCTCAAGGCGTGGTACCTAGTGCAGCGCGGCCTCATCCTGAACGAGCTGCCACGGCGACGCCGACGACGCCGACGACGCCCACGACCACACGGACGCCAAGCCCGAACGACGCCTTTACATCACCGCCCAGCAGTGCCGAAGCCGCGCCGACGCAGCCCTGCACCGAAGCAGCTCCGACACCGACGAGCCCGCGCACGCCGACTCCGCCAACGCCTGGAGCCGACCCTGCCGAGTGAATCGTTGCGCACGGCGGCGCTCTGTTTTTTGTAACGCCAGACTACGTCCGATCGCCGGATTTGCGGCGTCTTTTGAGAGCGGGAACGACCAAGTTTGAATTTCCCGCATCCTGGGGCCGGCGCGTGGGGGCGTGACTGGGAGCTAGGTCGCCCCCAGGGGCCGAACTAGCGCCGGCACGCCCCCAGGCCACTCTATTTAGGCGCCCTGGGGGCAAACGGCTGGAGATGCCCTCACGCCCAATTCATTAGAAAACGATCTTTGGGACAATAGAAGGTTGATTTCAAATGGATTGTCTGGGCTGGGTAGATGCATGCATCCACGGTGGTCAGGCCTCGTGGGCTCAGGTGGAGGATGTTGCAAATAATAAATATAAAGAGTTCCCGCAAAAAAATATGGAAAGAAGAGTACGAGATGATTTTTTTTTGCGGAGAAGAGAGTACGAGATGATGATCCCATAATTAACGAGTTGGAGCCAATGATAATCACATGCAGCTGAAAGATTTTTTTTCAAGGGTACACGTGCAGTTAAAAAATTACTGTGGATGCATACTAGCGAATACTCCTTACTTCCCAAAATATAAAACGCTTGACTTTCCACGATCTTTAATGCATAACTTTGATTACTAATATATATACAAAATTATATGAATCTAGCATGTATAAATAGTATCACATATTTGTCGTGCAAAATAGTTTTATTTTATATATCTTTATACTAATTATGTAGACATGCTACAAGTGAAAATCATAGTTAAAATTATGTCAAACAGTCCCCGCAAAAAAAATTATGTCAAAGAGCAAAACAAAAGAAGTCAACCGTGCCTTATATTTTCGAAATGAGTGAGTACTTCTTTCAGAACAACCGAGTAGCTTTAATTAAGGATTATATACTTTTTTAGAATTAATTAAGGAATATTTTTTTTAGTCTAGGAATATATACATGGGAGGAGGACGGGAGAGTTCTAATTAAATTGCATGTGGAGACTTCTAAAAACACAAGCTCGTGGCCACCCACTGCCCCGCATCACGGGTTCTTCTGACCCACTGCAGCAACTCTGCAGTCATAGCAGCTGCGGAAACGAAGGCAGTGAAAGGACCAAACTCATCTGCATGGCCGTGCGGGGGAGCACCACCGGAGTGTGTTGGGGCCGGAAGACGACGTGCTTGTGATGCCCATCGACTGCAAGCGCCAGGTGTGGCACAAGGAGCAATTGCACCAAGGGATTGGCGATATCGATGAGGTCTGCAAGAGCCCCGAGAACCCAAGAAGGGAAGAACAAGGTAAGGGTGTGTGCTGATAATGATCCAAACTGACAGAGGGAGATGTGCGCAGTCTTAGAAGATATATTCAGTTCTCTCCTCTCTGGTTAATTTTGATGTTTTTCAGATTATGTAGTAGTAGTACTCCCTCCGTCCCATAATGTAAGATGTTTTGACAAGTGTCAAAAACGTCTTACATTATGGGACGGAGGGAGTAGTTATGTATGAGAGAATGCAATCTTGTTGTCCACAAACAAGTGCGTTTTCATATGAAGTTCATCCATGGTCAAATCTTTGTGCTGACTTGTAGGTGTTAAGCACAATATGCGTGATATGATGGCGTGTACAGCAAGGAGGATCACCACCGAAGGATGAGTAGTTATATAGGATATTCATGTACTCTTTATCTTGTTTTATCTCTTGTATTCTTCTCTTTCAAGATGTAATCTCTCCAACAACCTGTACGCATAGTAGGGCTCGCACCCCCTCTATTTAACACGTAGCACGTCAGCCTGGATCGGCAAGACGTTTACCGCAATCGCACATGGTATACAGAGCAATCTTCTTCCCAAAACCCTAGCAAACCCATCTCCACCAAAGTGCGCAGCATGTCTTCCTCCACCTCCTCCTTCCAGCCAACCCTCAGCGGAGGAGTCACGGAGAAACTCTCCCGCACCAACTACATCCTGTGGCGGACTCAGATCACGCCACAGCTGCGGGGCGCCGGCGTTTACCACTATGTCGATGGCACGTCGACCGAGCCGGCCAAAACCCACGTCACCAAAGATGCCGCTGGGAAAGAAACCAAGGGGCCGAATCCTCTCCATCCGCTCTGGGTGAAGGAGGATCATCAGGTCCTTGGATATCTACTCCAACACCTATCCAAGGAGGTGCTCGTCACGGTGACCGCGATCACCACGACGCGCGAACTCTGGGTGGCGCTGGCGAGCATGTTCTCGTCACAGTCACTCAGCCACGTCAACAACATTCGCACGTCGCTGATCAACGCGGAGAAGGGCAACCAATCGGTGTCCTCCTTCTTCGCCGCCATGAGGGGGCTCACTGATGAACTCGCCGCGGCGGGAAAACCAATCCAAGACGACGAGCTCATATCCTACATCCTCCACGGGCTGGACCAAGACTATCAGCCCCTCGTCTCCGCCTTGGACGCTCGCGTCACTCCGGTAACCCTTGATGAGCTCTTCACTATGCTTAGCAATTTTAATCAGCGTATGGCGCAGTTTCACGGCTCCGGTGGCAGCTTCAAGTCCTCGGCCAACTCTGTCTCCAGAGGCCGCGGTGGCGGCTCTCGCTCTCGTTCCTCCCCTCGTGGCAAGGGAAGGTCCGGTGGCGGCGGCTACTCCAACAACACTCGCGGCGGCGGACGCTCTGGCAGCTCAAAAGGGCACCACAGTGGCGGCTCCAACAGATCGCTTCCGGACTTCCCTCGCTGCCAAATTTGTGGCAAGCCCGGCCACACGGCGAGGGGCTGTTGGTACCGATACGAAGATGATGATGGTGATTCCTTGCAAGACAAAGAAAAAGTTGTTGCCGCTGCCGATGGTTCCTACGGGGTCGACACAAATTGGTATGTCGATAGCGGAGCCACCAAACACATCACCAACAAGCTTGTGAAGGTCACCATGAAGGATAAGTATCGTGGAAAAGACCAAATCCACACGGCCAGTGGTGAAGGTATGGACATACGTCACATTGGTCATTCAATTTTTAATACCCCCAACCGAAAAATACATCTCAAAAGAATCTTGCATGTTCCTAGTGCCCACAAAAATCTTATATCTGTTCATAGAATTGCTATTGACAATCATGTTTTTCTCGAGTTTCATCCTTATTTCTTTTTTATTAAGGATCAGGCAACGAAGAAAGTGCTCTATCGAGGTAGATGTGTTCGAGGACTCTACCCGTTGATTCCGGACTTTAGAAGATTCAATAAACAAGCTTGTGGTGCTATCAAGCTTTCGTCCACACGATGGCACGATTGTTTAGGACATGCCTCTTTTTCTTTAATTGAAAAGCTACTTAGGAAAAATAAGCTCTCGTTTGTTGGTGAGCAAAATATTGAAACTATTTGTGATTCATGCCAGTGTGCTAAAAGTCATCAGCTACCATATCCTATATCTACTAGTGTCTCCACTAAACCTTTGCAATTGATCTTTTCTGATGTGTGGGGCCTGGTCCCTCCTCTGTTGGCAGACACACTTACTATGTAAGTTTTACCGATGACTATAGCAAGTTCTCCTGGATCTATCTTCTTAAGAAAAGGTCCAACATCTTTCAAGTCTTTAAGAACTTCCAAGCACTCGTTGAAAGGAAGTTTGACAACAAAATTATAGCTGTCCAATCCGATTAGGGAGGGAATACGAGAAACTCAATTCCTTCTTCCAAAACATTGGCATATCACACCATGTATCATGCCCCCACGCTCACCAACAAAACGGGTCAGCCGAACGCAAGCATAGGCACATAGTTGAGGTTGGTTTGGCCCTTCTATCAGGAGCTTCTATGCCCCTCAAATTCTGGGACTAGGCGTTTCTTACAGCTGTCCACACCATCAACATGCTACCTAGTCGTGTCATCAATCATGAAACACCTATGGAACGCCTTCTCCATGTCAAACCGGACTACACATCTCTCCGTGTCTTTGGCTGTGCTTGTTGGCCAAATCTTCGTTCGTACAATAATCGCAAACTCATGTTTAGATCCAAGCAATGTGCTTTTCTTGGCTATAGTGCTCAGCACAAAGGTGTCAAGTGTCTTGACATCTCCACCGGACGGGTCTACATCTCACGGGATGTCGTGTTTGATGAGACTAAGTTTCCCTTTGCCGACCTACATCCTAATGCCGGTGCTCTCCTACACAAGGAAATCTTGCTTTTACCATCCCATCTCTCTAGCTATGATCAAGGGGGTGTTACTAATTGTGATGATCATATGTTGACTAACCCTACTGATAGCCCTTATGAGCCTTGTGACGATGCAGAAAACAGTAGTGAAAAAATCACAGCAAATGGTGAAGAAAAACTGCAGCAGCTCCATATTTCATGTGCCCTAGCCTGAGCAATAAATCTCCCTCGGGATCTGGGTAGGTGCTGTCGCCGTGCAACGAATCTGCCTCGGGATCGGAGTTCTGCCGCGGATCTGCTGCACCAGAACCGATAGGTGCAAGCGCAGGCGCGCGTGCAGCCACGACAGCCGCAGGTCGGTGCACCGAGCCACCCGCGCCAGCCACGCGGCGGGTCCTGGAAGGCCACGGGGACTCTCCTCACGCACGCCAATCGCCGCCGGACAGATGGAGGGTCGGTGCTGGTCTGGACGGCGCACGGTGATACGTCTCCAACGTATCTATAATTTTTGATTGTTCGATGCTATTATATTACCTCTTTTGGATGTCTATGGGCTTTATTTTACACATTTATATCATTTTTGGGACTAACCTACTAACCGGAGGCCCAGCCCGTGTTGCTGTTTTTTGCCTATTTCAGTATTTCGAAGAAAAAGAATATCAAACGGAGTCCAAACGGAATGAAACCTTCGGGAGCGTGATTTTTGGAACGAACATGATCCGGAGAACTTGGAGTGCAAGCCAAGAAGCAGCCAAGGCGGCCACGAGATAGGAGGGCGCGCCCACCCCTCGTAGGCGCGCCCCCCTATCTCGTGGACCCCTCGGGCGGCCACCGACGTATTTCTTCCTTCTATATAAGCCTACATACCACAAAAACATCCAGGGAACCACCTAAGAAATATTTCCGCCACCGTAACCTTCTGTATCCGCGAGATCCCATCTTGGAGCTGTCGCCGGTGTTCTGCCGGAGGGGGAATCCACCATGGAGGGCTTCTACATCAACACCATAGCCCCTCCAATGAGTTGTGAGTAGTTTACCACAGACCTTCGGGTCCATAGTTATTAGCTAGATGACTTCTTCTCTCTTTTTGGATCTCAATATAATGTTCTCCCCCTCTCTTGTGGAGATCTATTTGATGTAATCTCTTTTTGCGGTGTGTTTGTCGAGATCCGATGAATTGTGGGTTTATGATCAAGTTTATCTATGAATAATAATTGAATCTTCTCTGAATTCTTTTATGTATGGTTGAGTTATCTTTGCAAGTCTCTTCGAATTATCGGTTTTGTTTGGCCTACTAGATTGATCTTTCTTGCCATGGGAGAAGTGCTTAGCTTTGGGTTCAATCTTGCGGTGTTCTTACCCAGTGATAGAAAGGGTTGCAAGACACATATTGTATTGTTGCCATCTAGGATAAAAAGATGGGGTTTATATCATATTGCTTGAGTTTATCCCTCTACATCATGTCATCTTTTTTAATGCATTACTCTGTTCTTATGAACTTAATACTCTAGATGCATGCTGGATAGCGGTCGATGTGTGGAGTAATAATAGTAGATGCAGGCAGGAGTCGGTCTACTTGTCATGGATGTGATGCCTATATACATGATCATGCCTAGATAACATGATAATTATTCGCTTTTCTATCAATTGCTCGACAGTAATTTGTTCACCCACCGTAATACTTATGCTATCTTGAGAGAAGCCTCTAGTGAAACCTATGGCCCCCGGGTCTATTCTTTATCATATAAGCTTTCAATCTACTTTTATTTGCATCTTTACTTTCTGTATCTATATCACAAAATACCAAAAATATATTTATCTTATCATATTATCTCTATCAGATCTCACCTTCGCAAGTGGCCGTGAAGGGATTGACAACCCCTTTATCGCGTTGGTTGCGAGTTCTTTGTTTGTTTGTGTATGTTCGTGGGACTTGTGAGGAGCCTCCTACTAGATTGATACCTTGGTTCTCAAAAACTGAGGGAAATACTTACGCTACTGTGCTGCATCACCCTTTCCTCTTCAAGGAAAACCAACGCAAAGCTCAAGACGTAGCAAGAAGGATTTCTGGCACCGTTGCCGGGGAGGTCTTCGCTCAAGTCAAGACATACCAAGTACCCATCACAAATTCATCTCCCTCGCATTTACGTTATTTGCCATTTGCCTCTCGTTTTCCTCTCCCCCACTTCACCCTTGCCGTTTTATTTGCCCTCTCTCTCTCAATCTCTCTCTTTCACTTGCCTTTTTTCGTTTTCTTGTGTGCCTGTTGTCCTTATGGCTTTGCTAAGAGTACCGACCTCCTTCTTAGAAGGTTCGAAGAGATTGAATCAAATATTAGAAGCTTTATGAATTTGCAATTTGAGCATAATAATTTCTTTAGAAAAGAGTTTAAAGAACAAAAAGATTTTTTGGGTCTTATGAATAAGGAGCTTGATGATATGAATAAAGAATTTTATGGTGTGAACTCTCAAATTACCCGGCTTGAAAGGGCTATAGCCCAAATTTCTGATAAGCAAGCTACCTTAGTCAATAAGATGGCTGCCAAACCAGAAAAGTTCCATGAAAATAATGATGAAGATCTTAAAGTCATTGATGTGTCCCCTATTAGATCCTTGTTTTGCAATATGAATCTTGATAATAATGGGACTGAAAGTGAATCAACTTTTGTTAAAAAACGTTCCAATAATTTGGAGTTTTTAGATCTTGATGCTAAATTTGGTCAAAGTGCAATTGGAGAGGTCAAAACTTTAAATAGTATTGAACCCACTATCTCGGATTTCAAGGAATTTGATTATGATAATTGTTCTTCAGAAAGTTGTATTTCCTTGTTGCAATCCGTTGTTAATTCTCCTCATGCTTATAGTCAAAATAAAGCCTTTACCAAACATATTGTTGATGCCTTGATGCAATCTTTTGACGAAAACCTTAATTTGGAAGTTTCTATACCTAGAAAACTCAATGATGAGTGGGAACCTACTATAAATATTAAAATTAAAGATTATGAGTGTTTTGCTTTGTGTGATTTGGGTGCTAGTGTTTCCACGATTCCGAAAACTTTATGTGATATTCTAGGTTTCCATGATCTTGATGATTGCTCTTTAAATTTGCACCTTGCGGATTCCATCATTAAAAAGCCAATGGGAAGAATCAATGATGTTCTAATTGTTGCAAATAGAAATTTGGTGCCCGTTGATTTTATCGTTCTTGATATAGATTGCAATCTTTCTTGCCCTATTATTCTTGGTAGACCTTTTCTTAGAACGATTGGTGCGATTATTGATATGAAGGAAGGGAATATTAGATTCCAATTTCCATTAAAGAAAGGCATGTAGCACTTTCCAAGAAAGAAAGTCAAATTACCCTATGAATCCATTATGCGGGCTACCTATGAATCAAGTGCCAAAGATGGCACTACTTAGATCTATCTTCGCTTTTATGCCTAGCTAGGGGCGTTAAACGATAGCGCTAGTTGGGAGGCAACCCAATTTTCTTTGTGTTTCTTGTTTTTGTTCCTGTTTAGTAATAAATTTTGCATCTACTTTCTGTTTAGATGTGTTTTCATGTTTTATTTAGTGTTTGTGCCAAGTAGAACCTATAGGATAACCTATGGTATGAGTTGATTTGATTCTGCTGAAAAACAGAAACTTTGCGCTCACGAGAAAAAATTCAATAAATCACAGGAACGTGCTTTTTCATTGATTCTTTTTGCTGCTGATCAATAAAAAAAATTAGGACGTCCTATTTTGGTAGGATTTTTAAGGTTCCAGAAGTTTTCGTTAGTTACAGATTGCTACAGACTGTTCTGTTTTTGACAGATTCTGCCTTTCATGTGTTGTTTTCTTACTTTGATGCATCTATGGCTAGTATGTAAGGGTATGAACCATAGAGAACTTGGAATATAGTAGGTTTAACACCAATATAAATAAAGAATGAGTTCATTACAGTACCTTATGTGGTGGTTTTGTTTTCTTTCACTAACGGAGCTTATGAGATTTCTTGTTGAGTTTTGTGTTGTGAAGTTTTCAAGTTTTGGGTAAAGATTTGATGGACTATGGAATAAAGGGTGGCAAAAGCCTAAGCTTGGGGATGCCCAAGGCACCCCAAGATATTCAAGAATAGCCAAAAGCCTAAGCTTGGGGATGCCCCGGGAAGGCATCCCCTCTTTCGTCTTCGTTCATTGGTAACTTTACTTGGAGCTATATTTTTATTCGCCACATGATATGTGTTTTGCTTGGAGCGTCGTGTATTATATTAGTATTTTCTTGTTAGTTTACCACAATCATCCTTGCTGTACACACCTTTTGGGAGAAGCCTACTTGATTGAAATTTTATTAGAATATGCTATGTGCTTCACTTATATCTTTTGAGCTAGATAGTTTTTGCTCTAGTACTTCACTTATATCTTTTAGAGCACGACGGTGGATTAATTTTGAAGAAATTGTTGATCTCTCATGCTTCAGTTATATTATTTTGAGAGTCTTTTAGAACAGCATGGTATTTGCTATAGTTATGAATTTGGTCCTAGAATGATGAGCATCCAAATTGGGTATAATAAAAACTATCATAAAAGGTGCATTAAACACTAGGATCAATTTTATGCTTGATAATTGTTTTGAGATATAAAGGTAGTAATGCTAGAGTCATGCTAGTGGATAATTATGAAATTGAGAAATACTTGTGTTGAAGTTGGCAAGTCCCGTAGCATGCACGTATGGTAAAAGTTGTGTGACA
This sequence comes from Triticum dicoccoides, assembly GCF_002162155.2. Classification (NCBI taxonomy): domain Eukaryota; kingdom Viridiplantae; phylum Streptophyta; class Magnoliopsida; order Poales; family Poaceae; genus Triticum; species Triticum dicoccoides. Next base: position 659,144,143 of record NC_041391.1, on the reverse strand, counting down.
AATTTGTTGCATGAGGTGCTCGTTTGATTGTCTTCCTTATGAGTGGCAGTCGGGGACGAGCGATGGTCTTTTCCTACCAATCTATCCCTCTAGGGGCATGCGTAGTAGTACTTTGCTTCGAGGGCTAAGTAGACTTTTGTAATAAGTATATGAGTTCTTTATGACTAATGTGAGTCCATGGATATACGCACACTCATCCTTCCACTATGCTAGCCTCTATTTTACCGCGCAATTTTCGCCGGTATCATGAACCCATTATTTACCTTCCTCAAAACAGCCACCATACCTACCTATTATGGCATTTCCATAGCCATTCCGAGATATATTGCCATGCAACTTTCCACCATTCCGTTTATTATGACACGTTCCATCATTGTCATATTGCTCTTTGCATGATCATGTAGTTGACATCGTATTTGTGGCAAAGCCACCATCATAATTTTCATACATGTCACTCTTGATTCATTGCATATCCCGGTACATCGCCGGAGGCATTCATATAGAGTCATATCTTGTTCTAGCTTTGAGTTGTAATTCTTGAGTTGTAAATCAATAAAAGTGTGACGATCTTCATTATTAGAGCATTGTTCCAGTGAGGAAAGGATGACGAAGACTATGATTCCCACACAAGTCGGGATGAGACTTCAGACTTTATAAAAATAAAAGAGGCCAAAGAAGCCCACTAAAAAGAAAAAAGAAAGAAAGAAAGAAAAAGAAAAGGAAAAAAAGGAAAAGAAAAAAAATGAGAGAAAAAGAGAGAAGGGACAATTGCTACTATCTCTTTTCCACACTTGTGCTTCAAAATAGCACCATGATCTTCATGATAGAGAGTCTCCTATGTTGTCACTTTCATATACTAGTGGGAATTTTTCATTATAGAACTTGGCTTGTATATTCCAATGATGGGCTTCCTCAAAATGCCCTAGGTCTTCGTGAGCAAGCAAGTTGGATGCACACCCACTTAGTTTCTTTTGTTGAGCTTTCATACATTTATAGCTCTAGTGCATCCGTTGCATGGCAATCCCTACTCACTCACATTGATATCTATTAATGGGCATCTCCATAGCCCATTGATACGCCTAGTTGATGTGAGACTATCTTCTCCCTTTTTGTCCTTACAACCACCACCATATACCACCATAGTGCTATGTCCATGGCTTGCGCTCATGTATTGAGTAAGAGTTGAAGAAAAGCTGAAGCGCGTTAAAAAGTATGAACCAATTGCTCGGCTCGTCATCGGGGTTGTACATGATGGGAGTATGTTGTGTAATGAAAATGAAGCATGGCCTAACTATATGATTTTGTAGGTATAAGCTTTCTTTGGCTATGCTATTTCGATAGGACATGATTATTTGTCAGTATGCTTCAAAGTATTATTATTTTTATGTTTTATAAGCTTTTATCTTGAATCATTTGGATCTGAACATTCATGCCACAATAAAGAAAATTACATTGAGAATTATGCTAGGTAGCATTCCACATCAAAAATTCTGTTTTTTATCATTTACCTACTCAAGGACGAGCATGAATTAAGCTTGGGGATGCTTGATACGTCTCCAACGTATCTATTATTTTTTATTGTTCCATGCTATTATATTACCTGTTTTGGATGTCTGTCGGCTTTATTTTACATATTTATATCATTTTTGGGACTAACCTACTAACCGGAGGCCCAACCCGTATTGCTGTTCTTTTGCCTATTTCAGTATTTCGAAGAAAAGGAATATCAAACGGAGTCCAAACGGAATGAAACCTTCGGGAGCATGATTTTTGGAACGAACGTGATCCGAAGAACTTGGAGTGCAAGCTAAGAAGCAGTCGAGGCGGCCACGAGATAGGAGGGCGCGCCCACCCCTCCTGGGCGCGCCCCCTGTCTCGTGGACCCCTCGGGCGGCCACCGACGTACTTCTTCCTCCTATATAAGCATACATACCCCAAAAACATCCAGGGAGCCACCGAAGAAATATTTCCGCCACCGTAACCTTCTGTATCTGCGAGATCCCATCTTGGAGCCGTCGCTGGCGTTCTGCCGGAGGGGGAATCCACCACTGAGGGCTTCTACATCAACACCATAGCCCCTCCAATGAGTTGTGAGTAGTTTACCACAGACCTTCGGGTCCATAGTTATTAGCTAGATGGCTTCTTCTCTCTTTTTGGATCTCAATACATGTCGGGGAACGTTGCAGAAAATAAAATTTTTCCTATGGTTTCACCAAGATCCATCTATGAGTTCATCTAAGCAATGGGTGAAAGGGGAGATGCATCTACATACCACTTTGTAGATCGCGAGCACAAGCGTTCAAAAGAACGGGGTTGAAGTAGTCGTTCTCGTCGTGATCCTATCACCGGAGATCCTAGCGCCGAACGGACGGCACCTCCGCGTTCAACACACGTACGGTCAGCGTGACGTCTCCTCCGTCTTGATCCAGCAAGGGGGAAGGAGAGGTTGATGATGATCCAGCAGCACGACGGCGTGGTGGTGGATGCAGCAGAACTCCGGCAGGGCTTCACCAAGCTGCTGCGGGAGGAGGACGAGGTGTAGCAGGGGAGGGAGGCGCCAAGACTTGGGTGCGGCTGCCCTCCCCCTGCCCTCCTTTATATAGGCCCCCAAGGGGGGGCGCCATCCCTCGGAGATGCAATCTCCCAATGGGGCGGCGGCCAGGGGGGTTGGAGTGCCCCCCAAGGCAAGTGGTGCGCCCCCCCACCTAGGGTTTCCAACCCTAGGCGTAGGGGGGGCCCAAGGGGGGCGCACCCGGTGGACCCCCTCCCACTTCATCCCACGGGGCCCTCCGGGATAGGTGGCCCCACCCGGTGGACCCCCGGGACCCTTCCGGTGGTCCCGGTACAATACCGGGTGAACCCGAAACTTTCCCGATGGCCGAAACATCACTTCCTATATAGTTTTCTTTACCTCCGGACCATTCCGGAACTCCTCGTGACGTCCGGGATCTCATCCGGGACTCCGAACAACATTCAGTTTGCTGCATACTCATATTCATACAACCCTAGCGTCACCGAACCTTAAGTGTGTAGACCCTACGGGTTCGGGAGACATGCAGACATGACCGAGACAACTCTCCGGTCAATAACCAACAGCGGGATCTGGATACCCATGTTGGCTCCCACATACTCCTCGATGATCTCATCGGATGAACCACAATGTCGAGGGTTCAAGCAACCCCGTATACTATTCCCTTTGTCAGACGGTATGTTACTTGCCCGAGACTCGATCGTCGGTATCCCAATACCTCGTTCAGTCTCGTTACCGGCAAGTCACTTTACTCGTACCGTAATGCATGATCCTGTGACCAGACACTTGGTCACTTTGAGCTCATTATGATGATGCACTACCGAGTGGGCCCAGTGATACCTCTCCGTAACACGGAGTGACAAATCCCAGTCTCGATCCGTGTCAACCCAACAGACACTTTCGGAGATACCTGTAGTGCACCTTTATAGTCACCCAGTTACATTGTGACGTTTGGTACACCCAAAGCACTCCTACGGTATCCGGGAGTTACACGATCTCATGGTCTAAGGAAGAGATACTTGACATTGGAAAAGCTCTAGCAAAACCAACTACACGATCTTGTGCTATGCTTAGGAATGGGTCTTGTCCATCACATCATTCTCCTAATGATGTGATCCCGTTGTCAACGACATCTAATGTCCATAGTCAGGAAACCATGACTATCTGTTGACCAACGAGCTAGTCAACTAGAGGCTTACTAGGGACGTATTGTGGTCTATGTATTCACACGTGTATTACAATTTCCGGATAATACAATTATAGCATGAATAAAAGACAATTATCATGAACAAGGAAATGTAATAATAATCCTTTTATTATTGCCTCTAGGGCATATTTCCAATAGTCTCCCACTTGCACTAGAGTCAATAATCTAGTTACATTATGATGAATCGAACACCCATATAGTTCTGGTGTTGATCATGTTTTGCTCGCGAGAGAGGCTTAGTCAACGGATCTGAGACATTCATATCCGTATGTACTTTGCAAATATCTATGTCTCCATCTTGAACATTTTCACGGATGGAGTTGAAGCGACGCTTGATGTGCCTGGTCTTCTTGTGAAACCTGGGCTCCTTGGCAAGGGCAATAGCTCCAGTGTTGTCACAGAAGAGTTTGATCGGCCCCGACGCATTGGGTATGAATCCTAGGTCGGTGATGAACTCCTTCACCCAAATTGCTTCATGCGCTGCCTCCGAGGCTGCCATGTACTCCGCTTCACATGTAGATCCCGCCACGGCGCTCTGCTTGCAGCTGCACCAGCTTACTGCTCCACTATTCAACATATACACATATCCGGTTTGTGACTTAGAGTCATCCAGATCTGTGTCGAAGCTAGCGTTGACGTAACCCTTTACGACGAGCTCTTCATCACCTCCATAAAAGAGAAACATGTCCTTTGTCCTTTTCAGGTACTTCAGGATATTCTTGACCGTTGTCCAGTGTTCCTTGCCGGGATTACTTTGGTACCTTCCTACCAAACTTACGGCAAGGTTTACATCAGGTCTGGTACACAACATGGCATACATAATAGATCCTATGGCTGAGGCATAGGGGATGACGCTCATCTCTTCTTTATCTTTTGCCGTGGTCGGGCATTGAGCTGAGCTCAGTCTCACACCTTGCAGTACAGGCAAGAACCCTTTCTTGGACTGATCCATTTTGAACTTCTTCAAAATCTTATCAAGGTATGTGCTTTGTGAAAGACCTATGAGGCGTCTCGATCTATCCCTATAGATCTTGATGCCTAATATGCAAGTAGCTTCTCCAAGGTCCTTCATTGAAAAACACTTATTCAAGTAGGCCTTAATGCTGTCCAAGAATTCTATATCATTTCCCATCAAAAGTATGTCATCTACATATAACATGAGAAATGCTATTGAGCTCCCACTCACTTTCTTGTAAACGCAGGTTCTCCATAAGTCTGCATAAACCCAAACGCTTTGATCATCTCATCAAAGCGAATGTTCCAACTCTGAGATGCTTGCACCAGCCCATAAATGGATCGCTGGAGCTTGCACACTTTGTTAGCATTCTTAGGATCGACAAAACCTTCCGGCTGCATCATATACAGCTCTTCCTTAAGATAACCATTAAGGAATGCCGTTTTGATGTCCATCTGCCATATCTCATAATCATAGTATGCAGCAATTGCTAACATGATTCGGACGGACTTAAGCTTCGCTACGGGAGAGAAAGTCTCATCATAGTCAATCCCTTGAACTTGCCGATAACCCTTAGCGACAAGTCGAGCTTTATTGATGGTGACATGACCATCCGCGTCCGTCTTCTTCTTAAAGATCCATTTGTTTTCTATCGCTCGCCGATCATCGGGCAAGTCAGTCAAAGTCCATACTTTGTTTTCATACATGTATTCTATCTCGGATTGCATGGCTTCTAGCCATTTGTTGGAATCCGGGCCCGCCATTGCTCCTTCATAGTTCGAAGGTTCACCGTTGTCTAACAACATGATTTCCAGGACAGGGTTGGCATACCACTCTGGTGTGGAACGTGTCCTTGTTGACCTACGAAGTTCAGTAGCAACTTGATCAGAAGTACCTTGATCATCATCATTAATTTCCTCTCCAGTCGGTGTAGGCACCACAGGAACGTTTTCCTGAGCTGCACTACTTTCCGGTTCAAGAGGTAGTACTTCATCGAGTTCTACTTTCCTCCCACTTACTCCTTTCGAGAGAAACTCTTTTTCCAGAAAGGATCCGTTCTTGGCAACAAAGATCTTGCCCTCGGATCTTAAGTAGAAGGTATACCCAATGGTTTCCTTAGGGTATCCTATGAAGATGCATTTTTCCGACTTGGGTTTGAGCTTTTCAGGTTGAAGTTTCTTGACATAAGCATTGCATCCCCAAACTTTTAGAAACGACAGCTTAGGTTTCTTCCCAAACCATAATTCATACAGTGTCGTCTCAACGGATTTAGACGGTGCCCTATTTAAAGTGAATGTAGCTGTCTCTAGAGCGTATCCCCAAAATGATAGCGGTAAATCGGTAAGAGACATCATAGATCGCACCATATCCAATAGAGTGCGATTACGATGTTCGGACACACCGTTACGCTGAGGTGTTCCAGGCGGCATGAGTTGTGAAACGATTCCACATTTTCTTAAGTGTGTACCAAATTCATGACTTAAATATTCTCCTCCACGATCTGATCGTAAGAATTTTATCTTTCGGTCATGTTGATTCTCTACTTCATTTTGAAATTCCTTGAACTTTTCAAAGGTCTCAGACTTGTGTTTCATCAAGTAGACATACCCATATCTACTCAAGTCATCAGTGAGAGTGAGAACATAACGATATCCTCCGCGAGCCTCAACGCTCATTGGACCACACACATCAGTATGTATGATTTCTAATAAGTTGGTTGCTCGCTCCATTGTTCCGGAGAACGGGGTCTTGGTCATTTTGCCCACGAGGCATGGTTCGCACGTGTCAAATGATTCATAATCTAGAGACTCTAAAAGTCCATCAACATGGAGCTTCTTCATGCGCTTGACACCAATGTGACCAAGGCGGCAGTGCCACAAGTATGTGGGACTATCGTTATCAACTTTACATCTTTTGGTATTCACACTATGAATATGTGTAACATTACATTCGAGATTCATTAAGAATAAACCATTGACCATCGGGGCATGACCATAAAACATATCTCTCATATAAATAGAACAACAATTATTCTCAGATTTAAATGAGTAGCCATCTCGTATCAAACGAGATCCAGATAAAATGTTCATGCTCAAACTTGGCACTAAATAACAATTATTGAGGTTTAAAACTAATCCTGTAGGTAAATGTAGAGGTAGCGTGCCGACGGCGATCACATCGAGCTTGGAACCATTCCCGACGCGCATCGTCACCTCGTCCTTCGCCAGTCTCCGCTTATTCCGCAGCTCCTGTTGTGAGTTACAAATGTGAGCAACGGCACCGGTATCAAATACCCAGGAGTTACTACGAGTACTATAAGCTACACATAAATTACATGTATATCAAATATACCTTTAGTGTTTCCAGCCTTCTTGTCCGCTAAGTATTTGGGGCAGTTCCACTTCCAGTGACCCTTCCCCTTGCAATAAAATCACTCAGTCTCAGGCTTGGGTCTATTCTTTGACTTCTTCCCGGCAACTGGCTTACCGGGCGCGGCAACATCTTTGCCGTCCTTCTTGAAGTTTTTCTTACCCTTGCCCTTCTTGAACTTAGTGGTCTTATTGACCATCAACACTTGATGTTCTTTCTTGATTTCAACCTCTGCTGACTTCAGCATTGAAAATACCTCAGGAATGGTCTTCACCATCCCCTGCATATTGTAGTTCAACATAAAGCTCTTGTAGCTTGGTGGGAGCGACTGAAGGATTCTGTCAATGACCGCCTCGTCCGGGAGGTTGATCTCCAGCTGGGACAGGCGGTTGTGCAACCCAGACATTTTGAGTATGTGCTCACTGACAGAACTGTTTTCTTCCATCTTACAACTATAGAACTTGTCGGAGACTTCATATCTCTCGACCCGGCATGAGCTTGAAAAACCATTTTTAGCTCCTCGAACATCTCATATGCTCCGTGTTTCTCAAAACACTTTTGGAGCCCCGGTTCTAAGCTGTAAAGCATGCCGCACTGAACGAGGGAGTAATCATTAGCACGTGATTGCCAAGTGTTCATAACGTCTTGGTTCTCTGGGATGGGTGCTTCACCTAGCGGTGCATCTAGGACATAATCTTTCTTGGCTGCTATGAGGATGATCCTCAGGTTCCGGACCCAGTCCGAATAGTTGCTGCCATCATCTTTCAGCTTAGTTTTCTCTAGGAATGCGTTGAAGTTCATGTTGACATGAGCGTTGGCCATTTGATCTACAAGACATATTTTGCAAAAGTTTTAGACTAAGTTCATCTAATCAAATTATTTAATGAACTCCCACTCAGATTAGACATTCCTCTAGTCATCTAAGTGTTACACGATCCGAGTCGACTAGGCCGTGTCTGATCATCACGTGAGACGGACTAGTCATCATCGGTGAACATCTCCATGTTGATCGTATCTTCCATACGACTCGTGTTCGACCTTTCGGTCTCTGTGTTCCGAGGCCATGTCTGTACATGCTAGGCTTGTCAAGTTAACCCTAAGTGTTCTGCATGTGTAAATCTGTCTTACACCCGTTGTATGTGAACGTAAGGATCTATCACACCTGATCATCACGTGGTGCTTCGAAACGACGAACTTTAGCAACGGTGCACAGTTAGGGGGAACACTTTCTTGAAATTATTATAAGGGATCATCTTATTTACTACCGCCGTTCTAAGTAAACAAGATGCATAAAACATAATAAACATCACATGCAATTATATAGTAGTGACATGATATGGCCAATATCATATAGCTCCTTCGATCTCCATCTTCGGGGCTCCATGATCATCTTCGTCACCGGCATGACACCATGATCTCCATCATCATGATCTCCATCATTGTGTCTTCATGAAGTTGTCACGCCAACGACTACTTCTACTTCTATGGCTAACACGTTTAGCAATAAAGTAAAGTAATTTACATGGCGTTCTTCAATGACACGCAGGTCATACAAAAATAAAGACAACTCCTATGGCTCCTGCCGGTTGTCATACTCATCGACATGCAAGTCGTGATTCCTATTACAAGAACATGATCTCATACATCACAATATATCATTCATCATTCATCACAACTTCTGGCCGTATCACATCACATGACAATTGCTGCGAAAACAAGTTAGACGTCCTCTAATTGTTGTTGCATCTTTTACGTGGCTGCAATTGGGTTCTAGCAAGAACATTTTCTTACCTACGAATAACCACAACGTGATTTTGTCAACTTCTATTTACCCTTCATAAGGACCCTTTTCATCGAATCCGCTCCAACTAAAGTAGGAGAGACAGACACCCGCTAGCCACCTTATGCAACTAGTGCATGTCAGTCGGTGGAACCTGTCTCACGTAAGCGTACGTGTAAGGTCGGTCCGGGCCGCTTCATCCCACAATACCGCTGAAGCAAGAAAAGACTAGTAGCGGCAAGAAAGTTGACAAGATCTATGCCCACAACAAAATTGTGTTCTACTCGTGCAATAGAGAACTACACATAGACCTAGCTCATGATGCCACTGTCGGGGAACGTTGCAGAAAATAAATTTTTTCCTACGGTTTCACCAAGATCCATCTATGAGTTCATCTAAGCAACGAGTGAAAGGGGAGATGCATCTACATACCACTTTGTAGATCGCGAGTGGAAGCGTTCAAAAGAACGGGGTTGAAGTAGTCATTCTCGTCGTGATCCTATCACCGGAGATCCTAGCGCCGAACAGACGGCACCTCCACATTCAACACACGTACGGTCAGCGTGACATCTCCTCCGTCTTGATCCAGCAAGGGGGAAGGAGAGGTTGATGATGATCCAGCAGCACGACGGTGTGGTGGTGGATGCAGCAGAACTCCGGCAGGGCTTCGCCAAGCTGCTGCGGGAGGAGGACGAGGTGTAGCAGGGGGAGGGAGGGGCCAAGACTTGGGTGCGGCTGCCCTCCCCCTGCCCTCCTTTATATAGGCCCCCAAGGGGAGGCACCGGCCCTGGGAGATGCAATCTCCCAAGGGGGCGGCGGCCAGGGGGGTGGAGTGCCCCCCAAGGCAAGTGGTGCGCCCCCACCTAGGGTTTCCAACCCTAGGCGTAGGGGGGGCCAAGGGGGGCGCACCAGCCCACTAGGGGCTGGTTCCCCTCCCACTTCAGCCCACGGGGCCCTCCAGGATAGGTGGCCCCATCTGGTGGACCCCCGGGACCTTTCCGGTGGTCCCGGTACAATACCGGGTGACCCCGAAACTTTCCTGATGGCCAAAACAACACTTCCTATATAGTTTTATTTACCTACGGACCATTCCGGAACTCCTCGTGACGTCCGGGATCTCATTCGGGACTCCGAACAACATTCCGTTCGCTGCATACTCATATTCATACACCCCTAGCGTCACCGAACCTTAAGTGTGTAGACCCTACGGGTTCGGGAGACATGCAGACATGACCGAGACAGCTCTCCGGTCAATAACCAACAGCGGGATCTGGATACCAATGTTGGCTCCCACATTCTCCTCGATGATCTCATCGGATGAACCACGACGTCGAGGGTTCAAGCAACCCCGTATACTATTCCCTTTGTCAGACGGTATGTTACTTGCCCGAGACTCGATCGTCGGTATCCCAATACCTCGTTCAGTCTCGTTACCGGCAAGTCACTTTACTCGTACCGTAATGCATGATCCCGTGACCAGACACTTGGTCACTTTGAGCTCATTATGATGATGCACTACCGAGTGGGCCCAGTGATACCTCTCCGTAACACGGAGTGACAAATCCCAGTCTCGATCCGTGTCAACCCAACAGACACTTTCGGAGATACCTGTAGTGCACCTTTATAGTCACCCAGTTACGTTGTGACGTTTGGTACACCCAAAGCACTCCTACGGTATCCGGGAGTTACATGATCTCATGGTCTAAGGAAGAGATACTTGACATTGGAAAAGCTCTAGCAAAACGAACTACATGATCTTGTGCTATGCTTAGGAATGGGTCTTGTCCATCACATCATTCTCCTAATGATGTGATCCCGTTGTCAACGACATCTAATGTCCATAGTCAGGAAACCATGACTATCTGTTGACCAACGAGCTAGTCAACTAGAGGCTTACTAGGGACGTATTGTGGTCTATGTATTCACACGTGTATTACGATTTCCGGATAATACAATTATAGCATGAATAAAAGACAATTATCATGAACGAGGAAATGTAATAATAATCCTTTTATTATTGCCTCTAGGGCATATTTCCAACAATACAATGTTCCCCCCCTCTCTTGTGGAGATCTATTCGATGTAATCTCTTTTTGCGGTGTGTTTGTCGAGATCCAATGAATTGTGGGTTTATGATCAAGTTTATCTATGAATAATAATTGAATCTTCTCTGAATTCTTTTATGTATGATTGAGTTATCTTTGCAAGTCTCTTCGAATTATCGGTTTGGTTTGGCCTACTAGATTGATCTTTCTTGCCATGGGGGAAGTGCTTAGCTTTGTGTTCAATCTTGCGGTGTTCTTACCCAGTGACAGAAAGGGTTGCAAGACACGTATTGTATTGTTGCCATCGAGGATAAAAAGATGGGGATTATATCATATTGCTTGAGTTTATCCCTCTACATCATGTCATCTTTCTTAATGCGTTACTCTGTTCTTATGAACTTAATACTCTAGATGCATGCTGGATAGCGGTCGATGTATGGAGTAATAGTAGTAGATGCAGGGAGGAGTCGGTCTACTTGTCATGGACGTGATGCCTATATGCATGATCATGCCTAGATAACATGATAATTATTCGCTTTTTTATCAATTGCTCGACAGTAATTTGTTCACCCACCGTAATACTTATGCTATCTTGAGAGAAGCCTCTAGTGAAATCTATGGCCCCTGGGTCTATTCTTTATCATATAAGCTTTCAATCTACTTTTATTTGCATCTTTACTTTCTACATCTATATCCCAAAATACCAAAAATATATTTATCTTATCATATTATCTCTATCAGATCTCACTTTCGCAAGTGGCCGTGAAGGGATTGACAACCCCTTTATCGCGTTGGTTACGAGTTCTTTGTTTGTTTGTGTAGATTCGTGGGACTTGTGAGGAGCCTCCTACTGGATTGATACCTTGGTTCTCAAAAACTGAGGGAAATACTTATGCTACTGTGCTGCATCACCCTTTCCTCTTCAAGGAAAACCAAAGCAAGCTCAAGACGTAGCACACGGCCTCGGGCCCAACAACTTGTTTACAAGCGGCAGGCTGCGACTCGCCTGACGAGCGCGGGGACATATCCTGTCGAAGTGGGGCCCAGGCAATCACGAGGAGATGATGACGCTGCTCGGCCTAGATTTTCTGTGGCTGATTCGCCGCGTGCATCATAGCTGGCGACCACAGAAGATCCAGACCCGGCTGCTGCTACCGACAACACCGGTCTAGAGCTGCATTCAGATCCTCCTCGGGATCGGCAGAGGATCAGCCTGATCCAGGTGCGGGATCCTCTGCGCCGAGGGTTTCTGTAGTGCCTCCTGCTACTACTCCACGTCGCACACGGCTACAACAAGGTTTAATTAAACCCGTTGATTATAAACATATTACAAAATATGGGATGATTTGTTTAACAGGTGAACCAGGAGAACCTAACACTCTTGAAGAGGCTCTTGGTGATGCACTTTGGAGAAAGGCAATGCATGATGAAATTGTGGCACTAAGGAAAAATAAAACATGGCACTTGGTTCCTCCAAGACAAGGTAAAAATCCTATTGACTGTAAGTGGGTCTTTAGGATAAAAAGAAAAGCTGATGGAACTATTGACCGTTACAAAGCTAGACTCATTGTAAAGGGTTTTAAACAAAGGTATGGTATTGACTATGAGGACACGTTTAGTCCAGTTGTTAAAGCAGCTACCATACGCCTTGTCCTGTCCATTGTCGTGTCTAGGGGATGGAGTCTACGACAACTGGATGTTCAGAACGCGTTCCTCCATGATGTTCTGGAAGAAGAGGTTTACATAAAACAACCTCCTGGGTTTGTAAATGCACAGGCACCACTTCATGTGTGCAAAATTGACAAGGCTTTGTATGGACTGAAACAGGCTCCAAGAGCGTGGTATTCTCGCCTTAGTAAAAAGATGCAAGCACTTGGTTTTATTCCTTCAAAGTCTGACACTTCGTTATTCATTTATAACAAGTCAAGAATATCCATATTTGTTCTCATTTATGTTGATGATATAATTGTGACAAGCTCATCTGATGAAGCAATAACAGCGCCGTTGAAGGATTTAAGTGCAGAATTTGCTCTCAAAGATCTAGGAGATCTACACTACTTTCTTGGTATTGAGGTTAAGCAGCACAAGGATGGTCTTCATCTCTCTCAAGAAAAGTATGCAACAGACTTAGTAAAAAAGGATGGTCTGCAAAGTTGTAAGCCTGCACCCACTCCTTTATCTAGCACAGAAAAATTATCACTTGCTGAAGGAGAACTTCTGGACTCAGAAGATAGTACAAAGTACAGAAGCCTAGTAGGTGCTCTTCAGTACTTGACATCGACACGACCAGATATCTGATTTGCGGTTAACAAAGTATGTCAATTCCTTCATGCACCTACCACAGTTCACTTGACTGCTGCAAAACGCATAGTGAGATATGTGAAAAATACATTGAGCATTGGTCTGAATTTTAGCAAGTCATCCTTCACACTTATCAGTGCCTTCTCTGACTCAAACTGGGCAGGGTGCTTAGATGACAGACGCTCAACTGGTGGTTTTGCAGTGTTCTTTGGACCTAATTTGATATCTTGGAGTGCAAGGAAGCAAGCCACAGTTTCTAGATCTAGCACAGAAGCAGAATATAAAGCCCTGGCCAATGCAACCGCAGAGATCATATGGGTACAGTCAATTTTGAAGGAACTAGGCATGAAAAACACTAAAGCTCCATGTCTATGGTGTGATAATCTAGGTGCTACCTATTTATCAGCAAATCCAGTTTTTCATGCTAGAACTAAACATATTGAGATAGATTTTCACTTTGTCCGTGAGAGAGTTGCAAACAAACTCTTAGACATTCGGTTCATTCATTCCCAAGACCAAGTTGCGGATGGTTTCACCAAAGCTCTTCCCACAAAAAGTTTTGAAGTCTTCAAGTATAATCTCAACTTGATGAAGTTGTGATTAAGGGAGGGTGTTAAACACAATATGCGTGATATGATCGTGTGTACAGCAAGGAGGATCACCACCGAAGGAGGAGTAGTTATACATGATATTCATGTACTCTTTATCTTGTTTTATCTCTTGTATTCTTCTCTCCCAAGATGTAATCTCTCCAACAACCTGTACGCTTATTAGGGCTCGCAACCCCTCTATTTAACATGCAACACGTCAGCCTGGATCGGCAAGACGTTTCCACAATCGCACAGTAGGAACACTGCTGACTTGTGCCAATGGTCAATGTGCCAATTTCTTTACTCCGTTTAAAAAAAGGGTCAAATCTTGTGCTGACTTGTAGGAACACTGCTGCAAGTGACTTGTGCCAATGTGTTTGTCAAAGCAGACTTGCATAACAGGTAGCGTATATGTGTGTGTGCCTAAACTAGTATATCTTACTTTGGAAATGAAAGCTTGGTCAGCTGGAAGGAAGGTTATACTACTCAGCTGTTGGACTGAACAGATAAGAGTTCCTTATATACATTGGGGTTTCTGTTAATTTTGCTATGCTAGTCTAATTGATGATACCCTGAACCATGCTGCCCATCCATGAGATCAGAAGACTCGGATGGTGAAGATGTTCCTCCACCCAAGAGGAATATCTTTCTAAGAAATAAGAATGATGGCCGGTAAAGTCATGGCTAGGAACAGGAAAGGGCTTTCAGGCCATGCATAAAAGAGTTGCCGACACTAAAGAAGCCGGACGAGCCAGGTTTCTCGGTCGAACCCTACGAGTAAGGTATAATGTTCTATCCAGAACGGCCACTGATTCTCTAGCTCTGCTACCAAGTTAGGCCTTGATTGGATTGTCGTTTCCAGCGCTTTTACCCTTGTAAAATATACAGCGCTTTTACCTCTGTGAAATATACAGACCACAATCCCTACTTTTGATTCTCAGGTGGAATTTGCACACGGACGGTAAGATACACTTGTAAAACAAATACAGGTGTATAAAAATACACCGATTCCAAGCAGAACTTTAGTCTTCTTTGCTGCATTGAGGAGACTGTTTTTTTGACGGTGCATTGAGGAGACTGTAACCCGGTAGGAATTCGGATTCGCAGAACTGGTCGTTGATGCGAGAATGCTAATTAACACTGAATCCCAAATGCATGGTGGGATACCTTACCAAGAGATGCTTATAACAGTTTAAAGTACACATATATAATATAGTCATCGGTACGTTGTACATTTGTAAAATTCTTGGTGCCTCAGCACAGGGTGCCGCTACACTGACTGTCTGAGCTTCAAAGAAATCCTGACATTGATGCCATAGTCTGTACCATTTTGGAGCCTATAAACTGACTGTCTGTCTGTACAAGGTTTGCTATTTTGTTGAAAGTATAGACTGTAAAGGCCACTTGAACATCAACTTCAGGTAATGCTGCATATGCGTCTCATCACACTGTCTATTTCTAAAATGCCACACTAGATTGAGTGACCTGTCAGCAATTTGAAACCATATAAGCTGACTCTGCAAGGCCAGGATAAAGTAACTGAAACTGAACGTGAATTCAGCACAAAGAACCACTAAAGTAGGAAGGACAAAACTTAATTCAGAGAATTGGCAGGGGCCGCGCGAACGCGTACCCCCTCTACCACAAATTACGACGTCCACTCTCCCACTTGGGGAGATGGTAGGCCAACGCATCCACCAAGTGCAATGTGGACCACTAGCCTAGGCCACGACTCTTCTTGATCAGCCGTCGACCCCGTCCAGGTAAGTATGTTGCAAGGGTGCACCGAGGGATCATTATATAGCAGGCTCTCCCTCCCTTGCCTCCTCTCGCTGGCCGAGGTGGTACTAAACAAACTAACCAAGACTCTAAGAGCGCAGCGCCATGGTGCACCTGGTGCAAGGTCGTGGGCCTGATTCTGATGGGATTTTCGGCGCTCAGGCCCAGTTCATTAGAAAAACGACCTCTCTTCGAAATCTTAGACGTGGGCTATCCGCCGCGCCCACACCCAAGCCCACATGAATCATCTTCGTGGACGTCCACGGGTAAAAAGGTGCTGAAGACATGGCCGCGCGGGGGAGCACCACCGAAGGGTGTTGGGGCCGGAAGACGGGGACCAGGTGTGGCACAACCGCACAAGGAGCAATTGCACCCAGGGGTTGGCAATATCGACGAGGTGCGTGAGAGCCCTGAGGACCAAAGAAGGGAAGAACAAGGTACTGTAAGAGTATGTGTTTTCTTGCTGATATATACGTTGGGGTTCTCTGCTAATTTGTGCTAGTCTATAATTGATGATACCCTACTGAACCCTGAACCTGAAGCTTCAGTTACAAGCAGGACCTCACGCCCTGAGGAGTTTTATTCTGAGAAGCACCAATTTTCCTTATTCTGAATTTTGCAGGTTATCTGTTGTCCTAGAGATTGTAGTAGGTGACCACACATTGAATAAACTAGCATCTGATGCTTTTTAATAATTCGTGCACTCTTGGATCATGGATGTTAGCAACTGACAGACTCATCACTCATGCACGTATACAGTTGGTGTTCTAAAATTTTGTTTGCTCTAAAGGCAGAAAGGATATCCATGTGAACTCTGAAGACAGGAACGGGTACTCTGAAACCTACGTTCATCGTTGTATGACGCTAAGTCTTTAAATCTTACAGGACCAAGTATAACGATAATATGTGGACATCCCGCTAAACCCACTTGTCCCGCATAAATCATATGTGGCCACAATATCAAGTATAACATTCTTGTCGCTTATACTTCTTGCCCAGTATCTTCCAAGACTATATCCCATATTCTTTCTAACTTGTGAAATTGTCAAAGCTACTGGAGGTGTTGCAAAGACTGCCTGTGAAGGGGCTGTATATATATACAACCTGCTACTTTACTTGTTAGCTACCTTTTTATATGCAACCAAAGTCATGTATGGTATCTGGATGCTTTTATATGCAACCTTTCAACATTTCATATGTCAAAATTCACCAATTTTCAAGTCAAATGTGTTGCTCAAGTTTTCATCCTTCTTTCTAATATAAGGGATCTAATAATGTAGCGATTTTTTTAGAAGCCTGCTGGAAAATGAGTTGCAAGAATGAAACTGGGTGTAATATTAGGTACCTCGACTGTGATATTACGCCAAATCAGACATCGGCTAGTACAACTTATGTCTTCAACAGCTGCAATGCTAGTACTATTTCAATAATAAAGGTCCAATGTTTAATTTAGAGAATTGGCAGGGGCCAAACAAACACATAAATCCCTACAACTATAAAATATCAAATTTAATTTAAAGAATTGGCAGGGGCCGCGCGGACGCGTACCCCTCTACCACAAAGGTAAGCCAGCGCATCCACCAATTGCAATGTGGACCACTAGCCTAGGCCACGACTCTTCTTGATCAGTCGTCGACCCCGTTCAGGTAAGTACTACCTCCGTTCGGGTTTATTGGTCCCTATTGTATTTCGTGCCAAATTTTGACTATAGATTAAACTAACAAAATGTTCAAGCATGTCACCAAACATTATTTTTTGAAAACTATGTTCAAATATGAATCCAATGAGATAATTTTTCTTGACATGCATTAACATTTTGTTAGTTAAATCTTTAGTTAAAATTTGGCACAAACTACAAAGGGGACTTATAAACCAGGACGGATGTACACTAGTAGAAAAACACCTAATAGTCCCGGTTCGTAAGGGCCTTTAGTCCCGGTTCATGAACCGGGACTAATGAGTCGTTACTAATACCTCCACCCATTAGTCCCGGTTCAAACACGAACCGGGACCAATGTGCCTCCACGTGGCCCTGTGCGTCGAGCCCAGTCAGGGGGCCTTTGGTCCCGGTTGGTGGCACCAACCGGGACCAAAAGTCCATGTTTTTTTAGAAAAGTGGCTGCTTTAGAGGTTTTGGGGGTTATTTTTAGGTTGTTATTAGCTAGCTAATAGAGAGAAGTGTCCTCTCTTATATCTTCGTCCTTGGTTTACCAACGTTGCTGCTATATATGTTCATTTCACCCGCTGATATAATAACTCATGCATGCTCGCATCATACATCATCATATATAATAACAAGTCCTACTAATCATGCATTATCATACAACTTCTACTCGTTATTAATAATAACTCATACGATCATCATCCTCATAGTCATCAAACCCAACCCTACATAATTGTTCTTAGCACATGATCATCAGTATCATGTAGGACATGACCTAAACACCCTTAAGGTAAAATAACATAAAACAATATAGACCCTGACTCTCCATTATGAAGAATGGCGATCATCCTGTCTCCAATTCTTGCCCTCCGCTGATTGTTGCTTCCAAGAAGCTCCTTACGACTGTCCATACATTTTTTCCATTATTTGATTGTCATGTCTCCACTTCTTTTAGAAACCCGGTATGGACAGTTCAGATTCGTAGGAAGACCTGGTTGTATGTTCAAAACATGAAGACTACCGTGTGTATACATCAGATGAGGCACACAATCATTCGGGATTATCTGTTGAAAAACATAGTAATAACTTCGTAGTTAGCAATGATGTACTAGTTTTAGAAGTGTGCAAAAAGATGCACGGATGTCGTAATAGTAAAAAATCTTACCAGGGTATCTCCATGGTAGTTACCGTAGTTGAACACGTGCACTAGTGGCACGTATTGACCATAATGTTGAGGAGTTTGATTGTAGATATTGTAATTCTCAAGATCAGTACAAAATGCGACCAGATGATTTTTCTCCTGATAAGTTAATTCGGAGCCTTTGGTGTAGTAGGTTCTGTCTACCATCTTTCGCACATTCTTGGAAGAGTGAAAATAAGCTGTCAATGGAAATAAGTTGTCAACTATTTTGAAATAAACAATATAAATTACTTAATAACTATGTTAAGCTCACATGGGGGAAGAATTGGAGGTGTATCCACAAGGACGAAAATCGAAGGTCTCTCTTGCGCGATTGTAGGATCACCAAGATCCATGGTGACAAGCATACCCTCATCAAAACCATACATCTTGCAAAGTGCTTCCCAGTTTTTGCAACCACAATGGGTTACACTCTGAGCATTGTACAATTTTACTTGAAAATCCACACCATGATGGATACTTAGAATAATTTTTTTGGTTTCCATACTTTCATGGTCTTTAAAACCCATCCTCTCCAAGACATAGCGTCTTGCAAATCATGGGATAAGCTAGTCGAATTGGAAAAGATGAAAAATACACGTTAAAATAGTTGAAGTCGTGCTTAATTACGAAAAAAACTATTCTCGTCGTTGCGTACAGTATGAACATCGAAGGTCTCCTCGAGCTTAATGCTGAAGCGCTGATCTTCGTCCAGCTCAATGAACCTGTCACACATACCTCGGTCGTCGTGGTACCAGTCGCTTTCCCCCCGGCGGTTTTCATCGTCCGAGTACGATATTTCCGGCCTAAGTTCATAATTCAAATATTAAATATATGTACTAAAAAACCTAAATTAGATCATTATTATTAATCACGGGTTGACTATTGGTGATGGTATGTAGCTCCTCCTTTCATTCCCGAGTACATTATTACAACAAATTGTCTAGCACACGGGAATGAAGGAGAAGCTACCCCCACGACGGCGTGGATGATGGAGGGGGCTCCTAGATTTCTGCATGGAGTGCTCTTCAATTTTAGCATTCAAAGTAGGAGTACTTTTCCAATATGAGCGTTCAATAAGCAAAACCAAATCGTAAAATAAAGTAGCATTCAAATTAGCATGCATTCAATTATAACCAAAAGTACATCATCTCTTGTGTTCGTACATCGTCGAATACTCTTCGAATACTATCATACATATAACATCGCTAATTAATACAGCTAGAACCGTAGCGCCCGACGGGTATCGTCGCGGGCGGTGGACACCCAAAGATAAGGAACGATCACATGATCATAGCTCTAGTGAGATCCCTGAAGAACCTGCCAGGTATTGTCGAACCTGCCCTCCAGCGCAACCATGTAGCGACGGACGTGCTCGTCCTCCTCGCTGACACGGTGACGTACCACCTCCGCGGCGTCTGGAAGCCTCGGCACTGTCACTGGCCCACGCGACCGCCACCAAAAAAGGATCGGGTCAACAACGGGCTGCCTCCTCACCAACCTACGTCCCCCAGAAGGTAGCACCTCCTAATACCAGCCCGGCGGAGCCCAGTTCCGAACATGGCCCTGATCAAGCAGGCCTCCACTGCCAAGTCGACGACGATGAGGATGCGGGATAGGCATCGCCGACGTCGATGCGGGAACTACGTACTTCTATATATAGTTAAATAAAGTAGTTTTATTAATTAAATCAACTATCTAGTTCAACTACTAAGAACTTACTATAAATAAATAAAGTAGCACTTACTATAAATAAATAAAGTAGCACTTACTACAAACTACTTCTATATATAGTTAAATAAAGTAGTTTTATTAATTAAATCAACTATCTAGTTCAACTATACTAAGCACTTACTATAAATAAATAAAGTAGTACTTACTAAAAACAAAGTAGCACTTACTATATAGTACTTACTAAAAATAAACTAGTTTTTTCTAATTAACTAATATTTTTCTAACTAATTATATTACCAAAAAAATCTAAATAAAATAGTAATTATATTTTTCAAACTAGCTAGTTCAATTATAGTACTTACTAACACAATCTAAATAT